>NC_140186.1:16761256-17231256 GCF_965226575.1 Pagrus pagrus
GCCTTTAAAGATTATCATAAACAAATGCAAATATACATGCAACCAATCAGAAACCCCGCAGCATTGAACAGAATCCAGCAGTATAAGAAGGCACACGTGAGTCAGTACTGTCCGCTGTGTTGCAGTATGTTTTTCAGTCACTTTCGCTATCTCGTTCGACTCTCTGCCAATCAGACACACACACACACACACACACACACACACACACACACACACACACACACACACACACACACACACACACACACACACACACACACACACACACACACACACACACACACACACAGATTAGATTGATTGAGAACCAGCTGTAATCTGTCTATCTGCACAGGATTTGACCTGCAGTCCGTCATGTAATGGGAGGATACTGGATTATACACTGTACTCTGTCCAAGTCTGTGCGTACATCTGAGAGGCATCAAAACTCTACTCAGTGTCATAAACATCTCATTAGCAGCAGCATTTATGTGCACACAAGGCCACTTGTGGTAATTTTATACTACTGACATGGCCTGTATTATAACACCTAGTATACTCATACCATATTCATATGATGAGCTGTCAAACACAGGTTTGATCCAAGTATAGTAACCTGAGTGTGTGGCTGTACCTCTCAGTGAAAAATAAGCCACTTTATCTGTTCAGAGGTCATTTCATCTCTGAAGACTAACTACTACTAATTACTTAGAAACATTTTAAGTGGATTAGAAATTCCTGTTCTAAGTATGAGCTGTTTTTATGTTAAAAAGCAGTACATAAGTTACATAAGTTAACAGTTACATCACCATTCAATAGAGTAACCAGAGCAACAAAACCTTTTGGAGTGCCAAGGGGCCGTTCACATTCACGATGTCTGACCTGAGCTCAAAATTCAATTCATTGTTAAAAATGTTTTACTGTTTTTCTGGTCTGAGAACTTTCTTTATACACTGTGGAAGAGAAACGACACATTGCTTTCCAGTTAGGGCTGGGCAATATATTCAAATCATTACCATGTTATGGACTACATATCTTTGGATACTGTTATATCGTGATATGGCATAAATGTTGTCTTTTCCATGTTTTAAAGGCTGCATTAATGTAAAGCGATGTCCTTTTCTGACCTCACCAGACTGTTCTACTAATTCTAAAACTTGCTTTTACCCACTTAGTCGTTATGTCTTACTTAATGATTATTTGTCAAAAATCTCACTGTGTTAATATTTTATACCAATATTGTTGCAACATCGATATTGAGGTATTTGGTTAAAAATATAGTGGCATTTAATTTTGTTGCCCAGTCCTAGCATTTATGAAGACACATATCATCTATCAACCAAAGATATTGTAATACTATTTTAAGGTGAGATTGTCCAGCCCAGAACATGCCTGACCACTTTCTGTATGCACTTTACAAAAGCAATGTTTTATTTCAAATATCATCAAAAAGGTGTCTCTTTACAAGCTCTGGCACCACCAGCATGAGACCTCCCTCTGAGCCTGAGCCTTTGTCACATCTGCCATCTCTTCCACCATCCTCCATCTACATGATAAACCAACTGGGAGGACAGCAGGACAAACCACAGCCCACTGTACGGTCAACCACATCCACATCTGTGCAACCCCCACAGCCCACTCTCACGCACAATGTCCTAAAACCAGTGCTCACAATCTACTCTTAAGCCCACAATAGCATGTGTTGTTGCAATCAAAATTGTAACATGACGCAAACTTGTGAAATTGACTTTGTCAGAGGATTGTGTGTTTTTACCAGGCGCTTTCGTTCGGCTCTCTCACGCTGCCGTTTCCTCCTCTCCCTCGCTTTCTGCAGAGCTCTGTACTCGGTGCTTTGCTCGAGCTCCCGAGCTTTCTTCAGGTGGGCTGCAGCATGAGCCATGACGTCAACTTTCTACTTGTTTCTGTCTCAAAAAATTGCCTCACCTTCACTTTGTTAACTTTAATATGTCCTTGACGAACACCAAGGACCACATATACACTTAACTCATCAAATGAAAATGTAATTTAAAAATAAATCCTTAGAGTGTGGATCGGCTCCAAAAAATGATTTCCCTCGTCTTCAATTCTTCTGTTTTTTTCTCTTCAGTCTTCTTTCTCCTCTCAGGAGAAAGATCTGGAGGTGAATCAGCCTTTGTCCCTCCACATCGAAGCCAGGAAACGGCTACAGGATTTTCAGATACTCACACATCCACACACACTGACTGAAAATAAACCATTCACATCAATGAGGGCAAACGTGACAGAGGGAGACTGAAAGGGGCTGCTCAATGATGAGACCCATCCGCTTACTCACTACATATCCCCAACACACACTCAATCACACACACACACAGGGAATGACCCAGTCCAGATGTACATGAAAACCCTACCCCGAGTGAACAGATGTGGCCACAAAACGTGTTTGTGTGTGCGTGTGTGTGTGTTTGTTAATATGTGTGTGTGAGCTACAGTCACAGCAAAGTGTGTATTGTGTGAGGGGTTTAGGAAGGCTGCATGCCAACAGCCAGCTGACTGCTCCAGCCGCAGCTACTCTGTCTTACTACCGCTGTGAAAATGCAATGTGTCCCGAGAGGAAGAGCGCCATGTGAGGAGAAAGGAGGGTTAACAGGTGATGAGGGGAAATGGGTTGATTAAAGGGGGAGACTGGGAGGAAATCAGGGGAAATAAGGTGAATATTAAAGCCATCTTCTGTAGAACTTCCCAGTGTTGTTGCCCCCCAGTCGTCATACTAAATAAGCTACCCCTCCCCTAATAGAGGTAACCAGGGGACACTGAGATAAATGGACTGAAAGAACATTCTTGACTGTCTCATTTTTCTACAAGCAAAAACTTATTCCATCACAACAATTTTGAAGAAACAATAACTGTGTAAAAATCTGGCTTTCAAGGTTAAGTGTGTAGGATTTAGTGGCATCTAGCGATGAAGGAGAAGCCTGCAACCAACTGAATATCCCTCGCCTCAGCCTACCCTACAACACAAAAGGCCCTCTCTAGAGCCAGGGTTTGGTCGGTCCATTCTGGGCTACTGTATAAACAGTGCAGTGCAAGAAGACTTGCTCCCTCCATAGATATAAAAGGCTCTGCCCCTAAATCCTACACACCAGACCTTTAAAAGAACAGATAATCAGACATGAAATCCAACTTCTGTATATTAAAAAAGGTTCAACCAACTAGCCCAATTATTTAAAATATCAACATGTTCATCCGCCGTTATTTGCCACAATGCCACACAATAAGGTGGTTTTTCCACATGTGCCATTTTGGCTAAACATAAAGCCAACATATTCCTTTTTTGTAATATTCCTTGCCATCGTTTATTACCCAGACGAAGGCTAAACTCTTTGGAGATGTTAGAGGAGTTTAGGTGGCCATAGAAGCAGGGACTGCAGGGATACTAATCTCACACAGCCAGACCTATCTCCACAGGACTGTGCCAACACTGGAGACGGGTCTGGCTGCTGCGAAAGTGCCCTCTTGGATGCCTCTATGGTAGCCAAACATGATAAAGTCCCCTCTTGGGTGCCCATCCAAAGTGCCAAGACAAAACGTGGTGAAATGGCCTCTCTTCACTATAAATAGACAGATATCATGACTTTTTGTGCGCTGGTGCCTCCCCGCATACATGCTGGTGCCCTTTTTTTTTTGCACCTGACCCTCAAACATCCTGAGTCAACCACTGAGCCTTTCCATTAAAATGGCAAAATGTCTGCAAAAATAAAAATCACAACTGCTGTACAACTTATTCATACAGTTAGCGACAAGGTTAAGGTCAGGCTAACTTGCCATTTTTAGCCTGTAGGTTGCTGTTGTTGTTGTTTCCCACAGAGACAGGGGTTGTGAAACCGCTCGTGGAAGGGAGGAACATGCCCACTGTAATAGTTGGCCAGCGATTTAGACTACAGAGATACTGATTGTCTTCTTGTGTGTCATAGTTAACCCTCCTATCTACTGATGAAGAACAGACCTTAAATCAGAGTGCATATGAAGACATCTGACAGGGTTGTGTTCAACAGCAGTTTGATTCCTGAAAAAAAAAACTACAGGGGAATATGTATAAGTATTAGGGGACATAAAGAGGACATGAATACAACAAATGTGATTAAATAAATGAGTGAAGAGGGGGGCAGCCGCAAGGAAGAGAAAGAAGAGCAGAGAGGAAGAGAAGCAGGGTGAACTTGGGTACAGGCTGTCCTTCTCTGAGCAAGCAGAGAAGACGGGACACACCACCGGTCCAGAGGGGGACGAGCCAGCACTGAACACAGAACCACGGCTCCCAATCACCTGCAAGTTACAGGCTTCCCCCTGTATGTGGGGGGAAAGTGGGTTGGTCTGAATCTCAACTGCACTGCACCGTCAGTACTGGTGGCTGATGGAATATGATTTGACAGCTTGTGTGTGTGTGTGTATGTGCGTGTGTGTGTGTGTGTGTGTGTGTGTGTGTGTGTGTGTGTGTGTGTGTGTCCAACACCAGCAGACGAGTGTCAAGGTCCCTCTCTGTCAATGCAGCTAATGTTAGGAGTTTGAAATTTCAGCACCAGGGACAGGGACACTATCTCACACCTCTATTTGTGTTCACACATTCTGCCTGACGTGTTTTCACAACCTCAGTCAACAACAATAACAACATCAGCAACATCTCTTTCTACTAGTAACCATGAACTGGACAGATCTGCTGAATCACTCCACGCTGTAATGCGGACTCAAACGTTCCAGCCTGGTGCATAAAGCCTGAGTGCTTCATCCAGATCCATTGTGATCCTGCTGTTGGAACATTTCTGCAGATGTGCTCTGCTCCTATAGCGCCCTCTGCTGGTGGAACTGAGAACTGGGCATTTTTTTCAAGAGGTAACAGCTAATCTTTGATTTAACTCAATACATCAAAAGAAACAATAGAACATTAATACAGATGATGACTCTACATTTTTTATATCACTAATCTATGATGGGGATATTCAACTGAAATTAATAAATGTTTCAGATCTACTTATATATTTTCCAGAATTGTTAATCAATGTTTAAGTATCATTAATTTTAAATCCTGATTAATAAAAGTGTCTTTTATAACATATTATGTATATTATTCCACATAGAATTACATAACTTTTGCTTTTCTTTAGAATCAGTGGCCAAAATAGCCTGAAAACAGTTTTCCAGCACTAAAAATATTAATTAAAGGGTAACTCCACCAATTTTACACATTAAAGTGCACATGTGAACAAAGTAGTATAAAGTCTTTTGTGGCACCAGAAGAAGCTGCATGTAATCTGATAAATTGCCTCCAGCAATGTCACTCAGTGGCTACGTTGCATTGTGGGTAATGTAGGCAGCATGTTTTGAAAAGGAAGAAGAATGCATGTGAATAAAAAAATGAGTCCAACATTGTCATAAGAGTGCAATGCTAGACCAGTGGACTGCTTTTCAAATTTGGTGCCTACATTACCCACAATGCAACTTAGCCACTGAGTGACATCACTGGAAGCAATTTCTCAGCTACAGTAACATGCAGCTTCACCTTAGCTTACTGTGATTTTGTATTGTTTATTTATCTTTGATGATACGTATATGTTGGAGCACCTGTCTGCTGTTCTGTGCACAATTGCTTATATGTACAACATTTCTCAATAAAAATTGAAAAAAAAAGAAAAGAAAAAAAAAAGTAACATGCAGCTTCTTCTGGAGCCACAAAAGGCTTTATACTACTTTTTTCACATGCAGTAGTACTCCCCAACACCTGTGAACACATTTTTAACATATTTAGTAGGAATAATTGGTATATACTGTAATGTAATGCTGTATCCCAGTTTTTGCTATTACCATGAGTCCATGTCATGTCTTTAAGTCAGTCTTTTAGTACTTGACATTAATCGATGTGGTCTTCTGTGCTTCAAATCTATTCCTAGAAATAACTCATCCATGTGCGTATTATATAATCCATCTAAGCTTTTAAAATCCTCAAGATCAAAACTCAAACAAAACATGGTGTACTTAAATACAGCAAATCTACACAGCTAATGTATTGCCTGTATTGTATTGAGTTCTTGAGTTTCAGATTTAACAGACAGAATCTATAAGTGTATCGATCCACGTGTTAGTTGAGCCCAAAACAGGCTTACTTACTGTAATACTGTTACAGTTGTGTGTGTGTGCAAGCAGTATGTTTTTTATTAATACTACTAACCTGCTAACTTCTCAGTGTCTATGCATCAGCACAATGTGGATCAATGGCCTCTACTGATCCCTCCCATCGCTCATGCAAGATAAGACAGGAGAATACATTATAAACAAAAGAAGTGTGTGTGTGTGTGTGTGTGTGTGTGTGTGTGTGTGTGTGTGTGTGTGTGTGTGTGTGTCCATTTAAGAGTCAGATTACATTGAACGTATGGTCCCAAAGAGAGATGATGTGAGCTCCTGTTTCTGTTTAGTGGATCTTGAGCATGGGGAGGGGTTAATGGTCTCCTTTTCATTTTATAGATCCAAAGGCTTTTATACGGCCCATTAGGACTCTATGATAGACAGATATGGGAGAGGCCAGCACCCGTATCCCTGCACGTACCCGTTCATGGGCCTGTGAGTGGGCGTGCATGCAGGTTGGTGTGTATGGATATACAAAGAGTTACCTGAAGCCTTTTTTTATGTGAGAAATCACCAAATTAACAAATGCTTCACATATTTAAGTTTTGTTCTTGGTCTTTTTGTGTTTGATTTCCCATCAACAACACTTCTGTCTTCGGTGCTTGCTCTCAACACCATTACCCAGCAAAAGCAACTTTTACAATAAATAAAAAAATAAATAAATGTTCACTATGACGGATGGCTTACGGGAACTTGCTTGTCTCTGCAGATTTATTTTCATATCATACTGACACGAGCTAAAATGAGCCAGTGGCTGCCTGGAAAGTAGAGGAAATGCATTAATTGATTCTATGATATGCTTTGGACGGTAGTTAGCTGTATGTAACTCATCCCTCTGCTCCTGAGGGCCAGCATGCAATTCATTTTTTGCTGCTCTACGTTTGTTTTGGATGCTGTTGTTGTTGTTGATAATTTGTCCGCCTGATAATGGAGCTACAGTGCTGACAGGTGGAGTTCTGCCAGTGATGATCGTCTGGCAGCATATAATGCATCTAAGATCTAATGGAGGGAGGATCTTTCTGTTTAAAATGACTCATTTAGACTTCAAGAAGCCCATACATATTTAATGACCACAATTTTCATCCCCCTCCCAAATGCTCCTCGCTGCTAGTTTTCATTAGTGCTTACATCTGTTGGGTTTAAGCAAAGCATTAGGCTTATGTTAACCTGGTGAGTGAGTGTGTGAGCGAATGCAGAAGGCCCATATCCCTTGTACTTTTAAAAGAGTGGACTAGAAGGCGAAGCCAAAGAGACCTGACTGCTTTCTACGCTTTTATGCATGTTCCATTACTACTCCACTACAGTGAGTCACTGACTGAGGTCTTCCAGGGGCTACTGATGTAGATCCTGGCTAAGACAACTCCTGTAGAGAAACGAGGCCAACTTCTTTGCTGAAATACAAATTCAAGTTAATTTCTTACGCTTATTATTTCTTACCCAGCTCCATATTTAAAAAGGTGCAATATGTCAGAACATTAGTTTAAAACATTAGAAAGTTCTCGGATCACTAAGGAAGTGTATACACCGCTAGCACAGTAGCGGTGTATACACTTGCTTAGTGATCCGAGCACCCACTCCAGACTGCGAGCTGTGCCTCTCTTTCACTGGGAGAGCAATGAGCACATTTATCAAAAATCACTTCCTGCAACCCAAGTTTCACTTGGCTTTATAATAAAGACAACACAACTAGAAACCTGAGGGAATATTTAAATAGACTCTACACTCAAGACAACAACAGGAGGTCTGCAGTTAGGGCGCACCGCACACTGAAACTCTGAACATGCACACACACACATGCACAATGCGAACCCCTTCGGGATACTGATTCATAACTGCAGCTGAACCCTGCACCACATGACCGTAACATGAGAAAATCTACTGAGCAGTTTTACCACCCACAACCTGTATGTTCAAATAAACAAAAGATTGTTTCCTGTCAAAGATGTTTAAATGGAAGTGCTAAGTTTGTCCTTAAATGGCAGTCTTAAGGACAAAAGAAAGTCGAAACACAGTCTAGGCGGAAAGAGGTGTGTCAAACTTGTGGGCTTCAAAAATCAACCAACACGCTCTACAAAATAACTCATTTCGGCACTGAAAGCATTGACAGTGCTACAGGTAGGCTTGCGTAAATATTGGTAATGGCTAAATTGCTAGTCTACGGTATAAATGATCTGTCTTGTGTAAACACACACGAGTGAATGAAACACAGAGCAGCGACAGTAATGGATTGGCTCACAGATATGATTTAAATGTCAAGTCATCTCGCAGCCCCTTTTACTGCTTAGAAAGGTCAGAGCTATAAAGTACACAACACTCACTAACTCTCTCTCTCTCCTTTGGTTTCGCACTAAACTAAATCACACGGAGTCAAATTTAATAGCGAAGCAGGCCGTTAAGAATCCAGATCGGACCACACCCAGATACAGTGAGTAATGACACCGAGACATGGGTGGGGCTGATGTGAGAACAGAGGGAACAGAGAGATGGGACCATGGATGGGACATATAACCTTCATACAGTCACATGGTACGTCCAGAGAGAAAGACGACTGGATGGAGAAAGTCAGGACCACACCCTGTTGGTACTGAGGCAGAATCACGTCCACACATCAACATGTGCACCCACACAAATGGATCGGTCTGATTGGTGACCGAGCTTATTTACCAGTAGCATGACTCGCTCCGTCCTTCGATGTACCCATATTAACAAGCCCCCACGCTTCCACAGACGGACGAGCAGCAGCCCTACAGGCAGACAGCAGCACTACATTAACTGATTGCTGAAGCCACAGCCTTCAACATCCTCTTTCAAAAACAAACTATGAGTTCTCCAGAACAATCTGAATGGCAAGGAAATGCAGAGTAAGCAAGTCAATAGGTCGGTAAATGAATTATTCACTTCCTGCGGCTGACGCCAGGTCTATGAGGTGCAATATTCAAAAGACATCAGTAAAATGCAATGCCTGCAACCAGAACCAATATCCTATGCTTCTCCTTGATACAGTAGGGTTGGTATGACACCCACTGCTGCGGAAATACTGATCATCTGTCATATTAATTTACGGCTTTCCCTTTTTTTTTTCTCTTTGAAGTGCTGGCCAAGTCCTCTGGGAACACATGACGTCAGTTTGCCGTTCCTCTTAGTGAGATGAGGGAGAGTCCACTGGAAAATAAACTACCATATTCCAGAGAAACTGCCTTCCCACTGCAGATGCTAAGTAAAATCAATAGCATCGTATCAGGGTGTTATGGACTTGAGATTGAAGGAAGTGTGTGAAGAAGGCTGTAATGCACACTGATTCACAGGAAGGGTTTATCACCGAGTTCAGTACAGTACAGAGCTGCAACCATAAGTCAATTAATCGATTAGTCTTGGGGTGCACAAACTTTTCTCTCGGGGGCCAAAATTGAAACTTAATGGTGGACCACGGGCCAAAAGCAAACACCTATTGTGTTGTCATGATTCAAATATGGTTCTAGGATCCCAAAACTGACTTCCTGTGCAAAGTGTCACTGCCCACCTTGCTCAAAATATGATTATTTATCAGTCTAGCTAATTATCAGAATCGTTGTTTTTTTTTATCAGATTGCAGATAAAATAAATGAATATACTGAATCTGAATGTTACTAGTTAGTAGAGGTATCAAATAAATTTAGTGGAGTGGAAGTATAAAGAAGCAGAAAATGGAAATACTCAATTAAAATACAAGTACATCAAAATTGTACTTAAGTACAGTACTTAATGTCATTCCAACACTGGTTGTTCTAATAATCGGTATTGGTAAATACCCTGAAAAAAACATATTGGTTGATCAATAGTTTGAAGAGCATTTTTACCTCAAAATGAAACAGCATAAATAGCGATTTATACGTTTTAAAAAAAATTATTTATAGTTTTCTTTCACTAGAAACATCTGGCAGGCCAAATGGAACCTTGTGCTGGGCCAACTTTGGCCCATGGGTCCCACTTTGGGCAGCCCTGGATTAGTCGATCAAAAGAAAATTAAAGGTCTACTATTTTGATGATAGATTGTCATTTCACAAGAAAAAAATGTCAAATATTTGACATGTTATATAAAATGTAAGTAATATAAATAATAAGGAATTATTTGTCATTTGTGGAAGTAAATGATGAATCTTTGGGTTTTGGGTTTTAAGACGTCACTTTGGGGTCTAGGAAATCGTGATAATCTGCAGATCAATCAATAATGAAAATAACTGTACCAATTATGAACCAAATGATAGTTTCCTCATCTCCAGTGAGCCACAGCCCTCAAACGCTTCATGCGCTTGCTGTACACAGACATACACAGTTTCTCTTTTACCACTCTGACCTACGGTTCATGTGCTAGCGATGCTAAAGCGTTGCCAGAGTGTATTTCCGGCTGATGGCTCACCTCATCCAGCGTCAGATCACAAAGGGAATTGAGGCAGAAACTGATTTCACCTCAAACTTGAATGTATGATGAATAATGAAGCGTGTGACCTAAAATTCACGGCAGGCAGCACAGAGTCGTACAAGGAATGCTGAGTGATGCTGTCAGACGCAGAGAGACAGAGAGAGCTAACCAGGCTTACAGTTAGTCAGACAGACACACTCAACATAACACTGTACGTGTGCGAGAGAAAATGATTCAGGATAAATAAAACAGATGTGAGTTTAAGTATAAACATTTAATCAGCAGTCACACCTTTCAGCTCTGTTCAGAACTCAAAAAATTATGAGTTTGAGTTTCAACTCCTGCACCTGCACCGTTCAAAGGCACACTCCTGCAACGCACAGCATCTTCCTAAGTAAGTCTGGTGGGTTTTTTTGCTGGCATATATACGTGCATGTCTGAGTCTGTTTGTTTCTGTCTGCGTGCAGCGCTATGAGCCATGCTATTCTCAACAACACGGCGAAGAGCTTTGATGTGTTTTCCTGTGAGAAAACCTTCACTTACTCAACTCAAACATGATGAGAGGCAGTGGACGGAGAGAGAGAGAGAGAGAGAGAGAGCACATTTACATGAAGGTGTTTGAGTTTGAGCTTCTGAGAAAAAGCCATTGATCACCAACCACGCCCTCCTCTCTCTGCCTCTTTCTGACGGGAAACAGAGTTAGAAGGCCATAATGAATAATTGACATCTAAATGCCTCCCTCCCACTGCCTCCAGTCCAAACACCTGCCTTCTATAGAGCATGACTGGCAAAGGAAGCATCTTAAGACAGAACACTTCGACATCATTTCTCGCTTCAGGATGCATTTTAATACTCTTCGTAATACAATACTTTGTCTTGACTCTTTCGATGAACAGCCTTTTACTTAAAGAAGAAAAATGATGACGAAGCATGACTCATCAAGTGATGCTATCCCTGCCCTTCAAACATCCATGGGGGTAAAACAGGCCAGTGGGAGATGGTGTCAGACAAAAGTGGGTCACCACAACTAGTTATGAGGTACCATGACAACCAACACGGACAGTTCCTGAGTATCAGGATGCTGTTTGTACCTAACTATTGAAAAGCTGACAGTCCATATGGATGTTGGATCCGGTACAGGAATGCCAATGCTTTCCTCACCACTGTATCACCATTACACAGTACGGTAACTCATATGACTGTTGCATCTATGTTGCATCAGAGCTGCATGCCTACATAGGGGCTCCTTGGAATTTGGAGGCCAGAGTGTCAAACCAAATATGGTCAAACTCTGAGGTGGGATATGAATATGTGTGTGCCACAGAAAGAAGATCAGAGCTCAAATGATTAATCAGTTAAATGATTAATCAATCGACTACTGCAACTATTTTGATAATCAAATAATCGCTTGATTTACTTTTCAAGCAGAAATGCCAATAATTTGCTGGTTCCAGCTCCTTAAATTTGCTGCACCTCTCTAGTCTTTTATATTATTGTAAGATGAGTATCTTTAAGTTTTGGACTGTTGATCACCATGAGCTCTAAGAATCAGAGAGACAGTTTTAATAATTTCTGAACATTTGATTAATTGAGCACATACTCTGCAGATTAATCGATAATAAAAAATAACTAACAACTAACTACTAACAATAGTGCTTATTTAGTGATATTTGATTAGTCATTTGGCAACAAACAACAGATTTGATAATCAACAGCAACTTTTGAAGTTTTGGTTGGACAAAACATGCAATCTACTAGTGCTACATCTGACATTTATTGATTAATCTGATAAGTAATTTGTCTAATAAAGTGAATGCTTTGCATTTGTGCTTGAAAAATGACAGAAACAATGCTATCAAAATAAGATTAGATTAAATGATAGATTCATTAGCCAAAAGTGCAATACAATTAGAATATTGAAATAACTTTATACTTTAATTTACGTCAGTGTGCATACAGTATCAAGATACTATTTAACATTGTATTCAAAGACTAGATTTTATATACGTATATAGTATACAAACAAATGTCACTCGGTGAGTTTTGCTTTCTTAAAGCTACTTTTTACAACATTAGGACATAACATCAACTGACAATCAAGTGATTATTTTAAAGGTAAACAGAGAGCGAGGGACAGTGTACTGGACAGACTTGCTGAATCATCCCTTACGACAGTACACAGCAATGCAGGTATTAATTCTTAATGGCTTTTGGTAACCAACAGTAGAGGAACAGGAGCGGTTGACTTGTGGTCATTCCCAGGTCTCTGTGTAAGCACTTCTTACAAGACAAGTGCTCTAACAGCTCTGGTAAATACAGCTATGTAATGCTGAGTGTGTTTGGGTGTGTGTGTATGCATACATACACCCTGTTTAACTGCACGTACAGACACCTCAACTGGCCAAACATTCCTCTTGCAGGTCGTGCATCGGAAGACAGCTATGGCTGCTATGTGTGGGTGTGTGTGGCCGTTCAGAGGTAATGTAATGAAGGCCGTGGCTCCATTAGGACTCCCTTCCTGCACAATCCCATCATACCACTCCCAGTGGAGAAAGACAGATTGGCAGGCAGACACAGAGAGGCAGAGGAGATACAGACAGAGAGGCGGAAAAGAGAGAGATGAAAATGTCAAAGGCTGCAGTGAAATCTGACCTCCTGGCACATCAGGATCTTGGCGTATGGACCAGTGGTGGGGAGGAGTGTGAGGAGGGAGGGAAGGAGGGAAGGAGAGAGGGAGGGAGGTATTTTGGATGGAAATGAGAGATGAGTGGGAATGACAGCCAAGAAGACGAGGAGAAAACCAGGGTAAAGAGTCAAACCCCCGTTTTAAGGCAGTGAGAGGAAGTGAGGCTCTGGAGAGATGGATCGCAAAGATGAAAAGAAGGGGGGGAGGAAGAGCTGCAAAATGAAGGGGGAGAGGGGATGATACAGTAAGTTCACTGGAAGAGGGACCTTCCCCCAAAGCTGGGTAAGAAATAGGTCAAGTTGTCGAGTCCTAAACACAAGTCATCTCATTCATTCAAAATACAGACTCTGCAGGTTTTAAACTTGAACCAGCAAGTCATAACTGCAGCCTGGAGGTTCATAGATTTCAGTTATCAATATCAGACTGCAGAGGACATCAAACCCAGTCCCGAATTGATCTCTGCAAACTGAGCTCTTAAGTATCCACCACAGGGAAGTGGACTGGCACAGGCAGAGGGTTGACAAAAGATGACGCAGTCTCTGTATTGTTCAGACAGAGGAGAAAGCATGACTGTGGGAAGCAATCGCTCAACACCAGCCCAGAGCAGAGAGTAAATGCCCAGTGACACGGGTTCAGTGAGCACAGGGACATGGACACTCAGCCATTTGGCAAAGAAGAAGCTATTTTTCTCCAGGACAATCACACCAGAGACAGGCAGTATTTTTAGACCTGCGAGTAAGAGCCTCACATCACGTTGTGTGCCTCTGTCATTTTCTCTTTTTGTCTCACGCGCGTAGATCTGTTATTTCTGTATTGTGCTCTATCTGAAGATTAGCTTTTATTTCATTTGAAGATTTGAAGTTTCCTTTACCTGCCGATTCATGTTTTGCATCTCTCACTCTTTCTTTCTACCGCTGAACCACCACCAGGTTTGAGTGTCAGTTTACCCAAATCACAGAAACATAGTTTTCCACTTAACCTCGAGTGGTATCCAGTCATACATGTAGGTATATTTAGAGATAGTGAAATGTTCCATCGTGATACTCGTCTGTGCCAAGTTGCCAACACTATGCAAGGGAGTTGAAGGGACATTTGTTTGTGGCTTTCAAAGCATTGAAAATGCAATTAAAACTCAACAACAATGTGGCTTGATGGAAACAAGTCTTGTTAGCGCTGTGAACAGTTTTCATTGGAAGACTTTCCTGAGAAACCATGTTGTTGTTTCTGGAAAGACATTTTCTGTTGCATAAACTAATAAAACCAATATTATCCGCACACTCAGAAGAAGGTAGATATAACTGTATTTTGGAGTACAGCATTACAGTGAAACAATGATGATTATGTCACCTAAGGGATCAAAATGTAACTTTAAACACCTGTTAACCAATGTTTTTTCATATTAACAATGAATGAAATGACTACACGTACAGTAAAGGGAAATGGGCATAGTAATGAACCCACGGAGAGTCCTCACCCAACTCTTTAGCTCTTTAAAGCTTTCGAGCCTGTTAGCTCATTGCTGTGGTTTGGTAAACTGCACACAAATTTGCTTCGGCCTCACTGCTTTCAACAACCCCAATTCCAGAAGCAGCATTGCATGTTTTCAACAAAAAAAGCCCTGATGAAACCGCTGTACTCTGCCTTCCCAGCACCAAACTGCAGACACACAAAGTAGCTGCTAGCTCATAAACAAGGTTAAACATCCTGCAAGCTAGACTCACAGGAGCTGGAGGAAACCCAAACTGGAGCTAAAAGAATGAATGCTAATGTTGCTCTACTATACTTCTGCTGGATTTGAAGGCAAATGTTTGCTTAAATGTTAGGCGTGACAACTTTACAAGTCGATATAATGTGGCGGCAGCGTCGGTCAGCTTCTGTTGTGGAGGGCGTCCTCCTCAGCTGAGCTGTAATGTTAGCTAGCTTAGTTAGCTAAGTTAGCTATCCTCTCATCCATTAGTAAGTGCACACTTCCCTCTGCACAATGATAGCGATAGTGATGACACTGTCACAAAAAGGTCTGTGGATTATCTTGAGTCACTGGGTCATGGTTTCTGGAAAGAGACATTGTGGTTTGTAAGAAAAGTGCCTTCATGCTCCATTTTATTTGATAGAAGGCAGACATCTCTAAGCCGATACCTCCAAAACTTGGAAACTCACACCAAAACAATCTGGATGGATAATAGCACTTCATGTAAGAGGAAAAATACAGTATATTTTTTTCATTTTGGGGTGAATTGTCTCTTTAAAGTCCACCCAAACAGGAGTTTGTACTCATTTTGCCTGACAGACCTCTTGTCTTACACAGATCATGCTTAATTGGCATCGTCCTTGTTCTTCTGTTGCACCTAATAATTAACGTATAGCTCTATAGTCACACTACACTGCACAACGGTGTAATGAGATGGATAAACAAAAAGGTATTGTTGAGTGCTTTACACCAGTGTCAAATTCTTCCTGCAGTCCTAACTCGTCTCACTCTTGGCCAGGGGAGGGTGAAGACAAAAGGAAAACAACAGACAGACCAATCAGTGGGAGTTACTGGTGCCATCACAAGGACATGACCATTCATCACCACTTGTGATCGATCAGTGGGGCCAAGTTAGGGACACTGCTGCTAGAGACAGAACATAGATCTCTGCAGTGGTAAATGATTCTCCCCCCTGCACCACCAAGGTGCCTCAGACGGTTATAAACAATGTGTATCTTCAACAATCCAAAACTAATCCTCTCATGCGCCTTTTCTGCATGGTACATCTGTGAACTTTGTACATGTGTGTAGAAAAATGAACCTCTTGAGAGCGTAGGAGTACAGCAAAAATACGATTTCTTTTTGTAAAGTGAGCATTTACCAGCACTCGACCCATTTCAGCTGCCAAAAGGAATTTCCATGGAGGATACGAAAAGTAAAAAACAACAACAACAGCTTTCATTTAACAGGTAACATCTCAAAAGCTGCTTAGGACCAGATCCAAAACAGGGAGATGCAAGTGCAGCTGATGTAACATACTGGTAAGTGCTCAGAAGATACTGTAAGATCTGCACGTGTGCAAACATTAGTTTACTCCTCCAAAAAAGCCTTCACACTTAACAGAAATAATAAACTTTTGGCGGGGAATTAAGTGTAAGTATTCTTTGTCCGTAAGTCAACTGACTAATCTGCTAATCTTCTTTCTTTGTATGTGAAGGACACGACTGCTCAAATTCCCTCGACGTAACGTGCTCCTTCAATCAACACGTAAAAGCAAGTTTAGATTTTTTCTATGCTGATGATAGAAAAACTCCTGATTACGTCCAAGTATGTGAGCTCAAAGGCCCCACCCTAAGAGATGAGACTGAAATGTGTGTGTGTGTGTGTGTGTGTGTGTGTGTGTGTGTGTGTGTGTGTGTGTGGAGCACTACAGTCCATTACTGAAATCACATTAGTCTGAGAGAGTGCACTGAGACAGGAAACAGCCATCTACCATCTCCTGACTCACTTTCACTGAATACACAAACACATTACACATTACAAGACCAGATCTAGATGCTAAAACTTAACATCCAATTTCTAGTTCATGCCTCACGTTTATGAAAATAAAGGCACAAATGACTCGACCAGCTTTTCTTACTAAGCCTGTGTATGCACCTTAGCAAATAAATATATGTGATGTTTTGGGAGATGTGGAGATGGGAGGAGAGGAGGAAGAGGCTGCAGAGTAACGGCAGCATTTCAGTTCACACAAGGACAGAAAGAGTTACTGGCAAACCAGCCCAACCCGAGAGAGGCCTGAGAGAGCAGGCAGGGGACACACACTGTTTACCCAGCAGTGCATTATGCAGAAAGAGAAGCAAGCAAGCAAACTTTATATCGCATAAGTTGAAGGCTTGTAAGCTACCAATGTTTCACACAGATCACCTATTAAAGGTGCACTATGTAGTTTTGGGGAAGAAAGTTTAATCAGAAGAGAAAGACTTTTTATGCCTCAACAAACTCTCTTTGTTTTCGTGACTGAATAAACTGAATAGACACACTGACCTTAAAGGACAACACAATTTCATACCCTTGTACTTTTTTTTTTATATGTGGCGGACCCTGCCACCTTTTTAGCTTCAAACAATGTTCTCGGGACCTCATTTTCCTCTGAGAACAGCTTGTTTATTCAGTTAAGGACAAAATAAATATTTCTGAGTTTGTATTATTACCTCACTGATATTGTAAATATTAAAAATCTGAGTCTGAATGTCTTTTCTCCAAGACTACAAAGTGCCCCTTTAAAATCCAAAAGCACTGGCAGCGATGATACTGGCTGCAAGTGATGATTATATTCATCATGTTGATGAATCTGTCAAGTGCTTTTTCAATTAACCGATTAGTTGTTCAATCTATAAAAAGTCAGAAAATGTTGAAGGTGACATCCTCAAATGTCTTTTTTTTTAGTCTACCACCCAAAGATAAACAAGAACATTTTCACGTTTAAGCAGCTGGAATCAGATATTTTTGACTTTTTTTTTCTTAAAAAAATTACTCCGACTGATGAATCAAGGATCAAAACAGTTTGTGATTCATTGAACAGTTGAGAACTAATTGATTAATCCTTGCTGCTCTTGCAATCTGTCATGTTTTGGGTAGAAGGGGAATGAGACAACTCTTCATAAGTCATGATCAGGGCTGCTCAGCCTCTGAGCAGTAAAGACTATGTGAACAGTGCACCTCCAGTGTTGCATGTGAAGTTGTAAACATCCCTCACTGCAGCCTGTAATAGTAGCCTGACTGGAGTGAGGTGCAAGTCTGCTGGTGTTTATTTTGACGGCCATAACAACTGGCACAATCGGCCTATTTGGGTGTTATCACACTCCCCTAAGTCTCTTATAAGAACAGATGCTATTTCCTCTGCACACACGCTTGTTTTCTATTAGCAGCTAATTTGAACACAATTTACCGCAACAATCTGAGACAATCTGCGCCGATGAGATCAAGCACGGCAACGCCTTTCACTGCTCCCCCCCCCCCCTAAAGGCGCTCAGCATCAGCAGCGGCTCGTTACACGGCTGACTGGGCCAGTCAATGCAGAGATGAGCGGGGCTGCAGCGGACGGACACCCACCTGCCGTATACGGTTCTGGTGCAGCGGTGGTGGAGGTCCACCCTCGGGGCTCGTGTTGCTCGAAGAGGCCATTTTCAAGTCACTGTCGGAGCCGCCGCCCCTGACAGAGTGACTTTCTTCGGAGCTCCTTGACATCCTGTCTCGGGGCTGACTGCTGCAGCTGGAGGCGGCGCGGTCAGCGAGGGTCCTTCTGCCGGTGCAAGGTGGATCTGTGTGCGGGCCTCAGAATCCAGACGGCTCGGCGGGGCCCGGGACCATTCTGCGGCGGTCAGAGACAGTCTGTTAGCAAACGTGACACAATGTAAAAATCAGCGGGTCTGTCTCCAGGTTGTCAAACCAAAACGAGCGCTCCCTCCGTTCAGGGATGCTCCCCGTGTGTTGCTGTGTGCCTGCGTGTGTGTGAGTGTGTATGTGTTTGGAGACGTGAACGCGCCTCAGATGCGCTTCCCCGAAACTCCGCAGGATCAATGCTGCGTTCACGGACAGTCGGAAATCTCTCAAAGAGCGCTTTGAGTAGGATGATCAGCATGAAAAAAAAAAAGTGATTTGTTGGCAGTCCAGTGGCTGAAATACGATCCATAGGGCCAAAGAGTAATAGCCAAAGTGACAAAGGCTACGTTTTGATTGGATGAAAGTGCCCAGAGTGATGTTTTTATTTTTTATTATAAACAGGCCTGCTACACTGCCACTGTCATATTTTGCTACCAATGAGAAAAATAACCATGCTAAACCTGCTACTTTTAATGAAAAACAGGTCTGTAACAAAACATTTTGCTTCTAGACCATTTCCAACCAATGGCACCTGAACGCACCATCAAGCAGTAGTGTGCTCCTGTTTTGCTTTCTCCAGCCCCCACCCATCACTTCTGCACCAGCAGCAGCTCATGACGGTAAAGTTACAGTGTGGTCCATGATGTCCCATGAGTCACTGAGAACTGTAAAGATTGCTTACACAAACATTGGCTCATCGAAGCCCAGGCAGGCAGGCAGGCAGGCAGGCAGGCACACTACTGGGTTGGGCTTACATAATGTAATCTCCCTTTTAGTATTCTAACGCCCCCACCTCGGCCTGTGTGTCTTCACTGAGCTCCACATTTAATGGAGGTTGACAGGACAAAATCAATAACAATGTCTTGGAGACATTTATAAAACCAGGCAGGGTTTGAGCGGAGGAGGGTGAAATGGAGAAGGAGGTGTAAGAAATCATGTTAAACAGACAACTTGTTTAATTTGTTTCAAGTAAGCTAATTTAATTGAGTTCCTTGAGAGTAAAACATGAAATTAAAGATAAACTGTGTTAAAGAGACTCATTTTGAGTGGGTGTGTTCCCCTGCGTTGGACCCTGTACTTCAGTAAATATGAATTCATAGTTGTTTGACACTTTAGGCAGTGTTTACTTTAGATTTTGTGACTAGGAGCAAATTAAAGAAAGCCACTATCCTTTGCATGGTTTATTTGCTCTTGTATAGTTTCTATTTTTATTTCTATTCTTTATTTTTATCTCATAAGTATTCTCGTTTTTCTATTTATCTGTGCTTAAATCTGTCCCTGAGCTGCTGCCACACCTGAATGTCCTAGTATGTCAACACAATGGACCACATGGAGAAATTTGATTTATATATATATTTTTGTTGTTGTTGTTGCTGTCTTAAAGATTTAGGAGAATATGCTTTTTGGATGATTTTGTTATTGGTGTAGAAATAGGGTTATATTACTCCTTGTTTTGGGAGGAAATGGAAGTCTTGGATTCAAACTAGTGATGCATGGTAAACATCGGCATGATATCTTATCAGCTTGATACTTTTTATTGTTGGCTATGTATCGTTTCGGCTAAAGTTATAGCTCATAAATTGACCTGATAATATGAAGTCAAATTGCTTTCAATGACAGCTGCACCTGGGTAGAGCCTTGTAATGTCGACTAGAGACCCAAACAATATTAAGTCCTTTATTGTTACAGGTAATTATTGGTTAGCAGTATCGGCTGAAAAAATATATTGTACATCTCTAATTTAGATGTTGGTTTCACCCTCAGCAAACCATTTCCTTATTATCCAAATAGAAATAAGACATCTGTGTTATCTCTGTGTGAAAGACCTCGTCTGCAGCTAGATGACAGATAAAACATAATTGTACACCCTGATGTTCACTCAGAGAATGGTGTGTGACAGATTTACTGAGTAAAGTACAGACTGCTGAAGTCACAAATGGCGCTGGCAAAAGTCATAGAAAACAGAAACAGTGTACAGCCTGTCATCTGCATTATTAGTCATTATTCTACTGATTGTGAAAAACTACCTGAACAAGGCTTGATTAACAAGGCAAAATGGGAAACTGCTGAAGGGGGCCCGAAAGACCGAGAGTTTACTGTGTGCCAGGTGCTTATTTGATACAATACAAATTTGTGCCACCAAAGTTCAATAGCTATGGAAGCCCTAAAGGGCCATGCATTCATACATTTTATTTCCTCTGTTTTCCCGTGATAACGAGTTAATTTCCTTTGTTTTCTCGAGATCTCGAGCTATTATCTCGGGATAATTTTCTCGTAATCTCGAGATACATTATCTATTACGAGAAAATTATCCTGTTATCTCGGGAAAACAGCAATTGTTATTTCGAAATAATAGCTCGAGATCTCGAGAAAACAAATGAAATTAACTCGTTATCACGGGAAAATGGAGGAAATAAAATGTATGAATGCATGGCCCTTTAGGGCTTCCGTAAAAATCAGCTAGCTCCGCAACTGGATTATTATGTCATCTTGTGGCCCTATCAGAGGGGCCAGTGTCTAACACACATGGTGGATTTTCCTAAAGTTGTTTAATAAAAATCTGTGACCAACTGTGCAGAGTTGTGTGTATTGCATTTGATGGGAAATGAGCGCTAAGTTTATCATAACTATGAGACATGATGGTAGAGGTATATCTTCCACAAACACCTGATAATGCTTTTTTTTTGTATGCAACACTGCCCTCTGTTTCTGCTGCAGGGTATCACACTCAAAACACAATACAGTCTATATGCCATGTTTTAAGATTGCCTACAATGGCAGTGGCCAAAGCAAATTGTAATATACATCCTGCCTTGATATATAAAAATGGAACTAAGGTACAGTAACAATGGCGTAAAATAATTATTTCAAGGAGCCATCAAGATCGCCTCAGATACAAATATCAGACGAGTAAATATATAAAAAATACTTTATTAGAACGTCTACCTTTTACAAACAAGATATCATTGAACTGGTACCCAATGAATGACAGCAGCACCAAAACCACCAAGAAACATTAACAATGACACACAACAGAAGACAGGGACAAATGGTGGAGAAAAGCTTATAAGAGCTAGAACTGAAGTGAACTTCGGTGTCTTTTTTTTTCTTTTTTCATTGTGCGGAGAGCTGGTCCAGGTCGTCATGGTTGCGGCTGGAGAGGTGGGCCTCCAGAATTTCCCCAAACAAATTCCTCTTCAGCAAGCTGTAGGCCATGGGCAGGAGCTGCTTGACAACCTTGTGGAAATACTGGAGGGAGTCAGGAAACCAAAGATTAATGATTTCTTCTTAACTACTCTCTTTGTATGGCCTAAAGCTGTTTAAAGCAGATTTTTTTGCGTTTTTCTGACTAATACGTTGTGAAACAACAACAAAGCAATTAGATAATGCTTTGTGATTTACTCTGTGCAATAAGTACCTGTAAACCCAAGAGCACCTTCAACAATGTCTAATGAGGCACTGAGGAAGCACTGTGCAGAACTGAAAATACTATAAACAATCTGAGAAGAGATTCATTCAGCAAAACATGCATTTTCATAGAGGAAAGTAGCCATTATCTCCGCGTCTGAATATTTGGTTTCATACTGTGGGCCTATATTTAAAAGATCGGTCAGGAAGCAGAGAGTCAGTGGGTGTAATCAAGTCAAATCTCTGAGCGTGCATGTTGAAGGGCTTTCATGCACCACTTTATTAGACTCACATGAGATCCGTAGCAGAAGAGGTCTATTCCTAGCTCATAACCCATGCCGTAGTCACACTCGTCGTTGGCAAACTGAACAAATGTGATCATCTCCTGGAGAGGTCCAAAGGCTTTGACCCGCTCTTCATCATTCCGGGCTTCAGCGATTGCCTTGCAGATCTTTTTGAGACCAGCTGGATCCAGAGGAGGGACAAAAATAAATCAAGTCATCACTCATAGGTTAGCTGGAATTTAATACACTCATTAAGTGTTGGAAATAAAGAATCCATCACTAGTGAAACACAAATATACAACTATTATATAATCTTTTAAACAGGCACACTGTAGTTATCGGTCTCTTTTTATCATGCTGTGAAAAAATAAAACCACCTCTTCCACATTTTCAGTCTTAAAAATAAATCAAGCTTGTGTATTACACCACAGCTTAAATCTGTTCTAGATCAGAGTGAGCAAATGAGCTCATATCATCAATAGATGAATCAGGGGGAAGGAGACAAATGAGAAAATTGGCAGAGACACCTTTCATAAACATCAAGGTGTATTACTGTACCAGCTCACCATCTGTTTCTGGTAGTTCTCTGTATCCTACATCATTCTTGTCTACGGGTACAATGATGCCGGCACCGTGGAACGTCTTGGTGACCACCTATGGTGAGATGGAAAGTTTCTTATTACCAACTAGTGTCAACTTGGAGCACACTTGGGTTGGACATATATTTGGTTTTGAACACATGACAAGAACCACTTCAAAATGATTCAAGTCTATCCACTGTGTCTATACAAATGAGGATAATTAAACCCAATAAAGACCGTGCTACAAATGCTGGGTATAACTGAAAGGTGTATATTATATGGTAAACATTGCTCTACAGAGAATTGAATTGAAATACCGCAGTGGTTTACAATTGTTGTACTAAGAACAAATGAACATGTGAGGTAGAAGTTGGTGCAAGTTACCTTCTTGTCTCTCTGCTTCATGCCTTTGGTCTTCTGCTCTAGAGACAAGCCCAGTGTCTCTGCTCTGTCTCTCAGCCGTGTCTCCAAGCTTTCAACTGACTCTCCCTCTGCTTTCTTGCCGCCCCTCTCTTTCCTCCTCTTCAAAAGGTACCGGCTGATGAAGGAGGGAACAATGGGATCAACAGTAGGTAAGATGACATGCATGGAAGGAGAAAGGAGTCTATAATGTAAATTTGATCATGTACTAAAAAACTGAAACAAAACTACAAATACCAGATGAACAAAATAGCAGCCATTTTTCTAACGACTTGTACAGATTATATTTTGTAGAAGACAGTTTCTTTCATTCTGAAATTAAAACTTTCTACCTTCACCTGAACCTGATTACTGGTTTCTGTATGGTGAGTATGTGGTGTAAGTACTCACAGGACAGCAGCAAACACGTTGTCTCCCATCTGTGTAATAGTGTAGCCTTTCTTTGCTTCATTTTCTCCAACAAACGAAGGGAGGGAGTCTGGAGTATCTCTGGTGAATTTTGGAAGAGTAAATTCAGTAAATCAGAACTTCTCATGTGGATAGAGTTACCACTGTTCCCATATTATCGACCCCTCACTGCTTAGATTGTGTCGCTTGTAAAGTAGCTGTTAGTAGGCTAAGTCAAGGCCTCTCAAGTGGAAGCTACAATACTGAAACAAAAGCAACTGACTCAGCACAGATCCAACACCATTACAAACTCCAGTGTGTTATGTACCTGAAGTAGCCAATGTGATGCTTGGTGTCCTCACTGCCCAGAAGGATGGTCTGAAACTCTGGTGGGTCATAGAAATACCTCCAGTGAAGGTGGAAGTTGGGCTGAGGATTCTTGGAGTTTTTGTGAGCTCCTGCCAGTATTTCAAAAGGACCAACCAGCTGCAAACCCAGCGTGTCTTTCAGTGCACCTACATTGATTAAAACAAATAAAAATAAGATATCAATAAAGAAATCAACTGACAAACAGACATCACTGAAACAAAAAACACTGAATCAAATTCTTGCTGTACCTTCCCTTTACATTTGTCCTTTATAATCTGATGTAACTGCTCTTTTTTAAAGATATCTGTGCAGATGTTTGCTTAATTTGAAAATGCCTCAGAGGGTTCATCTTGCTGAGCAATAAACTACAGCATAACTTTAAACTAATATAACATACCTTTTTGCTGATAATTAAACTGAAAATATTCCATCATTTTCTGGTTAGTGCATTTCAAATGTTTGTCACACAAAATTTGCCGCTGTCTGTTTGGGTGGTGGAAATCATGTATTAAGAGAATTAATTAAATGGTTATTGGCTGTCAGAAGTTGTCCTGCAATTATGTTAAACTTACAATGGAAAGAACAACTCCCACCCATGAAACTGCTTCTCAATGCAAAACTGGCAAATAAAATGGCACCATCTAGTGTGTGTGTAAAGGCTGGTCAGCAGGTTTCTTTAAATGTTGTATTTTTACAGGTACTCTCGAACACCATTTGTGCATCCTGCCCGTCAATCCAGATTTTCCACTGGCTAAGTTTGAGTTCATCCTGTCTTCTCTGTCTACAGAGAGAGAAATTGATTAAATGTCAGATGCACCCTCTATCCTATCTGTATTACTGTAACAAGATACACCGTTAATGTACACAGCATACCACAGGGGCTTTCGGGACAGAGATCCTTGCAGAAGTCCCAGAAGTGGTACAGATCTTCTGGCATTTGAAGCTTGTAGAGTTGCAGCAGCTCATCACGCTGATCTGAATCCACCTCTGACAATGGCACGGCTTCGGATTCATCAGTACGGGCTTTCTTTAACTCCCCATTGCCTGTAGCCGACTCCTAAAGAAATGTATTATAGGAATTATAAACACTTTTTACTATGATGACAACAGGAATTTAGCCAACAGAATTAAACAAGGTGATATCATTTCATTTGGATCACTGAGGATTCAGATATCTGGGTGCTACTCCTACAATCTCAGTAATACCAGTCAAACTATTAAAAATATATATATATATTTCAAATCAAACCACATACACTGTAGGTAGACTAGAATGATCCAGCCCTTATTTGTCTTTGGATAAAAGATCAGCATTTTGTTTTGCAAATATTGTGTAGAACATCTTAAAAATGGATCCAAGCACAGGAATTGATAACCTGTGTAGTATGTTCATTCAAATAGTATCTTACCAAATGGGAAAAGATGCAGTACTCCCAGTCTTTTTTACTGCACAACCTAACCGTCCTTGTAACAAAGTAAATATGTTAATAAACTTTTACTCTTATTTACAAGGAAAATTATGTTTAAAGTCTGTTTAAAGGCACCTTTTTCTCATCACTGTCACTCATGGGGGGAAATGTTGGGTCTTAAATAAATTAATCAAGCAGTACAGTTTAGACCTGCTCAGTTTGAAGAGTGTCATGAGATGACTTTTGTTTTGATTTGCCGCCATACAAATAAATATTGATTGATTGAGTGATTAATTGGTGTCTCTTTACTGGTAACAAATCCAGTAGGAAAACATGATGGCAGGTTTATGATTGAAGACGGTCCTCTTTTTGAACATCCCTTATCTTGCCAAAGAAATTCATCTGTCCCAATAAAACCCCTAGAGATTATCACCTTAACTCAACGGTTAACCAGCAGTCCCACTGGTTAAACCTTATGTATTCAGTTTGACAGCATTTGTGTGTTTATGTGCAGTAACATGCGAGTACAGTTTACACACGTGTATAAAATCTTTCCACATTTCTAGTGTAACAACATAAATAAATATATTTGTCTTACTATTATTTTTACCTTAGCTGCAATTTCTCCTGCTCTTCACTATTAGGGTTACACATCTTACATGATACATAGTGAGTCTCACTGTCAAGGTGATTGTGTTTTTGTTGTCTTAAAAAGATCATTATAGCCCTCATGAAGGTAGTATTGCCTGCAAGGCTGTGTAATAGCTCAGTGCTCTCTGTTTTGACCAGGCAGAAAAAGTAAAGGGATGGAGGACACATCTTTGTGACACAAGTGAGAAGTAAAATAAGACAAAATGCACTCTGCTGTTGCCCTTAGGACAATGATTTATGGCCTTTGTGGGATCAAACCACGAATCAAATCAAGACACACAACCGTTTACCATCCACAGACCTAGCTTACAAACGGTAAGTTAGCTTAATGCATTAGTTATGTCCACGTCTAAACGCTGCTGACTCGTGTATTGCAAACAACATCGACATAACGTGTTAAAGACGGCTGTGAACCACACGACAGCTGTGCACGTCAGTGAACAAGAGGCTTTGCGGTACCAGTCATCAGTGCTGCTGCCATGTTGTCGTCTGACCACCGCTGCTCAGACAGCGTGCCAAACACTTCTGCCCGTAGCGTTTCACCCAAGTTGCTTTGTCGCCATTATACCCACACACAGCACAGCTGCTTGCCTGGTACAACACGGCAGAAGACGACCGACCTGCAGCCCAACCGAGGTAGTGAAAACAGGGTAAAATTACCTGACTGGATTTGGGTTTTCTTTTTGCGCGCCCTGTCATTTTCTTCCTCTTGTCTCTCCGCCGGCGTCTTCTTCTGCGGAACAAAATCGGCTGCAACGGTAAAGTGCACCACTGCCCCCCAGAGGCCGTGGCTGATAACTGCAGGATCCTGAACTTAAAAAACCCAGCATGTTTAATTGATGTGAAATTATTTTCAGAGCCTAATTTTAAAGGCCACGCTTGTGACTATAAAGTAGGCCTAATTATCAAAAGGAAATAGCCATGGGGATCAGTGCGAGAGTTTATGTCAGATAATATTCTCAGCTTTTCTGATATAAAGACCAGATTCATTCATCACAATTTAAAAATCATTACGGTTTGTTAAATAAAATATCTCAATATCAGCACAAACAACAACAACAAAATTTCAGTGGCAATGAAAATCAATAAATGTGTTAAACAGCACTGGTCTCACAGGGTGAAATACACCCTGAATGACCAGGGTTGGTAAAATAGGGCTTTGTTTATTTTTTATTTTGATTGCTAATGTGTTTTTCACAAGAAATTAATAGCAATTTTGCTAATATCTTCCATGTAATGTGTCCCAGTGATTCCACATCAATACCGAAAAATGTTACTAGACTGGAAAAATATGACACGCATCTTCCAAATGGGTTTTAGTGCTTTTTTCTATTCTATGGATAATTTCTGTAAGACAACATTGTTTTTCTTTACAAAAGCCTCCATGTAATTTGACCAGGGTAGCAAGCACTAACATCCAATAAGAAGAGGTCTGCTCTATTTGGCCAGTGCAGTATAAATTAATTACCAACTGGCAATCAAAATAAATGTGCAACAAGAGACCAATTTAAAATTATGTTTTTTTCATCCATGTAAGTAACTCAGCAAGAGGTTACTAATAAAAACAATGGTATTGTGTAACTTATTGATGAGGACCAGTGAAGTAGTAAAGCGTAAGGGCCTGACCCCAGACTGTAAACATTTATTAGCACAGTGTAGCTACCAAACCTCTAACACTGCTAACCTGTGACCTCGCTTCATAGCTGTTTGGTCTCTGACTGCATGTTATTCAAAACAGAAGATGTCAATAATTTTGAAATAATTATTGTAAAAAAAGACATACATTAGTAGCCCACATCTGAATATATATCTCAGCTATGACAACGTCAAAGTACATAGCAACATGGAAACTCAGTTACATGTAACATAAAATCTGGATATGCAGTCATAAAAGTCAGCACAAAGAGTACAGAGAAAATGCAGATACAGTATGGTAATTATAATTTTCTCAGCTTGTGCCACTTCAGTCCTTTAAAATTTGACTGTTGACAGGTTTCCCATTGGACCTGCTTCAGGATATGCTGGAAGAAAACTGCAGCACAGCCTTTATTAGTCAGGATTGATGTATTTCCCATTAACATATTTTGTTGTCAGGGTTCTGATGTGACACTTAAGATGTGGCAAATATTCAAGTCAAGATCCGTTCAAGTGTAGATGGAGAACAACAGGCCAGGTGGCTAAACCTCCTTTTTGATTCCAAAGCTGTGTCCTCGTCTTACGTCCTGTCGCTATTCCTCTGTCTGTATCTCTTCTTGTTTCTTTTTATGTGCAGCCAGCGTTACAATACTACTCTTTTCGCTGTTTCCTTCCTTTACTACTTCCTTAGCAAGATGCAGCCAGTTGTCTCTGTTCTTCTTACAGCCATTCAGCAGTGGGGAGCAGGTGCCAAACAGTCTTGACACAGCCTGAGGGAGACAGAGTGATGAGTGGAGTGAATTTAGAGTAGATGATAAGAAAACAGGACAGCAGTAAGAACAATGTTGTGTTTTCTTTCCTTACTAACATGCACACATATACATACATGTACCATCTGCATGCATACATCCACACCTGCAGAAATAACACACCTTGTAAAGGGGGTAACAGATGTCATCGATGTATTCCACTTGCATGTATGGTAGTCGAGTGCTGTTTTCTCTGTCCATTATGTCCTGGTGTAAGAGAATGTAAATGCTGTTAGAAAAGGACGCCAGATCAGCTGTATGTGATCAAACACAGTATTATTTTTTGGTTCTCAATGTACAGCCTGGGAGGAAGTAACAGCCCATAAGAACACTTTGTGCAGTCTGTATGAAGAATGCTTGGTATAAAATATTGCATTCAAAAATGATTCACCGCATAAAGCAAGCTGCAAGCATTTCTCTATTCCCTCTATAGTGTTATCAGAGGGAGTTACCCTATAAGGTTTGACATCTGCTAGATTGGTGTAATGCTAGTTTAAAGCGCCCTTTAGTTGTATAAGTTCAACAGTGACAATTAGATTGTGATTAAAACATGCCTGAAGGACTCTTTGATACAATTTCATTCTTATTGAACTTCCAGAAGAGTGTGAAAAAATCTTATTTTATTTGATAGTTATGATGAAAATTGAATGTTGAAATTGAATGAAATTTTTCTTAAAAATGATGTTTTAAATTAATTAGGCTTCATGAGGACCCTCGAGCCAAGGCAGGCCTCCTTATCTGATGTTCACTGCACAAAAGTTTGAGGACCAAAATGATGTATAACAAGTCAAAATCCCACTCGTGGGACTTACAATGGGTTTGATTTTGAACTCTTCTCTCTCTTTGTCCCCCTGTGCGAAGAACTCCGTGGCAACCAGGTTGGCAATCTGTTTGCAGGAGGAATGAGGTTAAGGTTACAATGAACTCAAAATAACTGATTAAATGTCCACATGAAAACTGTTTGTGTGAGACCTACCCTTTGTTGTTCAGGCCAAGGCTTTGTGATCGCAGAGAGGTCGCTGGCTGTCATCAACATCGACCTGTGGGGTGAATAAATCTCTTAAAGAAAAAGCTCCATCATAGATATTGTTATATGCGCCTGAGTCTCATTCATTGGATTCTCACCTCAGTAAATCTCTTTGCTTCTCACTCTTCCAGCTCATTCTGTTTTTCTTACAGAGAGAAAAGAACTCACTTCGTCTCCTAAAAAGACAAGCACAGATAAACAAGGGTATCGGGGGGAAACAGGACGTACACAATGCTTGACCTGCAGCTACATTGACATTTGATGTCTTTACATACTCCATGTAGACGGTCAGGTCAGTGGCGAGGATTGCCCTTTTGATCATGTGTAGTACAGATTTGTGGTCCTCTGTAGAGAGGCCGCTGAGAATCTGACTGCCCTGAGAGAATAACAGAGTAAAGTAAAGGCTTTGACTCAGTGACCACCAGATATACAGCATGGCATAGACAAAAGCTGCCTGTTAAAAGTTTCACTGTGTAGGAATAAGTCACATATAAAGGGCTTGTTCTAAGGTGATGATAACACAACAATGCTTACTTTCAGGCAATTATACACAAATTAAAACAAATAGAAATTCCATTTCTGCCAATAGATCCTAAATATCCTTAAATCCTACCCAAGAAAGAACAAAGATCGTGTCTATAATTGGACTTACATATAAAAAAGAATAAAGGAAGACCACTTAAACTGAAATCTGGTGCTGAATATCTGTCTAACATTACAGCTTCTGTCATTTTTTGAAGAAACGGAAGTAAAATGTTTAATTTAAAAATGAAAGAGACAGAGAAAGACGGATACAAAGTCAAAGTGTGATGACTGGAGAATAACACTAGATTGTTTTGGACTGGTTGAAGCAGATGAAATAGGTAGCAGGGGCAACATGTGGACATACAGTTGATAGTGTGCATACACAGGTGTATATAAGTTGAGATAAAAGAAAAGAGTGTACTGTTGCTGTACTTACATTGTTGTTTAGGATGAAGAGACACAAGTTGTAGTGGTGGTTTTCAAGGGACGAGTGTCCATACAGCTGAGCTAAAGGCTGCTGACTCCTGAGGGGGAGAGAGAGAGAGAGAGAGTATTTTGGCTGAAGAGAAGGCACTGACTGATAACTGATAATTGACAAGATAACCAGTATAATACTGGATAATCATACCGTAAATCTGATAAAAAAAAGAATGCGTAGCCATGGATTAGATGACTTCTTATGAAAAAGAGTGGAGGGCTTACCTTTCTATGTAAGAGTTACTGACTCCTCTGTGGTCAATGTCATGACTCAAAGTGGCGATCATCAACGCTAAGATCTCCAGACGGGAGAAAATTGTCTGAAATACAAACAGGAGAAAACAGAGAAAAAATGAGATAGAAATAATGCTGAAATGTTTTTTCCTTTCTTCTTTACGTGAAAGCCTGTATAATTTTGTACATATTTGCAGTCGATCAGACAAGGAAAGAAGGCACGCTCGCACATTCAGCGTTTTTTGTGTGACCTCGAGGCTTTGAGTGAAGGACAATAAATATTTCAAAGATTTTCGCTACCTGTTAGAGATATTAAGTAAAACATATTTTAAGAATGAACATAAAAAGTATAAAACACCTGACTGAAAAAGCTAAGAAAAAAGAGGCTGATTTCTGTTCCGCAGGATGAGGTCTTATCAGATCTTGACCCATGAGTGACACAAAACATCAAAAGATCAGGCCAAACCCAAACACATAAATATGAGCCTCCAACTTTTAACAATTAAAACTAATTACCATGAATACCTTTAAATCATACAAATGACAGAGACACCAAAGTTCACTGTCAACTTATTGTCATTCAAAATCCAAAAACGTGCAAAACGCTGACACATCAGCCAGGATAATGTGTAAAGTGTCACAGCACTATTATACACAGTCACAATTAATCATGTACATAGGCAGACGTAGAGACTGACACAAGTGAGCGGCAAAGGTCACCTAAGTAGAGAACTAGTCTGCTATGTGATCCCCATGGAAAGCCGTTAAGAGGTTTTGTGGAGGTCTGGGATTAATCCTACTTCAAATAATTAAGAGTACTCTGCAGTCCTCGAATGACTTCAGACTTAAACTTTAGCTAAACTTATGACAGTCAGATGAGACGATACTCATTAGATGTGATGCACATGTCAACATACCACGTTCCACATAGACAGTACCTAACTTCCGACCGCTTTTAAAAGCACTACTTATGCTAAGTGGCCACTATAGGACTGCTCCGCTCCAACCATGTTATGGAAGAATTGGCAGGTCAGGCATGTCTAAACCCTGATTAAGCTCTTCATGCCTGTGTCGTTTCATAAAAGTCAGCATGCAAAGGTTTAGGATGCAGAGGAGCAGGGCACAATATTTACAGGGCACGTCCTGAAACATGCTAGTTTGCCGCAGTTAAAAAAAGTTACAGTATCATCTTTGTATATTTGCATTTTGAGCAAATGAGCAAAGACACACATGTACTGACCTGGAGTTGGTCAGTGGCCATGAGCATAGCAAACATGCTTTGAGCAGTGCTCAGTGCATGGCTCCAGTTGTGATAAGGCACGCTGTTCCTGTAGCCACGTCTCACTGTCAGGACCCACTGGCAGAGACTCTGAAAGAAAGAGACATACACAGGAGAAGCTTATTGCATCCACTTGAGAAAAAAAAAATTGCCCTATTTTTCTGAATTAACAAGACACCTCAAAATCCCAAGAGAGGCTCACACTAACCTGAGAGCTTGATTTCATGCCCTGTCTGCTTAATTTAACCCAGTTTAATTTTGGTTTGGATTTAAGACATTGGGAGATGCTTGTGTCTTTACGAAAAAGACCGCAAACTACACACATGGAGGAAGCTATCCTTTTAAACACCTATTTAATGTTGTGTTATATTATGTATAATGTGTGTGTGTGTGTGTGTGTGTGTGTGTGTAGTCTTGTGCTCAATCCATAAAGCCACAACAGCTTACTACAATGATGGTTTTCGTTTCTGTTTTGGAAGTTGAAATATTGGTCCTGAAGCAACATTAATTATAATGTCGCAGGAACAACATCAACAGAAGTAGCGAACATACTGACATCACAATAGCATGATTGGTCAGTCACAGTGATCTTCCTGGAAAACATTAATTAGGATTTCCAAGGAACAACACCAACACGGTGATATCAGATGCACCAGGTGGCCTCCAGTGAAACCCCTGTAGTTGAATCATCATCATCAGATGTAATAACTCCACACAAAACAACAATAACAACTCAATCCCCCCAAAAAAGATTTTCATAGAGGCTCATTAATCTCAGTGATGATATTTAAAGTGGAATACACAACCAGACAAATATAAAGACTGCATGTTTATTGTTTACTCCAGGTGGTATCAGGGTCAAACGACAATGCTACTTTTCCCTATCAAAAAGACAATTGTTGTCATGGCGATTAATTATTACCAGCTCAGTTACCTTATAATCAATGTTAAAATCCTGCACCAATTTCAGGTCCAGGAACATCCGAATGGTAGCCTGACTGGTCAGGTCTTCTGCCAGACCACAATCAGAGAAATTGAAGTCTAGAATATAAAGTGACTCAGCAGAGGGAATAGTGGCCTCCTAGAAGCAGAAGACAATAAATAACAAGCATTGAAATAAACTGTGTACGGGCACAGAGCATTCATCCACCCACAAACACATGATGTCTTTTTCTGTCTCTCGCCTACAAAGCTTACGGGCAGGGGAATCATCTAGGTTTAACGTGGGTGAGGAGGTTACATCGCCTTTGCCACTGTAAGAACAGTGATAGCAGCTAATCAAGAGCTTTAACTTAGTAGAACATAAGCTGTACTTTTATTGAAGCCATTTAATCTGAACTGCAGAAATAAACTGAGCGGTGATTATAGGATGTTGTACAACAGACAGGATGACAAAACAATAGGGAGAGTGAAGGAGGATGGGTGGTTAAAGGGGTGGCTTAGAGGAACTGAAAAGGGAGGATGTGGAGCATGGTGAAGGAAGATTAAAGAAAAGGGAAGAAGATAAATCAATTTGCCCTCTTTCTTGAAAAGATGGCTTATTATTAACATAACAGGAGCTGTAGCAAGGAGACTGAACTAAGAGACAGTGATCATTTGTACCAGAGAAAGTTAAGAATCACCTGCAGTGCTTGGACCTCCTGCTCTGCTGCGGTGATGTGGTATGCAAGAACCTGTGAGAAGAAGCGTGAACACACATACTTGTAACATCTGAACATCTGGATAGCTTCATTTGACTGTTAGCTTGAGATGTGAGAAGTATAAAGGGGTTACCCACCTCCTGTGTGACCTCTATACTGGCCCTCCGCTCCTCAGTGATCTGCACAGCCTGTGCATACTGCAGAGCCAGGCCGCAGTACACTGCCAGGTCCTCTAGGAGGCGCTCATCATATCTGTTAAAGGCTTCCATGTCATCTGAGTCTCTGCTCCTTTTGTTCATCAGCTGGCACACCGCTGTGTGACAGTAAAGAAACGGATTGTTGTGCAGTAACGCGTAAAACATAATAAGTCTGTGTGTCAACTTAATGTAGATACTGCATGTCTAACCAGAGGGGAGCAGTTTGGACTTTGGCTGGAGGTCCAGGCCTAGTTTGTGTAGGAACATTGAGGATAACTGCATCTATATATATCCTCTGCATTTTCAGGACATGATCTAGTAGCAGTCTGTGATTTGTTAATTTTTAACAGGGGGGAAGGCGCAAACCCTAAATCAGTCTGTTGCATACTAAACTGGATCTACAATTAGGGTCCTTTTGGTCATGGTAGTTGGCATTTTAAAACATAAAAGAAGATGAAACTGTCAAAATATATCAAACAATAATTTGGCCCCTTGGGGTCAAGGACACCCCGTTGAAGACCCAGGCTTTAACTAATGTTTTCCATCACACTGCCAGCAAACATTTAACCTCCCTTTCCAGCTAGGTGTCGTCAAAACCCAACAGCATTTTGTATGTTTAGTGTTCCAGGCATGAATGACTGCAGAGCGAAGCCCAGAGTTTGTGATCCGACACCATGAGTATTCAGACGGATGAATAATGTATCATGACTGTTGCCATTTATAACAGACTCACCAATAACATCTTCAGATTGCTCATTTCTGACAGGGCAGCAGATCAAACTCATCGATTCCCCAGAGCTCTCCGACATATTAAGAGTTTCCATCGCAACCAGGGTTCGAAGGGCATATGACGGGTCAATATCGCTGATGTCACGCTCCCTGAAAAGAGACGCGGAAGCCAGTTACACTAATGTGAGATAAGGGAGACATAATTTGGTTAATGTATATAAGCAAGACTCATAACATGCTAGCTATCAACCAGGTAATAATACTGATTTGTCTTTATCAATAAAGCAACATGCAGGCAGAACCTTCTATAAATCTGGCACGTTGACCCGAGCTCTTCACACTCCAGGTGGATCACTCTGGAGAATGAAACCTGAAAAAAATAACACATGAGTCTTAGAAAATACCCCACATTAGGATACAATAGGATGGACATTACTAAACAAAGTAATCAAACAGGATAATGCACCTCGCCACCCACAACTAATGTTTGGTCACCAGGGATGAAGATGGTGCAGTACTGAGCATGTGTGAATGGCATGATGGTGGCAGCCATCTTACTCAGCAGAACCTCAAAAGAATGGTGCTCCATTGACAATACCTGTGCCATCTCTATCAAGGCCTGACACACACACACACACACACACACACACACACACACACACACACACACACAGATTGATTAGATAACATACATACGTAGAAATAAAAAGACTTCATATTGTTCTCTGCTGTTGTTACCTGACTGCGTTTGGCCTCTTGTCTTGAGCTCTCATACAGCTGAACATTATCCAGGACCATCCCCAGCACATCCATATGATTGGACAGCACCTGGTCAATTAAATTCAACTCAAACTTAACTGAAGTTTATTGCAAGCAGATGACTATGAAAATCTGCTCCTGCTTTCGAAACCTTACGTAAGTAAAACTAAATGTAAATATTATCAACTAAGCGCAATTAAAGTATCAAAAGTAAATGTTCCAAGTCAGTGTTTTACTATCATATATGATGCTTTTGGATTAATAGCAATTCAACATATTCTATAAGACCATCATATGTTTGTAGCATTGCTCTCCTGTGAGAACCATGTATCTATAAAAGGCAACATTTCATGAGCTGAGAAAAACAGCCCTGCTCTCACCTTTGTGTCAATGTGTTTACAGCTAATCCAAGTTTTTTGTGATATAGTTTGTTTAGTTTATGAAGTTTCTCAACCCCTAAAGGAACATTTCACCATTGAGTTTATAAAAAAAAATCAAAATAACTAAATTTGGAGATATGTAGTTTTCACTTGATAAGAAGTGAAATTGTAATCTGAAAAGTGACTTACTAGTTAGTAAGTTACTTACTAAAAGTGGAAGTCTAATGTTGCATATCATGAAAAGTACAAATACCTTGAATTTGTAGTACATTAATTGAGTAAATGTACTTAATTACACCGTAGCACTGGAGATATGAATACATCAAATTAAATAATATAGAGAGACAAAAAGCCCTAATATTTTATTAAGCCCTCACCTTTTCATCCATGTTGGTAAAAACAGAAACTGATCCATCGCAGCCATTTCTCTTGTTGATCATTACCACTATACCCACCACCTGTCCACAAAAAACAGACATATTTTATTCTATCAACAATAATCCCACTGAAAGTTTCATTGGAGTGAGTTTATAACAGGAAAAAAATGCATTAATAATAATAATTCTTGAAATAAATGAGAGTTATGAATGTCACCTCCTCCCGGTGGTTCTTGATGGGAATGCTCAGAACTGTCCTGATCTTTGATGACTGATCATCATCTACATTGAACCTGGGATCCTGTGGAGGAAAACCTTTAAGTTACCACTGCAGACAAGCACATCACTAGCTTGTTTTTACTGAATTGCGACAAATTTGTGTGTGTGTGTGTAGATCACCTGTAGTGCACCCTTGTGTGTATTAAGAACTTTATGTAATTTGGCACTGCAACACCTGCCCAAATTTAACTCCTGTCTGCTTAAACTATCTGGTCGGACATATCCGGCTTTCTTATGAGGAACTACCCGTCCAGGCTCACGCTAACTGGGGATTACCTGCTGTGCAACCACGCCAGGTGTTGGCACTGGTCGCTAATCACATTGGCGTTAAGGATGAGGATGTGCGGTTTGGGAATCTCCTATATGTTCTTAAGTATGCTGTGTCATCATCCTACTTTGTAGGGTGTGTGTATGTGTGGGTGTGTACAACGATGTCTCAGAAGCCTCTAAAGATTAGAAGCAGATGCGTCATCAGGGATTCCCTCACACAACCCCACACTCCACATGACCATGTCATTATGTCAAGAAATGGAGGACCCGCTAAGTGTACAGTCCTCCTTCTTTGTTTAAAATACCTGTGACTGAGAACAAACAAAAAAAAACAGAGTGTCAGTTTGTAGATTTACCTCTGATATGTCTCTCAGGTTCATTGGTGACCCTGTAGCCAGGACACATCCCATGATGCTCTTCACCAGCTCTAGGTGTGCATGGCTGCAGAGGTTGCCTTCGCTCAAGCACCCCACGGCTGTCGTGCCAATCACCTCCTCCAAGGTGTTCCTTCCACTGCAGTCTTTCTTCACCAGAGAGAGACAGCTGCCCTCAGCAGCCAGCAGCTCCCCAGCATGCAGGACAGCCCCCTGGCAGAGCTCTGCAACAGAGCCCATCCAACTGAGACCTCCTCTCAGGAGCTCCATCATCCATGGACAGCACTCACCCTGGCCACAGGCTGCCTTTGCACTGGAGGGGCGCAGAGGATGAGGGGAGGGAGGTATTTCAGGGGAGCCAGGGCAGACGGGAGACAGCTGATGGCAGGGGGGGAAACAGCAGCGTGAGGAGCGGAGAGAGCAAGGGGACTGAGTGCCCAACACATCTGGACTGGAGCGATCCGTCCGCTCTGGGTTGGTGAGGGGCTTGAGTCTGTCCATTAAGGAGGAAGTGTTCAAGTGTGAGGTCATGGGAGCGGAGCCTCTGCGATGATGATGATGATGATGATGAACCTTCATCATGAGCAGGTCAGAGTGGTCAGAGCTGCTTCTGGGAAGCTGTGGAGACGTCTCTGTCTGTGGACAACTGACCCTGAAAGTCACAGACGAGACAGATTAAACAAGAACAAGCTTCTGAAGCCACATTTTCTTGGTTTACACTCATTAAAATAAACATACAGAACATCCATTAAGTCGTTCAATCATGTCGGACTTTTAAATTCATCTTATTTATAAGTTCAGCAATCAGTTGTCATCAGATATAGTGCAAAATAGATCTTACGCGGAAGCTCTGCGTAAAAAGTAGGCCCTCGTGAAGTCGGAGTGGTCATCCAGCCATGCCTCCACCTGCTCGCTTTTCATCCCGTCTCCGAACCTCCTGCGGCGCGTCTTGGAGCGGGGGCTCCACTGCGGGGAGAAGAACCAGCCCATGCCTCTCACTATCGGCGGGGCCGTCACAGTTTCCTGGCGCAGGGACTCCTCTGCCCCAGCGGCGCGAGGTGTCCCGGGAGTCGAGCTGCAAGCCTCCATGGACCCCAGGCAGGGCATCCCCTCGCTCAGGTAAAGCGAGAAAAGGTCGACCAAACTCAGTTTGAATGTATCCGAGTTATCTAGGAGAAACAGTTGCCATGTGGGGTGATGTGGCAGACTGACGCTGCATGCGGGAGGGCAGAGGGATGGCCCTGGAGGAGCAAGTGGAAACGATTGCGTCAAGGTAATCCCCTGACCTTTATTTAGACGATCTGGGGCCACAGCAGGTTGATTCATTAAAGGAATCTGATTAAACAGATGGAGCATGTTCAGTCTCGCGCTTTGCTGCAGTGTGAAACGACCGTTTTGATGCTTTAGGCAACCTGAAGAAAGTTTAAGTTAAGTATAATTACTGCCTATCTGTTACCTCATCATTAAAACTTAGACACATTATGGGCCTACACAATCACTTTGTAGGTTTCATTGCACATAACCTGGGAACCATCTGCATAAAAAGTGAAGAAAAAGACACAGGTGTGTAGTGAAATAAACAAAACGACTGCCTATCAAGTCTAAACATCACAGTTTTGCATTGTAAGGCAGGCAACAGTTAAGCTCTTAAGTATGCTGTGTCATCGTCACACTTTGTGAGGGAGTGTGTGTGTGTGTGTGTGTACAAAGATGTCTCAGAAGCCTCTAAAGATTAGAAACAGTTGCGTCATCAGGGATTCCCTCACACAACCCCACGCTCCACATGACCATGTCATTATGTCAAGAAATGGATGACCCACTTAATGTAACGTCCTCTTTCTTTGTTTAAAATACCTGTGACTGAGAACAAACAAAAAAAAAAATTGAATGTGTCAGTTTGTAGATTTACCTCTGATATGTCTCTCGGGTTCATCGGTGACCCTGTAGCCAGGACACATCCCATGATGCTCTTCACCAGCTCTACTGTAGGTGTGCATGGCTGCAGACGTTGCCTTCGTTAAAGGAATCTGATTAAACAGATGGAGCATGTTCAACTAGGGCTTTGCTCCAGTGTGAAAGGACCATTTGGTGCTTCTGAAGAAGTTAAGTATAATTACTGCCTGTCTGTAACCTCCTCATTAAAACTTAGACACTTTGTGGGCCTACACAATCACTTTGTAGATTTCATTGCACATATCCTGGTAATTGTCTGCATAAAAAAATGTACAGGTTGTAGTGAAATAAACGAAACAACTGCCTGTCAAATCCAAACATCACAGTTTTGCGTTGGAAAGTGGGCAACACGTTACTTTTTATTGTATCAGTGCTGCTGGTTCACTTCAGTGTGACAGTGTGTGTCTTTAAAAAAAAAAATTAGGTTGTAAACACTGTGAGTAGCATTATATGATAACTTTGCTCTAATTGGACTTCTGCAGCGTGTAATATATATTGTAACCTGTGACCCTTAAAGGTGCAATATGTAAGATTTTCAGTTTAAAACATTCAAAAATGAACTCAAATTATCAACAGAATGTGAAGAAATAACAGTTTTGACGTTAAGTCGAAGACATAAACAACACCAGCACTCTTCCCCCCTGCTCGGAGCTCTAAGTCTGCTAATTAGAGTCTGCTACTATGACCACTGGCTGCTTACGAGCTGAAGGCGGCTACAGTTAGCAGCAGTTTCACTCTGGTGAAATGCTGCCCCCTATTTGCTTGGAGAATGAATTTGACAGGTGGCTAGTTGCACCTTTAAAAATGACATAAACATAAACCTAAGGCCTTGCCTACATTTTATACTTTACAAGCTGGTTATAAGTCACTACAAGTGCTCATTGTATGCTTTAAGTAACGTGAAAAGGAAACAGTAACATACATTATACTGATGTTTATAATGCATTATAGACATTGGTGTGAAAATGAGTTAGGGTTATTGTTATAAAGAATATTCATGAGTGCTTATAACTATGACAACAAGGGGCTAAAGGCAAAAAAAACAAAAAAACAACATGCACCCATTCACAGTAAAAATATGTCCAGTAGAGTGTTATCATAGAAAAAGTACATGCCAGTGTTACTACTGTATGGAGGGTGCAACATCACATGCCTGTTTTTAAGAATTGAGTACTGGAAAGAGATGTCAAAATCTACCTAATTTTAAAGAGAAATCTTTTAGAAACCTGATAAGGGATGTGTAATAGAGGAGGTTGACGGGTTCCAGGCTGCTGGTCAAAGCAATTTATTTTGTTGAGGGAGTGCTTTAAATGAAAAAGGCTGTAAGTGATAAAAATGTCTCATTCCCCTGATGGCCAGATAACACTGTAGTGTCTAGAAAGAACCACAAAGACAGCCCGGCAGCCTTTTGCCCAAGATAAAACTCCCACGGGACAAATAAATGAATGTTGAATCTTGAAATCAAGAAGTAATTTGTGTGTGAGCATTTGATTTCTTTTCAACCAACTCTACAGTGCAATTCAGGCTTTTATTTTAAAAAAAAAACCCTAAATACTCTTCTGAATCTTTCCTGTGTCTAACTGCTCCCTCTCCTGGCCTCTTTTACTCCTTTACCATCTGCAGTGGGTGGATCCACGAGTGACAGCTGCGCCGCGATTGGCTGCTCCAGGAGGAGGCTGCCATGACACAGTGGATGCTGCACAGAATCAGTTCCACAGCATCAGCAGGCAGCAGACCTCCATCCTCCTCGTTATCCCTCTCTCTCCTTCTCTTTTTTCTTCTCCTTTGCCTCTCGTCCTCTCACCACCACCCTTGCTCTCTCTTCTCTCTCCCTCCTCCTCTCCCTCCGACAGACAGACGGGCAGGACTAGAAGCGGCAGCAGCAGGCGGACTGGTAGGTGTGCTGAGGCCTGTCTCCCTCCTGCAGCACAGGCAAGACGTCGCGTTCTCCTCTGATCTCCGTCAAGGACTATCTATTAGAGAAGTGTGTGTGTGCGTGCGTGTGCATGGGAGAGCGGGGATCCGGAAAGTAGGCAGAGAGGACTACCACACCTTGGGAGCGTTTACTGCCACTGCCGGAGCTGCACAGGGTGAATGTTGCTGATATTTTCACACTCACGTCCTCTTCATCATGTTCTTGTCACTGTGTGAATACAGAAGGATGTATATTCTCTGCTGCTCTGCTGGAGCTGTTTGTTGTTTTTCCTCCACTCCACAGCTCTGGGATCTGCTTCAGCATTGACTAGGCCTCTGCACACGTGTGTCTCTGCTAATGAGTGTGTTGAATGTCTAACAAAGGTCACACCATTTGGCAACGCTGTCTGCATGTTTTGTCATCCTGCCTAATGACACCCCTCCTCTCTTCTCTCTCCAAACTTCCCCACCAGCCCTTCCACCCACCTCACATCTTCTACCTCACCACCTCTCTATCCTCCTCCATCTTCTCTCTCTCTACTCCCTCTCCCTCAAAACCCTCTTTCTCCTCCGTCTCCCCCCTCCTCTCCATCTCCTCCTCTTTCACGCCTCTTCTCCTTCCGGCCGGCTGGTTTCCCAGGATGCCTTGTTCCAGGCCGCTCCGCTAGGCCCTAGCAGCATGGGCGGAGCCTGGGTGGGGAGAGAGAGCACGGATTGGACCCTTCCCCTCAGGACGGGCGCGCTGGCGGGTCACCCTCCCTCGGCTTCAGATGGGCGAGGACGCTGAGAGCCCCAAAATCAACCACACCTTCCTGCGAGACTACGTCACTGAAGGTAGGGCAGACGGCGTGCCGTCAATGGGTCTGTGGTGTCAGATAACATGCCGGTATGATTGAATGGATTCATTTTAGTTTCATGGGTGCATTATCTCTGCACTGCTGGGTATAGGGAATGGATGTTGACATTAATCACTCCATGACTGACTGAATGCTCACTGAGAGGCACTGCATTGTTGGGCCTGTTTTTTTTAGATATGATAATGACATCGTGCTCTTCTATGATAGATAAATGTTTGATTTTATGGTTTGTGGTCCAAGGAGCAGAAGGTAGCAGAAACAATATTTGGTTGATAGTTTCTTGTCCCGATGAGAATTTATCCAGGCATCATGAGTAAGAGATATTCTGGCTCCATTGAACAGGAAGCTTTGCATGGATTCAGTATTCTTCTCTGCCCCTCATTTTTTCTGTTCCTACTTAATTTCCTCTCCATTCTATCATCTCATTTCTTCTCTCTTTTATTCTACCCATTGTCCTGCTTGATTGCCTCGTATTTTCCCGTCTTCCTCAGCTGATGTCATCTCTACGGTGGAGTTTAACCAGACGGGGGACCTGCTGGCCACTGGGGATAAAGGTGGCCGAGTGGTCATCTTCCAGAGAGAGACAGAGGTCGGTTTTAACATGTTAGACTTGAAACAATCACCCTGTTCTATACCCAGGATACTCACAAAACACTCCACATTCTTTGCATCCTAAAAGGCTGTTTATCCTTTACCTTTTGCCCTGGACAGCCTAAAGGGGAGTCAGAGGAGGTGGGGGAGACGGGGGACTCTGGGGAGTACAATGTCTATAGCACGTTCCAGAGCCACGAGCCGGACTTTGACTACCTGAAGAGTCTGGAGATTGAAGAGAAAATCAACAAGATCAGATGGCTGCCACAGCAGAACGCAGCACACTTCCTCCTCTCCACCAATGGTGAGAAACCAGTGACAACTGTGAATGTGCATGGATTTTGATTGATATTAGAAATGACATTTGTACGACCCGGCTCCGGTTCGCAGCATCATGCCAGCCTGGCTTCGTCTTCTATTACCAGGGTGGGGTAATGTTACATCAAGCCAGTCATTGGAGCCACATTTGTGGGTACAGTAGTGGCCCTGACCTGCCAGTGTGAAAACCACAGAATCTATTCTGTGGTTTAATTATAGTCCTGTCATAAGCCTTAGTTGCCCCGAAATCTGTTAAATAGGGATGATATTTTAAAAATGTGGCTTAGTTTAGATCTCTTCTCCACTGGACTGTTGAAGTTTACTTGTTGAAGGCACTTACTGTCAGATCTCTTTGCACTTTATCGGCTTCACGTGACGTGCAAATCTCTCTGCCTGTCACAGATAAGACCATTAAACTGTGGAAGGTGAGTGAGAGAGACAAGAGGCCAGAAGGATACAACCTGAAAGATGAGGAGGGACGGCTCAAGGACATCTCTACCATCACCTCTCTGCAGGTGCGCGCACACAAACACACACACACACACACGCATGGAAGCCTGCACATGCACACCTTCATTTTGGTCAGTCACATACGGTCTGTATCAAGTTGACGTTCGATTGGCAAGCCCAGCGTCGACCGTTTATGCCTCTGCTCTAGCCCTCATATGATCCCTGACTCTCAAGTCCTCTATTTCTGTCCTTTATGTCTTCCTTGTTCCCTCTTTGATTTCCCCTCTCCCTCTTTAGGTGCCTGTGCTGAAGCCGACAGACCTGATGGTAGAGGTTCGACCCAGGCGAGTCTTCTCCAACGGACATACCTACCATGTCAACTCCATCTCGGTCAACAGCGACGGGGAGACCTACCTGTCTGCTGATGACCTCCGCATCAATATGTGGCACCTGGGCATCACGGACCGGAGCTTCAGTATCCTTCTTGACTCGCTTTGTTTATATCGCACACATTTCCTTTCATTTCACATCATCCTCTGCTGCTTATGACTCAATAGCTCGCCTCTGATTCTTTGTTTGTAACATAACCTTTTACTGGAGGAGGTGACTCATGTTACACAGGGTATGAAATTCCCTGAGCAAAACAGATCTTTGCGGCTATCTTTTTCACTGTTATGAAAGTAAAAGCATGTGTCATCACAACTAATTCTGCAGGAGCAAAGAGAAAATGATGTTTGGATGTTATCTAATTTTGGGACCAAAATAAGAAAAGAGGAAAAGAAGTGTTGCAGAAAGTGCTTATTAAAGTTAAAGTAGTTTAATAAGTCAATAATATTTTTGGCTTCAGTTCACTTCTATTTAAATCATTCTCCGAACCTAAACCGAATGCTTATTACACTGCTTATAGGTGCAATATGTAAGACTGTAGTTGAAACATTAAACAAAATCATGTATGTTAATGTGGGTGACATGATCATATGAATTAATAGTGTTAAAGTCTCAAAATGTATCTACATGTTTTCCAGCGCTCTCTGAAGCAGATTCACATGTGCTGTATTGTACATGCCCATGTCATGCTGCTGCAAGGAAAAAGCTACTTTTGAATTCTTGAAATCAGTTGTTCATAGGCTGTATTCAGTGCCATCTACTACTACTACCACTCTAAACAGCAAAAGCATCTGTGTAGATCCGTGCCTCAAGCAAGCCTCTCTCACACTCAACTCCACCTCTTGAAATATACATACAGCTGAAATATACTTCACATTCCTGCTCATCTGAATTCACCCTGGATCTATATTTAATCTAAACAGAATATGCATGACTATGTTTGGATTTATGTTTCAATTAGAGCGCCGTGTATCGCCTCGGAGCACGTGTGTTCAGCGCAGGCTCTAGCGTGTTGTACTGGGGCGCGTTTGGTGATTTCCCATTCAAATGGAAGCTGACCTAGAAAATCATAGAGGCATCTATGGAAGAAGAGTTTAAATAATTCAGTCAGCAGTACACTTTCTACTGAACCACACAGGACTACCGCAAATAGAACAGAGAGAGGAGCACAGTGTGCGTGCATATTTGGGGTTGGTTATTGGGAGAGCCATTTTTGGGTTGTGATTATGGATTGAGGCGCACAGAGAGTACGAAAAAAAGAAACAGAAAAATGAAAAAATCTGCATAGTCATCATACGTTGCCATCTCTGTGGTGTTGAATCCTTAGCAGAGCTTTTTCTCAGATATTGTTGACATCAAACCAGCCAACATGGAGGATCTGACGGAGGTGATAACAGCAGCAGAGTTCCACCCTCACCACTGCCACTTGTTTGTGTACAGCAGCAGCAAGGGCACCCTGCGCCTCTGTGACATGAGAGCCTCCGCACTCTGTGACAAACACACCAAACGTGAGCATGTTGTTGAGATTACAGCTCTCATTGGAATGATACGATTTTGTCACATCATCATGTTTGTGAATATTCGGGGGAAAAAAAACACCTTACCAATCTGTCATTATCAGTGTTCGAGGAGCCTGAGGATCCAGGGAGCCGGTCCTTCTTCTCAGAGATCATTTCCTCTGTGTCGGACGTCAAGTTCAGCCACAGTGGACGCTACCTGCTGACCAGAGACTACCTCACCGCCAAGGTGTGGGACCTGAACATGGACAAGGGCCCCGTGGAGACGTACCAGGTAAAGTAGCACATCTGTGTCCCTCCCGTGTGCCAGTTAAATCTGTATTACCTGTGCCGATTGAATGTATGCCGACCAATGGTGTTTGTTGTGTCTGTTTTATTTTGAGGAGTCATTTGCTTAACTGACAGAAACTTCATCTTCAACAATACTCAATAGCTGATTAAAGGTTATCAGAATAAAATGTACCAATTAATCATTTAATCAAAATACACTGGAGGATTTACTGTTTTTGTCTGTTTTTTATATCACTGTAAATTCAATATCTTTGGGTTTTGAAACAAAAATGATAATTTTTGGGCACTTTGAGCTTTGAAAAGTTGTTCACACATGGAAATAATCGGGAAATGAATCAATAATGCTAACAATTGTTAGTTGCAGCCTTAGATTATTGACCTGAGCAGTCAGATATGCTGCGTTTCTCATGTTTGCTATTACATCTACAAAGACTGTATATTATCTACGAGAGGAGAGTGGGAGGAATATGACATGCAGCCAGAATCTGAACACATGCAGTTTGTTGTAGATGCTGTGCTCTGCATGCGGTCGATCCACTAGAGCACCATGTATAATTCTGAACCTTCCCCGGAAACTAAACCTGACTGTCTGCATGATTCCCAGGTCCACGAGTACCTAAGAAGTAAGCTGTGCTCTCTCTATGAAAACGACTGCATCTTCGACAAGTTCGAGTGTGTTTGGAACAGCTCAGACAGGTGAGTGGTCGAGATAAAAAAGAGAAAAGGATGGACATACAGCATATTTAAGTCCTTGCAAAAAGCAAAGGAGGAGGAGTGTGTCAGTGTGTTTCTGCTAACAGTGATTCCCTAAATGCTCTGCCTCTGCCATTACCCGGCATTTAAATCAATCGTGCAGACAAGCTTTGCAGACATCCAATCAATCCCTGTGCCTTCTGTTTTGTTTTCCTCGCTTCCCTGAACCTCGCTTTTCCTCCAGTATCTCATTATGTCCATCTCTTCTCTTCCCTCAGCGTCATCATGACAGGGGCATACAACAGCTTCTTCCGGATGTTTGACAGGGAGACGGGGCGAGGCGTTACCCTGGAAGCATGGAGGGAAAGCAGCAAGCCTCGGGCTGTGCTGCGGACCCGGCGAGTGTACACTGGTGGTAAGCGTCGCCGTGGAGACGTGGGCGTTGATAGCCTGGACTTTACCAAGAAAATCCTGCACATGGCTTGGCACCCATCTGAGAATATCATCGCCATAGCAGCCACCAACAACCTGTACATCTTCCAGGATCGTGTCAACCCCGATCACACTCAGTGACGGATGTATGGATAGCGGCAGACGCAGTGCTTTTATCAGCTGTCACAGACAGTGACCCAAATATATTTGGATGTCTTAGAGAAGGCATGTGGAGTGGACGGCCTACATGAGAAGTCAAAGCCAAGCTGTTTCAAAAAGCATGCTGAGATGCAATATCTGTTTGTGTTGATAAAAGATCGGATTCGTGATAAAACGACTGTTAATTCATTTGATCCCCAAGGAAGGTGTATAATCATTTCTGTTTTAACACTTATATGAACTGACGTCTCCAGCACCCATCAGGACATGTTTTTTGGTCCCACTACTCCCACTTTTTGAAAATGTTTGTGTAACTGTCCCACTGTAGTGGCAGGAAAAGAGGTGCGGGGACACCTCTCCATCTGCATTGACTCAGTGCTGTTGACCACACAATGTTGCACTTAAAACACAAAAGGCTAAAGATGCACGATGGGAAGCAACAGAGAAGGAATGATTGAGACGCTTAGATTGCAGATTCCCACTGACAGTGCATCTAAAACTAAGCATTTTTTTCACAATTGTGGAACATTACGAGCGGTGTTATTGTACAGCTCTTCACAGCAACATCCTCAACCATTTTTTTTTCTCTCTCAATCGAGTGACAACAGCAGCCGAACCTCTCCTACAGAGCAGTGCTCTTGGAGATTGCACGCATAAACGACCCATAATCTTGGCCCTATTCACTTTGCAATAACAGCACTAAGAAAAACACAGTGCAGCAGTATCCCTGCTTTGAAACATGAGTTCTTCTTCTACAGGTATACACTCTTTGTACTGTTTGCTGTAAATACTCTGTGTTCTTTCTTTTTTTAAGGCGGTACCAATTTTGGTTCCAGAGAGCTAAAAGATGCGTTTTGTCTAGTACACTGCAGATGAATCATGGGATCTCATGTATAGAGAGGTTGCCGAATCACACTATTACAGTTAAAGACTAAATGCGGGCAAGTATTGCTTGCTGTAGAGATAGGGTGAGGGGTGAGTTGTGCACAAACCAGCTGTTTTGTCATGTGTAGTAAGCTTTGATTGCTGTATTAAGGCCATTTTCTTGTCTGAAGTCTACATACAGATGAGGTAAATTACTGAAAATGAGAGTGGCCATATGTTCAAGCCGAGCTCCCTCACATATGTTCAATTTGAAGCTGATTGGTGATTAAATCTATCATAGACTAAAGTTTAATTTGTGTTAAGTGTTATGCTAATTTAAAATGAGCGGTGTTCATTTTATAACGCATAAGCACATATTGAAGAAGTATCTTACAATCAAGAAAAAAAGATGGAATTTAAGCACATTGTTCACAAACGAGGCCCATGATTCAGATAATCAAAGTCTTGCTGAGTATGTTTGTGTCCAGTGTATTTGGAGGTCAGAGGTCATCATCAGTGCAATAGCTCATTATGTACATTGCTGAAATGTCTTTAGCATTAAAACAATACGTCATGTGAATTTATCATATCACAGGTTCTAAATGTCATCATACCATATACCTCACAGCGCCACATGCTACTCTGGGGAGCGAGCCTGAAAAACCAGGCTGTGCAGCAGTAAGGTGATATCTGTGTTGGACTGAATCGCGCGACTTGGTCAAGATTTGATTGTTTACAGTGAAGTGCTTTGTTTTCAAGTGACCTTGGCCCTGATGGGAATTATTGCAAGTGTTTCAGACGTGTACCGTAGCAGGCAGAGTGGGTGCAAAGTGACGGAAAGTGTCAAGCTCCTTTGCACTTTTTCAAAATCTGACAAGTACTCAACAACAGTTTCACTGTGTAAACCTCAAACTCCCAAGAAAAGAAGAAACTTGTTAGTATATATGTTCCACTTGTCTGCTCTCTTCTCACTTTTCACCTCATTTTGGTTTCAAAATCACTGTTCACAGACATTTGCGTTGCAGCTTGTGGGCTACTACTGTGTTTCCGTCTTCACTGTCTGCCAGTGTCGTTGAATGCAGACATGGTCTTGCACTGATTTGTTTAACAAGGTGTACAAAACACAGCAGAATACAAAATGACAACCCACAAGAAAATGGTTTTCATAGTGACAGGCCACCTTGAGCATTATGTAAGTCCCGGGGCTCGGTCGTCTCACAGTGGGCCGTAGTTTAGAGCAGGTCAGTTGTAATCTCATCATAACCACCACCACCACCACCACGTACAACCAGTGAGAGGATTTGTGTTCAGGAGCACAGCAGCAGCAGCATGTTGCCATTACTCAATGCTACTAGCGTGTATATCTATCATACTTTAAAAAAAAGACAAATCTAACAATACAGAAAACATAACTCAAATGAGGTGAATGAAAGGAATGTGCATTAATAAAATAATGTGAAATCGGACAATTTGCTGTGTGGATTCATTTATGTCTGTGTCCGTGTTGTGCCGGCCTGGACCCTCACCAGTATGCTCTCAGAACCAACAAATCCGCAGACGATGCCATGTCCACTGCCCTTCGATCAGTCTTCACACACATTGAAAATAACAACAGCTACATCAAAAGGCTGTTTGTTGACTTCAGCTCAGCATTCAATACAATCTCACCCATATACAATAAAAAGGTCAATAACAAGCCAAAAGCTGTATTGTTTGAAAGACAAGCACTTTAATAGTCGTTGCATGCTTCCATAAACTCATCACTGAATAAAGAAGGCACTCTAATTCACAGTATGCAGGCTCCACGTCCACGATTGTTATTCACAGGTAAGTGTTGTTACAATTTGACAGTGTTCACATATAAGGCTTTTCATGCGAAAGTGACAAATAGCAAAGACAAATTGTCATTATAAATGTGACTAAATAATGACACCAAGGCAGTGTGAAGGCACTCTGTGCTGTGAAGCTAAACAAATCATTGCAAATATTCCCACTACCGACACTACTTCTATGGAATGAACACTGTTCAATGTTTTCTTGGTGTGTCTACAGACAAAGATAACACCAAGAATAAACTCTAGGAATTAATGCACTTAATTAGTTTTCATTTGACTTTAGTTTCTCAGACTCTGAAGACTAGTGATGTTTATATATGTATAAATATATTTTAAAAAATCACATTTTATAAGTCATCCCTCTCATAAATAGTGACATCTTTGGCATTTTGGTGTGCGAGTGTGAGATACAAGCCATGAAACAGCTGCATTATTTTACCATAAACAGCCTCACTGCAAACATAACAATCGAATCAGTGTTTTATGTTGGCTTTCCAACATAAATATTATATACCGTGTATTTCATTAATTAAAATAAGACGAGAATGTTTTAAGACCACAAAGCCAGACAATCTTGGCCAAAAGAGCAAGAAATATATTTGGTAACACTTTCTCTGACGATCAAATCTGTAGGGCATTCATAGTAAATCATAATGCATTAAAAATGCAAAGATAGTCATAATTTATTATAAGCCCTATCACTGAACCGCTAGTTTATAACTAATCAGGAGCATCTATAAGACACTTGAACTTAAAATTAATTAAGACTCACATCTTCAGTGTTTTATGGCTGTTGATGTTGAACACATCCTGAGTACTGTCATAAAGCATTACGAATGCACTAGAAATCCCCATGAATGAATAGTGTTACAGTATATTCTACCACATAGCCAATGTAATGGACACATATAAATAGGTCAATGCACATTTAAAATGTTATATACACACAAATGTACACACATACCGTACATGCAATCATCCCCATACGAAGTTCCTTAATACAAAAGCAGCAGCAACAGTGCTCTATTAAATAAAAATATCATCCGATAATATTTCATTTTCAACAAATGTACAGTATCTCTAGTCATTAAGAAGCAGTTAGCGCTCACATTAGCTTCCCTGCATATAATCTGGAACCATCACATTGCAGGTGTTTGTCCAGTTTTTTGAGACAGTACTGCGAATAAAAACGGGCTGTGATTGTGTCAATAAGTCTCGAGCAAAAAAGTTGGCATCTGACCACGATTGAACTGCTTTAGAAATACTTTGTAAACTCATGCACTAACAGGAAGCAGTAAACATTAAATCATGTCCTAGATTCTATCACCTAAACATGAGCTGTAGATGAATGTCAGAACGAATTGTAAACAATACTACAAGTTACATCAGTAACATGATCACATCAAAAGAAAAAGGCAGCATGGCTTCCTCAAGAGATTCAAGTGAGTCATTACTACTTCTGCTTCACCGTCTTTCTTCTCAGGCATGGATCTTTGCTGACAGGAAAGGTGAAAAGAAAAAATCAAAAGCGAACTTCAGGGCTCTCATCGTGGTGCGTCTCCAGTCTCTCTCTATCTTCACCTGCCGACCTCCAGACAGCAGTGACGAAACGCAGTCCAGACAGTGGATAGCCTTCAACTCGAAGGCCGGAGCTTTGGCTCCTAGACGGCCCTCCAGCTTGGTGCTGAACTCCACCATGTTATCAGGACTTAGGTTGAGCAGAACTTGTCTGAACTCATGGCTGGCCATGAGGATTACATCCCTGGCTGGATCGTCTACGCCTCCGTCCCAGATCATCCCTATCGTCACCTCAAAGCGGTAGCTGTCGAAGTGCTTGATATGGCAGGGGTGTTTGGCCAGAGCCTTTATCTGACACAACTCTTCCTCCTCTTGCATTTGCAGCAGTAGGGGCACTGACGCAGTAGCTGACGCAGAACTGGCTGCCAGATTACCAGCTGTTAGGTTTGCGACTGTGGTGTTCTTTGGCTCACATCTTGGATACCTCTCTCCGTACAGGCAGCGCAGCCAGTCCCCCATGAACACTGGCAACATGTGGATGAACGACTGTGCCCCGTTGTCTGTCTCGACCACACGGACATGCTTGAAGCGCCCAGTCCAGGTGACTCTGTGTCCGTGCAGGTGGCTGCAGAAGATCTGTGTCTTGGCCATGCCTTTAGTTTCCCAGGAAGGCGGCCCACACGCCTGGTTGTACTGGATCCATGTCAAGGTGGAGTTGTACACCTTCTGTCCCTCTGCATGGTACACATAGATAGAGAACAACAGGGTCACCATGGAGATACAGAGTAAGATGAGTTTGACTGGGCCGCCGTGGGTCAGTGAGCGGAAGACATCCAGGATGGACATGCTGAACCGCGTCCACAGCCGTAGGGTGACAGGGATCGCACAAACAACCAGGGTCACAACCACCTTCGTCAGTTCCAGCTCGAGGAACCACTTAAAGATCTGGATGAAGAGCATGGCGGCGAGGCCAAAAGCCAGAACGGGCAGGGCAAACAGTAAGAGGAAGTAGGCCACACAGGTGCGTATTAGACCCACAACAGAGGAATTCTGGAGGAGCACCACTGAGAACTCACACCACATGAAGCACACAAGGTAAGGAACCAGGAAGCAGTAAGTCCCCCTGAAACCACGCATCCGGGCCATGCTGGAGGAGAAAATATATAGAAAGAAGGGGAAAGAGAGTTAGAACTTTGATTTTTTTATCAATCTGTTCTTCAGCAAACACATCAAATGGCCCAGATGCTTTTGCTCACCTGAAGAACAGATAGAAGAGGTAAAGATAGAGCAGGCAGGGGAGACTGAGCTTCAGCACCACTGACTCCCCCAGTGGCAGTGTGGCGAAAGTGCGTCCTAGTAAACGAAGCACTGTCATGTGCTCTGGCAGGAACTGGGTCAGGCAACACAGAGATGATGCTACCTGGATTAAAGGAAAGGTACACAGAGAAATTTAGATTTTTTTGTTTATTGAACCAATGATTCAAATAATGTTGGATCAGATAAACACCCGTGCAGGACATGGGGACCCAAAGACCAGGGTTGAAAACCACTGCTTTAAGATTTGTAAGATTATGGTAATACACCAAAACATGCAAGACAGTGACTCTGACACATATTTAATGCTTATCACTGTGTGCCACCTGACCTCGATGACCATTGCCCGCCGTGCATACGTGGCAGCGGTGGGGCTGAGGCTCATGTAGCTGACAGCAGTGAAGAAGATGGCCACAGTAGAGAGCTCAGAACAGGGGATCCAGCCCTTGTCAGCTACAGGGAAGGAGAAAATGATGAAGAAGACGGACAGGATGAAATAGAGGTACGGTTCTAGGTTGTTCCAGCCAAAGTTAGTCTCCGCCTGCTCCACATCCAGGCCAGGTTCGAAACGTGTCAGCAGAGATGTCAGTGCTCTGAAGTTCTCCCAAGTCTGCAAAATAAAGGAAGAAACAATGAGTTTCCCGCTGGCATAGTTTGTGAGGAGAGGGGAAAAACTAATAGAAAACTTCCAACATGTTCATCTAATGCAGTAAAATGAAAACCTTAAACCAAATACACACATATCAACATCTTGACAGTACGAACATGGAGCAATGTGATTTTTTGTAATTAAAAGTAATGGAGACTCCCCGGCTTTACTCACCTTGCTGCTCTGGAAAACTCGCAGCGTGCAGATGATCATGGAGATGAAGGAGAGGTAGAAGACGAGCAAAGGGATGACAAAAGCGAACAAGTCAACGGTCAGATTGCTGACGATGAAGAAGAAGATGAGTGCGTTGACGTGTTGCGTTGGGATGACTGTGCTCAGCCACTGGACACCGGCCCGCGACGCCCAGTCCACCAGGTGCTCTTTCATCTCAAGAAAGGCATGCAGCGGGTACTGCAGCATCTGAAGAGATTTAATTAGGACAGAAATTAAGATGCAAAAATCAGAAAATAGAATAAAAAAGTTAATGATTTTAAGAGATTATTAATGAAAAATATATAAAAACAGAATTGTAATACTATATATGATTAAGATACCATTAAGCGCGATTTCATGTCCATGGCTCTTCTTATGGCCCCGCTGCGATTAGAGTCCAGCATCATCCCACTTCGGCCAAAACCCCAAGAACTTCTGTGGGCTTTCTTGTATCCTGACGGGACCAGCTCAGCCTTGTGCTTTAACACAAACACACACTAGTCTGGATTGTTTGAATGAAAAATAAAATGACATCTCTGTCTTTATGATGACAGATTATTTCTATTTTTGTTGTTTGGCTGTTTTACCTCCCCACCACTGTCTTTCGCTGTTGGGCTTTCAGTCTTGGCTGTGACCTGGTTGTCATTTTGGGGCGCAGAGGGGACGATGCCTTGTGCATACTGTTTAGTCATCTCAACAAAGTCATCCAGGTCCACCAGCTGTGTGGCTGAAAGGACAGGGAGCAGGTTATTCCACATGAGGACACGTGATATACTCTGCACCTCTCCCTGTCTGGATACTCACACTCTTTGCTGACCATGCTCTCCAATACTTTCTGGGTCTGGCCTGAAGTCGGAGCAGGAATCCAGCTTGCAGTGCCACCTATTGGTGAGAAATGACCACAACATGGTGAGTGAGTTGGAAAACATTAGGCTGGAGGGCTGTATGTAATGTGATATGCTTCACCATGACAGCTGCAAAAACTGAAATCACAAAGGGCCACACATGATATATTTAGGTATCATATAACAGCATGTTACGTCCTCCTGGGCGGTCTGTAGTACATCAGACAGGATTGTTGTCAAGATTAAAAAAATACTCAATGTGGTGTTGATGGCGTCTTTTATCAAGTGTGTGTGTGTGTGTGTGTGTGTGTGTGTGTGTGTGTGTGTGTGTGTGTGTGTGTGCACCCTACCCTGCACTGCATTGACCTGGCTGACATTTTCCAGCATCTCAGCCATAGCCACCTTCTTCTTCCTCTCTGGGTTGAGTTTCCAGTACATCATCATGGCCGCTTTACGCACCGCCAACTCAAACTTACTCTCTGTCGACAACTTACGCACGTCAGCCTCATTCTCCGGAGTGATTCCTGTTTGAGGATGACAGACAAAGGAACCGTTTAGGAAGGCAGGAAGGACAAATGCACAAACATGCACACGCATGAACTGAATTCTGCAACATGAACCTTTTTTCTGGATCCAACAGCGCTGCAGAATTCTGGCTGCACCTTTTCTTCCCTGTTTAGCGGCTTTAATCAGCCAATTAACAGCCAGACAATTATTTAGCTCTGTTTCATTTTCTTCTGCAAGGATCAAGTAGTGCTGACCCAGCTGAAACACAGAAGAGAGGCGATTAGTTCGGCCTGTGTGGCCATGTTCAAACTGCCTCATTCAATTAGACATAAAGTTCAGCTTAAACTTTAATGTCCTGTACTGTATGCATGTGTTTAGAGTATAAACTAGTTTCTGGAATAATAAAAAATGTTGACTAATATTATTTACGCTCACAGACAAAGAAAAGGCCAATTTCAAGAAGAAGGCACAAACGTTACACTTGAACATACGTGTTAAAATGTTACTTTGGTTAAAGTGAAAGTCACCCATATGAAAAGTACTTGAGTAAAAGTCTTAAAGTGTCTGATATCAAATCTACTTCATTTAGATTTACAGGGTGGTTTACCCCCCCGACCCTGACAGCCTCATCTACTGTTTCTCCCTCTAACTCAATACAAAGCATTACAAATTTGAATTCATCAGTAACTTGTTTATCCAGAAACAGAATCCCAGTTAATTTGGATAATCCTCAAGGCACAGAGACCATTTCTTTCGCTACAGCCAAAACACTTCACAGTGACAGACAGATGACTACACAACCCATAATCACCTGTCCCTGTGGCCATTGGTGTCCCCGGGGTAGCAGAGGCTACAGCGGCGTATCAAGTGACTGTTTTCTAATCTTAACTCTCATTTCATAACCCCCCCCCCCCCCCCCCCCCCCCCCCCCTCTCACAGTTATCATCAAATGCATCTATTTGTGGGAGGATGAGATGTGTCTTGATTCGAAGTGGCTCAGCATTAATATATTCCTGTCTGTGTCTCTGTTACATTCATTAGACATGCAATCTCATAAATCTACTTTCGTAGCCTCCATTTTAAATAGTGTTGTCAAAACATCCAAACACAACAAACAATGATGGGAATAAAAGCGACTGTGCTCATACAGAAACAAAAAACACTGATTCCCAGTGTATGACTTGTGTTTACTGTGAGGTATGGCTTCTCTATTACGATGTATGTAACATCACTGGAGCGTCTGACCCATTCTCTACTGCTCGTACAGTATGTAACCACTGTACTGATGTGGTCACATGTTTTGACATGATCACCTACTGTACATGCATTTACATTTACATTTAAATTTAGGGCATTTAGCAGACGCATGCAACCCTTGTGGTTATTTAAGTGCTTCCTATGTGCTAATACATGACATATAGCATTGGAAAGTTCAAGCTGTATAACCAGACACTTTGGAATTTACCCTTTCGCAGCTGAAGAGTCTTAAATGCAAAGTCTGGGCTCATCTTCCACCTCTAGTCCTCCATTTCCTTTTTGCCAGAGCCTCTTTTTTACATTTGTACTTGTTGGTAGAGAATTCAGTGTAAAGGAAATGTGAATATTTCATTATTTCTTGTACAAACACAGTGCAGTGCCGCAATACTCTGAAATAGTGTTCAAAATGATGTGTATGTGTGACAATATCTTGGTGTGTGATATTGAAAGCCTGGGATCGTCTTCCAAGCGGCCAAAAATAGACACACACTCACAACTAGACTGAGTCAACCAGCAGGAGTGAAAACAATGCCAAGTGCCAGCCTGTGTGCGTGCGCTTTCACCCACCCGGGTCTGAGCTCTGGCATCACCGGCCTCTGCCCTCTCTTTCATCTCATCCACAGTCAGATCCTCTTCTTCTGGTTCTTCGTCTGGAGGAGGAGGAGGAGCAGATGCCTTAAATTGCACACAAATCTATCTTGATTGATCAAAAACTACTCTCTGAATCACTCACTTCCAAATGTGCACAGCGGTAGTTAATAAGTAATAAGTCACTTATAAGTCCTTAAAAGACGCTTATTGACACTATTTTGTGTGAGTGTTAAACACATTTATTTTTAGATTACAAGACATTTTTAAGAAACTTCTTAACAGTTACAGTCGTACATTATAGACTGCTTGAGGAGGTTAATAAAAGCTTTAAGAGTTTTTCTTTGTATAATTCCTTATTATAGCATTATAGAAGCATTTATTGCATTTAACTAGGCCAGTCCAAGTCCATATTATGTATATAGCCCAAAATCAAAATCACATTGCCTCATTGGGCTTTACAATCTGTACAGTAAACAACATTCTGCGTCCCCCCCCCCCCCCGATATTTCACAGCCAGCGATGAACAAATCCCACCTGCGTATATCTCACAACATGAGAATAACAAGAAGTCAGAGGTGGAGTAGGTGTGAGAGTGTGTGCATTTTAAGCACGTGTGTGTATCCGTCTGCCTATGCAGATATCCTGTGCCAAGACCCCATAGCTTTGATTGCCCCATTGCATAAAGTTTCATTACTGTTACCATTCCCTCTGTGTCCTTTAAGCAAAGAGGTTCAGCTTCTTCGCTTGTAGCCACATTTTAAATGTCTCATGCGCCGCAAAACCTCCTACTGGTGCAACCAGTTTGCTTGTTTCAATTGCAGCAAATTAATCAAAGTTTAAATTTGTCATTAATAACATGTCTTTCTCTGCAGAAATGATATAAAATAAACCTATGGGTATTTCAGTATAAGTAAAACGTAAATAATTGGTTCATATGTTGCTGACAAAAGATTAGCATGTAGCGACAGAGCGTAAGCATGTTCAGATTCAACAAGACGAAGAGGCTAATCATGCTAGTGGCTCTGTGGACTTGGGAGTCTGGAAGGCAATGTGTTGAGCTTAATGCTGACATCAGCATGGTAACATGCGAAAAAAAGATAATGTTAACATGCTGCTTAGCAGGTACGATGCTTATCATGTTTACCATCTTAATTTAGCATGTAAACATCCTTTCATTTGTTCATTAGCACTACACACACAGTACAGGAATCTAATTGTCTTGCAGGTGTCATAAACCAAAGTGTTGGACACATTTTGACCTAATGGTGTCGCTATTTGAACATTTTGATCATTGAAAGTATCAACAATATTTTAACAGTTTGTGCACCAAATTTCATAGCATTGAATTTGCTCAAAACCACAAATCTGTAGGCCTATCTCAGGGTGGCAGGGATCACTAAAGTCATTAGGATTCATTGTCTGGGGACTATGAACATCTGAACAGAATTTCATGACAATCCCTCTAATTGTTGTAGAGATATTTCAGGACCAAAGTGTTGACCGACCATCGATCAGGCTAACATCCCCAGAGCCTTCCTGCTAGTATGACTAAAAAAGGTTCACTAAGACATGTGTTGCATGGTTGGCAAAATGGAAGACAAGTTGTTGGAAAACTATCTATCGGCATGTTTACTACTGTCAACCTGCCCGTTGTACAGTAGAAGAGACATGATGATGTGTGCTCTTTATCTCTGTGGCATTTCTTGAGCAATTCCGGAGGTCTAACAAGTACAGATTCAAATGAACAACTGGATAATAGAAATACCTTTATTATAACTATATTCAATTATAAATTGTTAATTAATAAATATTAATTTCTATTTTTGTATGTCAACCTTTATGCACCCTGAGGTGCCCAAAGTACATCTCGATTCTGGCCAAGAGACGTGTTCATTGAATAGTGAGGTTACTCTGTTACACATGGAAAGACATTCCGAAACATAGCACAAGGATTATCACCTCAACACAGCAATGAGCCCGTGGTTGGAGACTTCAGCTCTGTGTAATTTAATCCCAAACACGAAATAAAGGCATATTTACCATCCTCTTCATCATGTGCATCCTCCTCAGCTTTCCTAAGTCTTTCCTGAATTATCACCCGCTTGGCCATGGAGGCGAAGGTACGTTTCGCGGGGGCCGTGGAGGAAGCAGCAGGAGGCGTAGCGGAGGCAGCGGTGGAGGAAGAAGAAGGGGAATCTGTGGGAGTGTTACAGGCCAAGCTAGGGGATGTAGAGGAGGCTGATGAGGGCTTAGAAAAGGATGAAATTTGGGGGATTTGAGCGGTAGGGCTTTTAGGAGAAGTTACTAGTGGTGTTTTGTTTGGAGCAGGAGGGGAGGGTTTAGTAGAAACCGTTTTAGAGGCGGGTTTAGAGGACACAGCAGGAGACTTTGACCCCTCTGAAGAAGGAGGGGAATCCATGGCTTCAGAGACAGCGTGAGCGGGCGGGTGAGAGGATTTTGATTTTCTGGGTTCTGTGGTGTTTTCTGTGGAGGATGGAGGTTTGGCCGGATGAGAGGGAGGAGAGGCTCCATCCAGGACAGGGCATGACCCCTGGGTGTTGACAGCAGTTTGGGTTGATGGCGAGTCCTCCTCCATATTACCTGGAATAAAAATGGGTGTTAGTCATTCATCACGTAACTAATGACAACCGTTACCCTGCAGCAAAATTATCAAGGTAATTTCTTATAGTGTTTAAACAGTGAAGAGGACAGTGTGTGGTGGACTGTGTGAACTTGGAGGATCCTTCCACACCCAAATATGAAACGTTCACTTTGAAAGGAGGAAGATTTACGACACACATCAGTGTCAGTCAACATTGTAAAAGAAGAAATATGACAATAATAAACCGAATATTTGTTGCAGTAGGTTAACCAAACAAAGCTGCAAATGAAAGTTGGATTGTCTGTTAAACACTGGCAGGATGTAACTACAGATACATTTACTCAAGTACCAAATACTTTAAGTGAGTATTTCACTATACTCTCTATATTTCAGAGAGAAATGTTGCACTTTTGACTTCATAACATTTATCACACAGCCATAGTTACAAGTTACTTTTCAGGTCAAGATGTTGAAAAAAACCCACATCATCAGTTTAAACAATATGATGCAATTATACTTTACATTAAGCAGTAATTAATAGCTCTATCTCGACAACATTAAAATGCATACAAAAGGTGATAGTGTTTCCGCCATCAGACCCACAAAATATAATGTAAAGAAATAAAATGATCTACAGGAAAATCTCCTCCTGTTTCTTTTTAACTGGCTAGTGTACAACTCACTGTAATTTTGCCTGGGGAAATGTAAACACAGGCACACAGACCTGGCTGCACTGCTAAGAAAAACTAAATAGAAATAGTTCATCTTCTTGCTGATGGTCTCCTTTCTCTTATGTAGGTCATATAGAGGCACCAGTGTTAAACTGAGAGTGTTTCACAACAAGTTAAAAAACTCCTTGCAGTAGCTTTAAGTCAATTTTGATGCTGACACTTGAGTTTTGCTGAAGTACGATTATGAATGCAGGACTTTTATTTGCACTTTCAGTGTTTTATACTCTAGTATTACTACTTGTACTTGACTGAATGATCTCAGTACTTCTTCCAACACTGCCTACTATTTAAATCACCAAAGGAAAATATGGAGCAGTAACATTACGCCGGGATTACTGTAATTATTCATCGTCACAGCCTCTCATCTCAACACCCTGGAGTTTGCCTCGTCCTGCACATGCGAGAGAACTTCATGTCAAGTCGGTTCCCAACAACTAAACCTGCGTCAGCACAGCTCTGAGGAGCAAAATGAAGAAGCCTTACTTGGTGGCTGCGTGAACCGATGTCTTCAGGATATAAAGGTCAACTGTCCTCCTGATTTTAAAAGTTGTGCCCGTCGTCCATGCTGAGCTCCACGCACTCCACGCAGCTCCGCGAAACCAGAGACGCACACCGACTGCGCTCCAACTCAGATCGACAACAAGTTCACGGCCTGCCCTCTTGAAATAGACTCTTCCCTAATAGGAGGAATTCAATGTCCCTCAAATGGGAAACGTATCCTGTTGGTTGAGAGTTTACTCAGTTGTCTCAAATCAATCACCCTCTTTTTGTATTCAAAAATAACCTGAAATAATATAATATCCGCTTTTAAATGGTGGGTGGATGTTCATGGCCACTAAGGCTGCATGTGCTGCTATTCTCAACATTTAAGTAGATTATGGGGTTCCAGGTCAAAAGCCACTGTATGTAGGCCTCCTCTAATCGAGCCTGACTCTCTCCCATATGGCACCAGTCAGCAACAAGCCTCACCAGAGTGGAGGGCAATCATGAAGTCCAGGTCTCCATTAAGAAATTATGAGTTCATGTGATTAGTTAACACTTAATGGATCACCAATTACTGAATGTTACCTCACAGTTACTCTGAATACGTTATATTATATGACAATATGAAGCTGTTTTTCTCTTGTTGCGGCAGCTTCTTCTTGGATTTGGCAATTAAATTAACATGAAGTAAACATAGGTTTATGTGAACTACTTGATAATCCATTAAGCATTAACTAATCACATATTCATAGTGACATTTCTTAATAGTGGGCGATAGGAGTTTGTGACACACCCTGCATTAATCCATGCATTTGAACACCATGAGTTATGCAGCAATTACTGCATGTTTTATTTAAAGGTGCAGTATGCAACAAGGTATTAAGTGTTCACATTTTTAAAGCTGCTGTATTTTCTTTTTATTGAAACAAGTGTTATAGCTCCATACTCAAACAATTATCACTGTTATAGTGTTCTCCTCTGCGCACTCATGCAGTAAAAGAGAAAATACTAAATATTTTCTGGTATCCCTTCCTACTTTATCCAATTAGGACGGAGAACTCCGTAAAGAAGCGGTCTGTCAGCTCGTTAACATGTAGAGTGCAGGATCCTCCTGTTTTCTTCTATGTCTGGTGATTACCACTACGCATTCATGTGGTGTCGTAGAGAGGAGAGAGGGGATTGCTAACTAATTGCCAAAACATCTGGTGGAGAGCCAGAATGAAAGTTTTTTAGACATCTTTTAAACATTCACTTACAGGGTTCAAAATTAAAGTTTTTATGACAGACCAAATTTTACTTCGTACAGCAAAAGCTACATGGTGAATTCAAACCTGGAGCCTCAACCTCAGTAGCCCGCATGAGGCATGATCTTTACCAGGTGAACTATTTATCAGCTATATTAAATACCATGTTTTGTTTATCCAACCTAGGAACACCAACCTACCTGATGAAGGTAGGTATAATGTATATAAACTTTAATTTTGACGCCTGTAAGTTTTAGCTTTAAAAAAGACATCAGAAAAACTTTAACTCTGGCTCTCCATTGGACGTCTTCTCGATGTCAGCGAAGACGTTGAATAGATGTTTTTGCTCAGTGGGTTGCTCGCTCAGGCGTTGCACCCCGCGAGTATTCCCCGTTGGGTCCCCCCTGCCCCCGACCTGAAAACCTCCTGCAGCCGGCAGTCCGAAGCTCCTGTGCCAGTGGTGTAAACAACACCAACACTCCCCCGGTGCTCTGAGCTCCCAGTCCAGACAACTATAGCTGCATGGTTCGGCAGTGAGAAGTGACTCGGGTGGTATACTGCCCCCTATCTGTTTGGAGTAAGAATTTGACAGGTTGCCATTCTTGCATATTGCACCTTTAAGCACATGACGTGTACCCTCATTATATCCTAATGATAAGTGCTATATAGGCTGTGGCCCTGCTGTTAGATATGTTGTAAATACATCCTACATCTCAACTGTGTTTACACATGTGCACTGTGCCATTGTCTCCATGCGTTGTGTTGGCGCTGTGCTTCATGTTTGGTTCATTGTTCCTCTGGGAGCTGTCCACCTGCCCAGTACTGAAAGGACAGCTCCCACTTTCTCTCTCTCTCTCTCTTTCGCCCTTTCCCAGCATCCCCATGAGCCGTGACAAGGACAAGGACTGTTGCTGCCTGGTACAAACTTCAACTCTCACTGTCGGCTCACACCAGCAAACATCTCATGAGCAGACAGCTCACTGGCTCCTGTCCAATCGAGGTAAAAGCATCCCCGCTGCAGCCCGGAGTCTCACCTGCAGGTCGCACTCATTCTTCTCGTGTCACGCAGCGCAACAGACCTCCTCCACCACCACCACCACCACCACCCCTTGTGAGACAACAACACCTCCGAAGGCAACGTTCAACAATCTGCCTGTGCCTCCAGATGTGGGTTAAAGATGACACATGCTGGTTTAATCCGCTGATGCTGCTGTGACCTGCTCACGCACAACCCCCCCACATCCAGAGAGGGAAGAGAGACTTGCTTTTTTTTTTTTTAGTTGTGCGTATTTTTGTGCGTCAGGTGACTAACTAGCAAACTAGTTCACACTGACACACCTATTAAAACTGGAACACTGCATCACTTGTTTATATGCGTGTGTGTGGAGGCAACAGTCTTAGGTAGCCCAGAGAGAGAGAGAGAGAGAGAGAGAGAGCAGCTTTCACAGCTGACAGCATCAGCGCGCACCCGAGAGGCGGGGCTGTCTGTGACCCGGTTAGACGTGAAACAAGCCACAGGCTCCAGTCTCCATCGTTTCAGGTTGGGGGAAAGTCTCCGTCTCCCCGTGGAAGCCGCAATGTCTGACTGCAGAAGGCAGTGGAACCGGGAGGATGAGCTGCCGGTGTACCTGGCGGGGCCGATCAGCACCGGGCCCAACCAGAGGAAGAGCTTCGGCATGTTCAGCTCGGTGGAGGGCGCGTTTGAAAGCAAGACCATAGACTTCGACAACTACGAGGTGGGGAGGAGAGGGAGCCGCACCCCGAGGAGCGGGAGCCGGGAGAGGCTCTTGGACACAGGTGAGCCCGTCGGGAAGACGCCCAGCGAGGGCCGGGAGGGGTCACCGAGCAACCCGCCCGGGGAGAGGGACGACGGACAGCCCAGTGTTGAGACCAGATACTCAGCTGGGAAGGAAAGCCCGGATGGGAAGGTGGCACCTACTTTTCTATTTTTCCCCCCTCTGTGTCTGTCTTTATGGTTAAAATTCTGATGATATGGTCATGCTTCATGATAAATAGTTCATAATGAACATACTAGTTACAAAGAACCCGTCGGATCAACCAGGAGGAAGAACAAAGGCTTGTAGTTTTAACGACTAAAGGCATAAATGTGAATAATTAATTTTTAGTGTGCAAATAGTGACACGTTGGCCTCATTTTGGAGGAGCCTTGTTAATCTCTAACCCCTCAGGAGTTGTGATTGTGACACAAATACACCAGTCTGCATAAATGATGAACTTTTGTGCTGCATTGCAGTTAGACCATTTTGCTCCACGTCGCTACGCAGCTCCACCAAAATCCTCCGAAAATATGCAAATGCACAAGCACGTCGTTAAATGACGCTGATCCCGGGTCTGGTGCCGGGCCGGGCGGCTGTCCTCGCTGTATTGTTGTTGTGCTCTCACGTGAGCTGCCTCTCGTGTGCGCGCGTGTAGAAGAGACAGGCGAGGGGGGGTGGGTGTGAGCTTTTCTGCCCGCGCGCGCACGCACGCACAGGATCGTCACCTGTCTCTCACGGCGCGCGCTCCACGCATCCTGACGCAGCCCGGCGGCGGCGGATTCATCGCTCTCCATCTCTGAACGCACGGAAACACCGACTCGCTCACATCAGGGGGAGGCGAAGGGGCGCAGAGCGCAGCGAAGGGCGCCGGGGTCATCACAACCCGGGGGCAGAGAGCATGTCTGGGACCGGTCACCAGGGGAGGAACAGCATCCCCCATCTGACGGTGAGCGACCCGGCCTGGTCGGTGGAGAAGCTCTACGCGTGTATGCAAATCCCTGCTGCCGGTGCCGGCAGAGAGGGGATTAAATTCTTAGTGAGGCAGCAAAGAGCAGAAGGCCTTTCTACTGTTTCCCAACAGCAATCCCAAACCAGAGAGGTGACAATTTCAATGTGTGTGTGTCCAATCCAGCGCGTTTTCGTCGCTCGGTGTTGTGTAATCTCGCCGCCCGTCAAAGGGATTAACTCGGTGGACGTGACGGTCGAACCTGGAAACAATGACACGCACGAAACTACACAAAAGGTGGTGATGAGACCGGATCCGTGCAAAGTGGCATCCCCTCTCAGCTCCAGCATGCATTCTGTAAAGAGACAGTTCACACAACTCGGCGTTTAAGTCCTTTAACTGAGACACGCGTCAGGCTGCATTCACATTGTGTGAGCACCCTTACTGGCTAAAGATGCTGAGGATTCAGCAGGGCTGTCAGCTGCCGTCATCTCGCACCATGGGTTGATCACTGGTTGCCATGGAGACATAACATCTTCCTAATGCCGTTGCCAGGCACCCTGTCTGGTGGTGGAGGGCGTGGACAGACACATAGCCGTCTGAGGGAAACGTGGTTAAAAAGCTTTCTTCTAAATTATCAGCACTTATAACCTCGTTATGCATGTAATTAACACAAATAACTGCACTGATATTATGTGAGACCCCACCCCCCCATGCACAGTGTATCTCTCCAACCCTCATCGACTGCACTGTGTGGTTATATTGCTGTAAAGTAAGGGATTACATAACTGATTGTGCAATATATCGAAATGTCAGGATTGAATTCGACCCCTCTCTCCCTCTCTCCCTCCCTCTGTCCCTGCCTCTCCCCTGCAGAGTGAAAAGCTGTTGATCAAAGGAGGGCGGGTGGTCAACGATGACCAGTCCCTCTATTCAGATGTCTACATCGAGGATGGGCTCATCAAGTGCGTATATAAGAAGGAAATCATGTCAAAAAAACTGAAGACGCATAACATTTTTTATTTGCAGTCGATGATGAGCCCACTCTCACTCGGCCCTGCTTTCCTCCCACCCCTTTGTCTCCACATGCATATTATCCTTGGCAGGCAGGTGGGGGAGAATCTGGTTGTACCCGGAGGGGTCAAGGTGATCGAGGCTAATGGCCGCATGGTGATACCAGGGGGGATAGATGTCAACACCTGCTTCATGAAGCCTTTCCTGGGCACACAGCCTGTTGATGATTTCCTCCAGGGCACCAAGGCTGCACTTGCCGGGGGCACCACCATGATCAGTGAGTGTGGATACCTCCTACAGACTGTTGAAAAAATATTGGCTGAACTCTTAACCTTTGACCTCTCTCCTCTCTCAGTTGACCATGTGACCCCCCAGCCCGGGGACAGTCTTCTGGAGGCGTTCGAGCACTGGCAGGAGGCTGCAGACAAGAAGGCGTGCTGCGATTACTCCCTCCACGTGGACATTCCTCAGTGGAATGAGTCTGTTAAAGATGAGCTGGAGCTGCTGGTGCAGGAGAAAGGTACGTCTCGTTATTCCACCATGCTTCAGAGCTGTGGTCATTACTGTAGTTCTTCATGTTCATCCCTATTCTGGACACATTTCACAAGAACAATAGGGACAGAGTTGGGAACAATTTGGCCCAGTGTTGAATCCTCTTACAGTGAAGTCACAGCGGAAATCCATTGTCCTCATCATGGCGCTGTCATGGTGGCAGTGTATAAATTCTCGCTTGTAATCTGTTTTAAGTAAAAAATCACTTTTCTTTTGGGGGAGCTACAACATAATGCAGTAACCGAGCCAAGGCAGCTGTCTCGCTGAAGAGTTGTAAGTCTTGGCTCAGACGTTAGACATAAACACGCTCTGCAGACAAGGCTGTACATCAGCTTCTGGATTTTTTAAGTTTGCCCTTCATCACGACTTTATTAACTGCGTTTCATGATACATTATTTTGGCAACACTCACACAGTTCGTCTTTGTAGTCCTTGCTACTGAGATCCCATTTATTACCTTCTTGACATGAGTACATTCATCGTTTCCACTGCCGCCAGGTATCAACTCCTTCCAAGTGTACATGGCATATAAGGACCTGTACCAGATGTCGGACTCTGAGGTATTATAGCACAAACACTCAGATGACTCTCATGTAAATGTATGACTTTCTGCCCTTTCCTGTCACTATTTATCCACATATTGTTCTTTCCACTTCCTCAGCTGTACGAAGCTTTCTCCTTCCTGAAGCAGCTGGGTGCTGTGGTGTTAGTTCATGCTGAAAATGGAGACCTGATCGCTCAGGTAAGTGCTACGTAGCCGCCTCTATTTCTGTCCCTCGGTAGGCAACTGGCATCCCATACGTCTCGTGACACCATCACAACCTGTCGGAGTCTTTACTCAGCTTCCAGACGCAGCAGTTTACAGGTTCAGGTTCAAGTTTCTTTGTCTGTGCCAGAAGGCAGATCTGTAGAAGAAGACAAGATACCCGTCTTGACACAAACAATAGAAATTCATGGTAAAACTACTCAAACTCTGCTAATCAGGAGGATTAGGAGAGAAATAATACTAAAAATCACTAGAATAAATAGTTATTGTGGTGAAATAACAAACAATGTATGATGGCTGAGCTAAATCTCAACCAATCCATTACCTTTATATTCCCCTGCAACCTCCACTGCAGAGATGTTCTTGTTACATAACTCCCCAGCTCTCATAGAAAGCCAAAGAGAGAGGGGGAGAGAGGATTAATGCTGCTGTTGCCTCTGCTGATGTTGGGTGTGACAGTTTTTTCATAGGCCACCATTGCTGTTGACCATTATTAAAGTAATGCTGGTGATGTAACGGTGATTAAGATGGTGAGGCTGAAGGTGCTGATAATGCTGACAGCAGGGATGACAAGTGGTAGTGGTGGTTATGGCGATGAAGCTCCTTATCGAGGGGACAATTACGGCACAAAACCGTGATGTATTTGAAAATTAATGAGGGTAATTAATGATAATGGGGGTGCTGATGAATGATAATGACGTACTTGTTAACCTAAGTGTGATAGGAGATGGGTGATGAAATACCTTTAGAAGCACCAGTCTCATTGAGAAAAAAAAAAAAACAATGAATCAAAATAAATGATATATGTAATAAAAACAGTAAGGGGGTTGGGGTCTGGTTTGCATCCAGATTTCGCTGTTCTCCAGACAGCGCTGTCAGGAGCACAACAACTCGCCATTCTAGGATTACAATGAGCACTTCATTTTCTTTGATAGCCTGACAGACCGTTCAAATTCTCATTTAACGCCCATGAGACACCAGCAAAGGCATTAAAACATGAATCATGTGAAACAGGATTTGACAAGTAATGTATGTAAGGCTGACGGTTATTGTAGCGGGTATGAAGATAATTCTTTTCATTCGTGTTTTAGGAGCAGAGCAAAATCCTTGGAATGGGAATCACCGGACCTGAGGGCCATCCTCTGAGTCGTCCCGAAGAGGTGATGTAATTTATGCACATCCTGTTATCCACCCTTCCATCCATCCATCCATCCGTAGGTTGTAATGTTTTCTTTACTTCCTGTAAACGCAGCTGGAGGCTGAGGCGGTGTTCCGCGCCATCACCCTCGGCAACCGTGTGAACTGTCCCATCTACATCACCAAGGTGATGAGCAAGAGTGCAGCCGACACCATCACGCAGGCCCGTAGGAAAGGTCAGCCTCTCTTTCTCTTAACTGCATTTCTATTACCCAGCAGGTTCTCCATCGGTTCACGTGTCAGATTCTCTTTGAACGACTCTTCTCTTCTGTCTTCTCATCCAGGCTCTCTGGTTTTTGGGGAGCCAATCACAGCTAGCCTGGCCACTGACGGCTCCCACTACTGGAGCAAGAACTGGGCCAAAGCGGCTGCTTACGTGACATCTCCGCCTTTGAGTCCTGACCCTACAACCCCTGACCACCTCCACACACTGCTGGCTTGGTACGTCTTAAATCTAGACAGACACAGAAGCAGCAGACAGTTGAAGTCTGACTGGCTGTGGGCTTATTTCCCTTATTTCATATTGGGGCCAAAATGTGAAATGTTAGTTTTGCTTTGCAAATATAACACAGACATCAATCAATATACTTGAATAACTGAAAACTAGGCTTCTGATACCAGAATCAAAGGACAGCAAATAAGCGTAGCTAAGTGCTAATGTGGATCGTATTTGGAATTAAAGACTTTAAAGACAGTGTCCTAGATTAATAATAATTATCTTTTTTCCATAATGACATTCATCACACAACTACTAATGAACTGAGAAGAAATAAGCTGATATTTTGCGATGACGGTTGTTTCGTTATTCGTGGAGTCCCCAGGGAACCCACTAGTCACCAGTCTTCGTATTATAATTAGCGTAAGGGTTAATGCAAGGCTGTAAAGTTGTACAGTATGTGGTGATAATCCTCTGAGAAGCCTGCAGTATATTGAACACTGGGATATGTAAAAACTTTTCTAATTAATGCAGAGCGAGGGCAGACAGAGTGCTTAATTTAGCTGTAACCTCTGCAGAAAGTGAAATGCAAATCAGCCTGATGACACCAAAGGAGACAAGTACCGGGGTCTAACTCTGACTGTTTGCCCTCAGATATAAGTTTGGTATTCATGCCACAACAACTGCTCGTGTAACGCACAGTGTCAGAGCAGCTTCAGTGATAAACAGATGGAGAGATGATGGAGGTGTATGTATGAGTGTAGAAGCACATTGATAACAGTAAGTTGTAATTCATTGTAAAGCATCACAGAGTGTTTTCACTTCAGACACACACGCGCATACACAATGCACAGAACAACCTGCTGTACACTTTTGACTGTCCCCGATTCCATAAATAGCACAGGAACTAGAATCCTTCATCATCTGTTGCCTTGGCTACCAACTGCCTTCCTGCTCCTCTTCCTCCTCACTCCTCCTCCTCCTCCTCCCTTTCGTCTGCAACACCAGCTTGTCAGGGCGGGTCCGTGCTGTCACACCGGTGGTGTGATACTGCTGTTAGGTTGAGCCTCTGCTGAGCCGACAGGGTGTATTTTTAGGCTCTTTTTTCACAGAGATGCGGACGGAAGGACAACACGCTTCCTCACATTTCAGTGAGGCCCGTTATCTCCATAATGAGTACTCTCATGGCATCGGGGCTAAGAACCCATTGCTCACTATCACGGAGTAATCATTGTAATTAACAAATGAATCAAAGGACTTTGATAAGAAATTAGCTCTTTGTGATGTCAAATTCATTGTCTTATATATTCAGATGTAAAATAAGTATATATATTGATCACTTTTGGATGATGCGGCGGATCTTTGTGATGTGATCTTGTTAGAGCTTTAGGGGCTGGTATTGCAGCTGCGTTGCACCATTCTGACTGGTACAGCTGGCTGGTTTTTCTGCCCTCCGGCCACTACATGACTTGTACTTTAACTCACATGCTCAATGAAGACACCTGGTGGCTAATAGTAGAAATATATGTCTTTATCTTTTTAATGATTGTGTGAATGTGAATGTGGTCTTGTGTTTTTTTTTATGCAGCCAAATCTCCTTTGAGCTGCATGTATTTCATGAGTTCAAGGCATTTAAAAACTTTACAAAGAAATTGTGGATTGTACAGTAGAGATTCCATTATTAGTTGTTTAATTGATTAGTTGATTGAAATAAAGTTTACTGCCAACTATTTTGATAAAACAAACATTTGCTGTGTTTTGGACCACTGGTTAGACAAAAGAAGCAATTAGGAGGCGTCAGGTTGAGCTCTGGAAAAGTGTTTTTCAGAATTATTTTACGTTTTATAAACCAAACAATTGATTAATCATGAAATAATCAGCAGATTAATCATTACTATACATAATCATTAGTTGCAGCCCTATTTGACAGGTAAATCACACTGTGATATACTCATGATTTCATATCATTTTATTGCCTTGATGCAGTGGGGACCTCCAGGTGGTGGGCAGCGCTCACTGCACGTACAGCACCTCCCAGAAAGCAATCGGTAAAGATGACTTCACCCTGATCCCAGAGGGAACCAACGGAGTGGAGGAGAGAATGGGTTTTGTCTGGGACAAGGCCGTGGTGAGCAATAAGCATTTGTGTCTGTGTATTTCTTGTGTAGCTGTGAGTGTGAGTTTAGTCTCTTAACTGCCATCTCTCTGCCCCCCAAGGCCATGGGGAAGATGGATGAAAACCAGTTTGTGGCAGTCACATCTACCAACGCTGCAAAAATCTTCAACCTGTACCCACGTAAAGGCCGGATTGCGGTGGGCTCTGACGCCGACATTGTCATCTGGGACCCTGACAGTGTCAAAACCATCAGTGCCAAACTCCAGCAGTCGGTGAGAACAGAAGAAAAAAGGGGAAAGGGAAAGGAAAAAGAAAAAGGGAGGATGGATAGATTGTCGAATGGAATGTAAGGTATTTAAGCTGATGTTGCGACGACTAAACTGATCCTCACATACTGCGTCCGTTGAAGGAGCAGAAGTGCATAAAGAAGTGGAGGCAGGAGAAAAGCTGCAGGAGTCAGGGTTTCATATGGGAGATGCTGGGGTGTGAAATAGGATAAATAAAAGAGGAGGATCACATGAGGTGAAGAGGAACCTGAAGTGTGCTTTTAAATTGGGATATAAAATTCAGCTCAGCCTGGCATTACTGTGTAAGAGGCCATACTGCATTGGTGTGGCTGCTTTTAAATAATACAATAAAGGAATTACATTACATACAAAACCACTGGTTATTTAGGTTGTACGGTATGTTTAAAGAATGGAGTATGGGATTTGTCTTGAAAGGGTCAGTTCATCCAAATTATATGGAAACATTTTCTTCTTATTATATTATTATATTTCAAGTGGCTTCTAGCCATGCGGATGGATAACTGGTAGCTGGTTAGCATGCCTACTCTAGTTGATATTTCTGCATCACACTACGTAGATAGTCATGATGTCAAAACTGTTAAAACTCTGTTGATAATTTCTATACTATGCTATTCAAGCAATGCAATTTTATTTTTATGGCAAAAGCTAGACAAATAAAATCATTGCCGCAGTATATACATGATCAGGTGCCCTAAGAGGTAAATCCTGTTGTTTTTTATGTGACCCAACCTTTTAGATTCAAGACAAAATGATCCATTTAAACTCAGCAGGATGGCCTCAGAGGTGAAAATTTGCCTTGAGCAATGCGACACAATAAAGTGAAGGATATTAGACAGTGGATAATGTATTCAGTCTGCTCCGCCACTCTCAAAGACCCTAATCCAGACTGGTGCCGGCTTTAGGGTATAATCCCCCTTCACCCCACACCCATTCTGTGCTACCATCTCTCTCCCCATCCCCCTGTATTCACAGTAAATGCCCCGAGCCTCTCACTTATTCATCCCCCATCTTCTCAACTGCTGCATTTTACTGCATGTATTAAGCCGTTTGATACAATGCCTGCTGAAATAGCACAGTGGGGCGAAACAGTGTAGGGTATCAGTGTTTGAAATGGTTGGGGGGGGATGAAAGAGCTCTCTCTTGTCCGTATGCCTAATACCCATTTTTCTCATTCTTTGTCTTGTATGTGCTTTAATCCGTCTGCACACAGGCTGCAGAATACAACATCTTTGAGGGTCTGGAGTGCCGTGGGGGTCCAGCGCTGGTGTTGAGTCAAGGTCGAGTGGTTTATGAGGAAGGCAAGCTGCAGGTTCAGCAGGGTACCGGTCGATTTATTCCCCGCAAGCACTTCCCAGACCTTGCTTACCAGCGCGTTAAGTTCAGGAACCAGGTACAGTACGCAGATGATTTCTGCAGACGTCATTTGCAATGTACTAATATATCTATAAAATATAACATATCAGACATCATCAGGCTTTGAAGGGCCTCCTTTATAAAAAAAAAAGTCCTCAAATTTATAATTCAGTTCTAAGATCTTTTCCGATGCTGTGCTTACATTTGATTCATGAAAGAAGCTGAGCATAAAAATCCTTGTTAAGCAGGGTCTAAGAATTTCGTTTGTAACTTCTGCACCTGTGATCTATTAATCTCAAATCAGTTTAAACTGACTGCACCTGCCTCGTGATTTCCCCTTATACACGAGGCAGGTGAATAAGCCAGCATAAATGAGAGTTGATGCGGTGTGTCCAAAAAATTGATTAGCTCTGCTAATTCCTCACAGCTCCTCATTAGATCATTCCTATCACAATGTTCATAGAGCTCATGCAAAGTTCAGAGTCGGCTCAGACGTAGTATATGCATCTCAAATGGCAATATTATAAATCACTAGTGTCAAGGTGGACTTTGCCCAGAGGTAAGATAACGTCCATGTTAAAATAAGGTTTGATAGATTACTACTTATATGTGGCTTTCTCCTTAAAGGATAAATTCAACCAAAAATGATAGTATCTATTGACCCCCATGCCAATAGAAAGTCGGGAGAAGTTTCTTAGTCCACTAAACATTTCTGGAGCTTCACAGCAAAATTGTGTTGCAGCATTCTCCCTAATAAACTCTGTTGCACCATAGTTAACAGTCAATATAAGTAAAATAAACTGGTTTTATCATGCTTAAATCCGTCTGCTGGTGATATTACACAATATATTACTGTACTCTGTATTCTATCATCATTTACACGGTAGCTGATTCCATTAAAACCAATGACCTAATTAGTCCTTTAATATGGTGACTGGTGGGCTACAGACCATTGTTTCTGAAGAATCACTAATAGTTAATTTTATGTTTGTGTCTCTGTGCAGGTGAAGGGCAAAGAGGGTGTTATTCGTGGGATGTATGATGGCCCTGTGTATGACGTGGTTCCTGTACCCAAATACATCACACCTTCTCCGTCGGCCAAAACCTCACCCACCTCTCATCAACCACCACCAATACGCAACCTTCACCAGTCCAACTTCAGCCTGTCAGGTAACAGAAATTCCTACAAAGATGCATTTCACAGCCTTTCATGTAGACTAAAGCAATTCTGAATCTAATATATTAATTTCATCTTTGTTTCCTAGGGGCACAGTTTGATGACAACATCCCCCGTCGGTCAGGCCACCGCATTGTAGCACCCCCCGGTGGTCGCTCCAACATCACCAGCCTTGGTTGAACACTTGACCTGCACAAAGTGTGGTTGTTGTGGGGTTTCACCTCTTGAGTGTGTGTGAGTGTGTGCGTATGACTGAGAGTGTGAGCACACTGGCATGAATGAATACCTTTGTATTTTTTTGGTACAATGGTGACACACTCTTTTTAGACCATTATGATTTGTATCAGTTTGCCTTGGTCACAGAGAAGAAGCACATTAATACTTCCAACTAAAGAAGAAGAGTGTGATTTACAATCAACCGAGTCATTCAAAAAATGTGACAAAACTCACAGGCTCACGATCGGGGCACTCACACACACACACAGATCCGGTGTTGGACCCCCTCCAAGCACCCAAATGTGACCCCAGTGTTACGTCATAATGTTGTTATCTCCTTTCCCGTGAGCATGACCTCCTCCTTATTCTTCCTCACACCCCACGTCTTACTGCGTGGGTCCGATGGTGCTCCTTTCCTCCCACTCTCTGGTGGACAGCTGAAAAAAATGACAGATTTCTTCTGCATCTGCTTTTCAACATCCGGGCAATATTTGTTTCAGTGTGGCTCAAGTGGATCAGTTATACATATTGCATGGACACGTCTGTAGATGTTGCACTACTTGTGGTTTATTGTTACAACGGAGGAACACATCAAAATTGTACTCAAGGCACATTTGTATTCAACAGCACAAACATATTCTTCTACTGGTAAATGTATGCTTTGAACACATAATGACATTCACTGTGGATAGAGCCAGCTGTTACTATCTCCAAAACACATTAATTCATTCCAGCATTACTGTGAACTTTAATAAAAGCAATGGAACCTCCTCTCCACCATCAGATACTATATGCAAATCAATACTCTCCTATAAAGTGTGAAAGTAGACGAAACAAACACAAAGACAGCTGTGGACTGCGAAATGAATTTCTAGATTGTTGTACCTCCATAATAGAGATTCACAGTGTGTGTGTGAGAGATAGTTTTCTGCCAATCACTCCTGCCAGAAATAGAAATCCTTGTTGTACTGACATGCTCAACTCACTGCTGTATAAGGGCTTCAGCTCCCACCCCCGCTCTTTAAAACTTCACCGAGAATCTTTCTAAGCTGTTTTTTGTTTTATGTCATTGACTCCGGATGAATTCTTGGTACATTTAGTGTTTCTATGCCGCTCTGTTTTGTTGCTGTTGTCTGGTGTCTCCAATGGAACCACTGATGATCAATAAAGACTTGACTGTTGTCAAAAATGATGGTAACAATTTAACATGACTAGTAATATGTGTGGCTCTGACTGTGAGTCCTTTTTTCATGCCGTATCTTTTTCTTTGTCTGCTCAGTTTCTCTGGTACAAATATTTGGTGCCAGTGAATACTGGACAGGAAGGACAAGAAAGACAATGACAACATTTGTGTTTAAACATTGAAAAGTTTGTGATGAAAACGAGGATAAAAGAGGGAGTAGAAATTTAAACTGGCAGGGAGTCTGCAAAATGGTGGTCTGCATATAGGGTGGTCTGCATATAGGGAGGATATTGAATTGTTTAAAGCTGAAATGGAAACATAATAAGCTTTACCTGGAAAAGGAAGAAACACATGTTTAAAAAAACCTCAAGCAAAACATACATTGTGTATGAATTGGCACTTTTTCATTGATCAGGACTGAATGTGGGCTGTTATGACATTACAAAAGCTTTGTGACAGTAAATATAGATCTATGTCCATTAAAAGGTACATTTGTGGAAGTAGTATGACCCAAGGATGGAAAATTCAGTTAGTCTTTATAAAATGAATACTGTCCTAATTCTCCATTGAAAGACCTGAGTACTGTTCAGTGCATCTCTGCTAGTATGAAACAGGTCAGCAGAGGGCGTTGTGAGCTAAGCCAACATGTAACATGCAATTAAAGGAATAATATGAGATTTTCAATCGCTTACGTGGCAAATGAGATAGTTGTTTTCCTCATACTAGAGTGTAAAAAAAAGTTTACTGATTATGTTTCATGTGACATAACTTGTGCAAAGAGAACATTGTTTAGTTGAGGTGCAGTGTAAATATGTTGATGTATACCATTATTGTATAGTTAGTGGTTAAATTCAATTATAATGAGAAACAAGAAATAGTCTCATGGGTAATTTGCCATGATTGTTATATAATTTCCCAGTCTATAAGTTTCATTAATAGAAAGAAACTGTTCGTCTCGTTACATACTCAGCTTAGTCCACAGCTTCTTATCAGTTTGAACATGCTTTCACCTCCAATGTGTCACAACACTGAATATAATTAATCATACCACATCTGTAGTATATCTACACCCATCTGTTGTCCCAGAGGAATGTTTCCTTTTATTGTAGTCCATAACAATGTCAGCTAATGTACTTAATTTTCGAGTTTCATCTGGCAGAGATTAGCATCACTTGTTCTGAAGTGTTTTCTCAAAGGAAAACTCTTCAGTGGATGAGTTTGTTTGTAATTTGCTATGCGTCAGTTTCATAAATATTATGTTAAGTATCATGTCAATATGCTTTCTTCCGTATAATTGCTGTTTCCTGCTAACGTTCTCCACATTATGCTGTATTTGTAATGTTAGAGATCAGTCAGGTAAATCAACTATATGTAAAGAAAAACTGTGTGTATGATTAGATGTGTAATATAGCCCACCTTTAATGCTTTATACATTCAACTTTTTTCAATTTTCCATTATCCTGAGATGTAGCACAAAGTTACCCTACAAACAATGGAGCAACTCTCCCATAAAAAAAAAATAAAGAGCTGAACATAAAGATTTTCAGTGTACTCGAATGGAATTTTAAATGTCATGTGTAGCAAATAAAGAGATTCTGTAAACATATCTAAAAATGTTAAAAGATGCTCTAAAACATTGAGAGCTCAACATACTTTCTCATTCTTCAGTAATGGGAGCTTCCCAGCGAAACATCTTTGAGTCTGCAAGCTTCAGATATTCTTTATTTAGTACATACAGTCTGTTTATGTGAAAAGAACACTTTGTGGTTTGTACTACAGATGAACTGATTCCAGACAACATCACCTTCACAGAGACCAACAGAGACCTGCATGCTGCTGCTGCCATCTGCTCTGGGAGAAAACCAAGGGGATGTAATATTGAGGTTGTGAGACTGAAATTATGCAGGCTTTCCATTTTCTGCAGCAGGTCATGAAATCACAGAAATGGAAAAGAGTGAAAAAAACATGGGCTGTGTGTGTTTTTGCGGGTATAGAAAAGCCTGAGCAGGTGCCATAACAACAGAGAGACTTCCCATCCCTTGAAAGGAGCGGGCTGCTGTTCGGCAATAACAAAGGACCTGACTGCATTCAGGCAAATTACTGAGCCAGCTGTGCTGTTCTTCTACCACTGATGGTCCCTCGGGTCCCTACTGTGCATATCTGAGCTGCATCCAGCTCCTACGCGATGAACACAAAATGCGATATTTCTCTTCTGAAAGCTGCTACAGTAACATCCAATCAAAAGTTGACAATAAGGTAGTAATTGAATAGTGTTATTTTAAGATGTTATAGTAATTTTTGGTTTTCATCACCTTAAAACAAAACTTTTATAGCTACAGACGTTGATGTCGGCCATGTTGCACCAAACAAGTCTAGAGAGGAGCTTTCACTTTTTAGTGTTTTGTGCGGGGCACTGTAGGGGACGGTGAGACAAATCCTACATACTGAACCTTTAAGTACTCTACCAATATCATATACCCGATACATATCAAAATATTTTTCACAGCAGCACAGGTACTGAATTAATATTGCTCTGGAGTTAACAAATGAAATCAACCTCTAACTAACACTGCTGCTACTCAGGCTGTAACACTTTCCTTTGTCCAGTTGGTGTCCATGTTGAGCTTTGTTAAATGGTCAAGCCTGATTTTGATGCTTGCAGAGTTCTTAGCCCTGAAATAAATAAATGGCCTGTTAACCTACTCATGCGACTAACACCAGAAAACTAGACCATCATTCTGGTGCTATTTACTAATATATACAAGTAATTACACGTTTCAAAATTACAGCCTCAAGCTGCCTGAAATACCTACCCACAAATCACTGCTGTCACAACATCAGCTTGAAGCTGTCACTTATATTCACACGAGCCAAAAACTTTCTCAATTAGTCGTTCGACCACACAGCAGCTGAGCAGCTGTGCATTCATTGAGGAAAACAACAGGGGACCAAAGCCACAGAGTGATAACTGTCTCAGCTCTTTTAGAAGCCAGAAGCTGTCATCTATCGGCCAGTCAGCAGATGAGACTCGCCTCAGCAATCACTTGAAACAGCAAATCACACAACACCTGCAGGTCATCAGCCACAGACACACACACACACACAGATGAATACAGGTCTTTGTAACTTTCTGAGGACCACGATCCAACACTTACCTGTGAGGACAGAGCCGAAGAACGATGGGAGAGCTGGACAAAGGAAAAAGTTGTTCAGTTTAGTAGTTTGGAAAGTTTCTAATTTTTAAGTATATAAGTATAAATTCCAAATTAGCTTAAGTTGAGCTAAAAGATATGTCCGTCTGGACTGGTGTCATTAGTTCCCATCAGTGTACAAAAGGAAATCCAAATTTCCTTTTGTACACACAGGACTGAAATCCTGAAATCCAGGACTGAAATCCAAATTTCCTTTTGTACACACAGGACTGTCTACGTACTACGGTAAGCGTGTTGCGTCATTGCGTCATTTCCTGTTGTTGTGTTACTGACTGATAGCGTAACTGTGCTGCTCCGGCTCGTCCAAGCAGATTATTGTTGTATTCCTTTCTGCAGCGACCGAGATCCCGCTTGTGATCGGGCACTTGCTGGTCCACTAAGGCATTCAACAATACTCTGTGTTTATAGCTTGGTCGCCGGGCTTGCTGCTGTTTGTAGCTCTCTTAGCTCTGCTGGCTGATCTATCGTGTCCTAGCTTAGCCACTATCAGCTAGCGATGGCTTCTCTCTCTCCCTCTCGCTCTCCTCTTTTCTCTTGCTCAGTGTGCCAGATGTTCAGTTACACCTCTGCCTCCCTTAGTGATACTGGTACATGTATTAAGTGTAGTTTATTTGTAGTGTTGGAGGCGAGGCTCAGTGAGTTGGAGGCTCGGCTCCGCAGCATGGAAACTCCGACTGTAACTGCTGCAGTTAGCCACTTAGCTAGTGCGGACCGAGCAACTGTAGCTTCAGCTAGCCGTCCCTCGGCAACTCCCGAGCAGCCGGGACAGCAGGGCGGCTGGGTGACTGAACGAAGGAAGCATAATACCAAACCAAAGCCCACGTTACACCACCAGCCGCTTCACGTTTCAAACAAATTTTCCCCACTCAGCGACACACCCGCTGAGAAACAAACTCTGGTTATTGGCAGCTCCATAGTACGAAACGTGAAGTTAGCGGCACCAGCGACCATAGTGAAATGCATCCCAGGGGCCAGAGCGGGCGACATCGAATCAAATTTGAAACTGCTGGCTAAAGCTAAACGTAAATATAGTAAGATCATAATACATGTCGGCGGTAATGACTGCCGGCGACGCCAGTCGGAAGTCACTAAGATTAATGTTGAGTCGGTGTGTAACTACGCCAAAACAATGTCGGACTCCGTAGTTTTCTCTGGGCCCCTGCCAAACCTAACCAGTGATGACATGTTCAGCCGCATGTCATCATTCAACCGCTGGCTGTCGAGGTGGTGTCCAGCAAACGATGTGGGCTTTGTTGATAATTGGCGGACTTTCTGGGGAAAACCTGGTCTCATTAGGAGAGACGGCATCCATCCCACTTTGGACGGAGCGGCTCTCATCTCTAGAAATTTAACCCATTTCATTAGCCAACAACCAGCCTGACAACCCAGAGTTGAGACCAGGAGGCAGAGCTGCAGTCTTACACGCTTCTCTGAGCTTCCATTAGATCAGTTGCACACCCAAAACTTCATTGAGACTGTGTCTGCCCCCCGACCACCTAAATTAATTAAATTAATCAAATCAAAAGTCCACAGAAGAGGAGTTGTGCATGAAAATCTAATAAAAATTAACAGCAACTCTGCAATCTCAAAACAAGACAAGAGAATTAAATGCGGACTCCTAAATATCAGATCCCTGTCATCGAAAGCTGTACTAGTAAATGACTTAATTTCAGATTGTAATATTGATTTATTCTGTCTTACTGAAACTTGGCTGCATCCTGAAGAATATGTCAGCCTGAATGAATCCACTCCACCCAGTCACATTAATACTCACATTCCTCGAGGCTCCGGCCGAGGAGGTGGTGTTGCAGCTATTTATGACTTAAGTCTGTCAATCATTCCTAAACCTAAATTAAATTATAACTCATTTGAAAGCCTTGTTCTGAGTCTTTCACATCCAACGTGGAAAACTTTACAGCCAGTTCTATTTGTTGTAGTGTATCGAGCACCTGGTCCTTACTCAGAATTTTTATCTGAATTCTCTGAGTTTTTATCAAGTCTAGTCCTCAAATCAGATAAAGTAATTATTGTAGGTGATTTTAATATTCATGTGGATGTCGTTAATGATAGCCTTAGTACTGCATTTATCTCATTATTAGAATCTATTGGCTTCTCTCAGTGTGTACATAAACCAACTCACTGTTTTGACCACACCCTTGACCTTGTTCTAGCTTATGGTATCGAGATTGAAAATCTAACAGTTTCTCCACAGAATCCTCTTTTATCAGACCATCACTTAATAACTTTTGAAGTTCTATTACTGGACTACACACCATTAGGCAAAAACTCCTTCACTAGATGTCTATCTGATAGTGCTGTAGCTAAATTTAAGGAAATTATACCGCTGGCACTAAACTCAATGCCATGTCTCAATATAATAGAGGACTCCTCCACTAACCTCAGTTCCTCACAAATCGATCATCTTGTTGATAGCACTGCAGGCTCATTGCGAACAACACTGGACTCTATTGCCCCCCTGAAAAGGAAACCTATAAAGCACAGGAGGTTAGCACCCTGGTATAACTCAGATACCCGCAAATTGAAGCAAACATCACGGAAATTTGAAAGGAAATGGCGTTCCACCAACTTGGAAGAATCCCGCTTAGCCTGGAAAGATAGCCTTAAAACATATAGGAAGGCCCTCCGCAATGCCAGAGCAAGCTATTACTCGTCATTAATAGAGGAAAACAAAAACAACACCAGGTTTCTTTTCAGCACTGTAGCCAGGCTGACAGAAAGTCACAGCTCTACTGAACCATGTATTCCTACAACGCTCAGTGGTAATGACTTCATGAGCTTCTTCAATGATAAAATTTTAACTATTAGAGACAAAATCCATCATCGCTTGCCCTCAACTGGCACTATTGTATCTTTAAACACAGGAACCTCAGAAACAGTTCTAAATTCTGACTTATATTTAGACTGCTTCTCTCCCATTGACCTCCACCAACTAACTTCGATGGTTTCTTCATCTAGACCAACAACTTGTCTCCTAGACCCCATCCCAACTAGGCTGCTGAAAGAAACTTTACCTTTAATTAGCACATCTTTACTAGAAATGATCAACCTGTCTCTATTAACAGGATACGTACCACAATCCTTTAAACTAGCTGTAATTAGACCGCTCCTTAAAAAGCCTAATCTTGATCCAGAAACTTTAGCCAACTATAGACCTATATCCAACCTCCCTTTCCTCTCCAAGATCCTTGAGAAAGCAGTCGCCAACCAGCTATGTGACTTTCTTCATAAAAATAGTTTATATGAGGATTTTCAATCAGGTTTTAGAGCACATCATAGCACAGAGACGGCACTGGTGAAAGTTACAAATGACCTCCTAATCGCTTCTGACAAAGGACTTGTCTCTGTCCTGGTCTTACTAGATCTTAGTGCTGCATTTGATACCATTGATCATCACATTCTACTACAGAGACTGGAACACTTAATTGGCATTAAAGGACCCGCATTAAACTGGTTTAAGTCCTATTTATCGGATCGATTTCAGTTTGTACATGTTAATGATGAGTCATCCCTGTATACCAAGGTTAGTCATGGTGTTCCTCAAGGCTCCGTGCTTGGACCCATACTATTCACCTTATATATGCTCCCTCTAGGAAATATAATTCGGAAACACTCCATAAACTTTCATTGTTATGCAGATGATACACAGTTATACCTATCAATAAAGCCAAATGAAACTAATCAGCTTACTAAACTCCATGCATGTCTCAAGGACATCAAGACCTGGATGACCTGCAATTTTCTGCTGTTAAACTCAGATAAAACCGAAGTTATAGTACTTGGTCCTAAACACCTTAGAGATGCATTATCTAATGATATAGCGAGTTTGGATGGCACTAACTTGGCCTCCAGCACCACCGTCAGGAATCTGGGAGTTATCTTTGATCAAGATATGTCCTTCAACTCCCACATAAAACAAATTTCAAGGTCTGCATTTTTTCATCTACGTAACATTGCAAAAATCAGGCCCATCCTGTCTCAAAAAGACGCAGAAAAGCTAGTCCATGCATTTGTTACTTCCAGACTGGACTATTGTAATTCTCTATTATCAGGCTGCCCTAACAAGTCTCTAAAGAGTCTCCAGCTGGTCCAGAATGCTGCAGCACGTGTACTGACAGGAACTAAGAAAAGAGATCATATTACTCCTGTACTGGCCTCTCTGCACTGGCTCCCTGTAAAATCAAGAATAGAGTTTAAAATCCTTCTGCTCACTTACAAAGCTGTTAATGGTCAGGCACCATCATATCTCCAGGAGCTCATATTACCCTATCACCCAACTAGAGCATTACGCTCCCAGAACGCAGGATTACTTGTAGTTCCTAAAGTCTCCAAAAGTAGAATGGGAGCCAGAGCCTTCAGTTATCAAGCTCCTCTTCTGTGGAACCATCTTCCTGTTTTGGTCCGGGAGGCGGACACCCTCTCTACCTTTAAGAGTAGACTTAAGACCTTCCTCTTCGATAGAGCTTATAGTTAGGGCTGGTCCAGGACAGGCCCAGGCCTGTCCTGGACCAGCTCTTAGTTATGCTGCTATAGGCCTAGTCCGGGGGACAATGACACACTGAGCTTCTCTCTCCTCCCCTCTCCTCTCCTCTCCATCTGTATACATTATGCCTGTATACATGCCCCATCTCTGCATGTCACTGACTTGCTTCTTCCCCGGAGTCCTTGTGCTTTCTAGTCCTACAGGCTCCCTTGGATCCTGGCCGCGCCCGGGTCGTGGATCGTGGATGCGCCCACTGCTATGGCCCTGCCTGATCGTGGATGCGCCCACTGCTATGGCCCTGCCTGATCGTGGATGCGCCTACTGCTATGGCCCTGCCTGATCGTGGATGCACCTACTGCCATGACCCTGCCTGACACCCACCACTACTGTCGCTAATATTAGTCACATCTCTGTTACATACGTTCCACTACTATTATCGTACTGCATTGCTACATACCATCCTTGCCATTGATCATTACTACTGTTATCACTAGTAATCACATTTCCATGTGCATTTCATCATTATTGCTGTAATACATCTTTGTGTACTTTCACTCCTGTCAACCATCGCTTATAATTGAATACATTGTGATCTCGTTGATCTGCTCTGTACATGCGACATCTATTGCACGTCTGTCCGTCCTGGGAGAGGGATCCCTCCTCTGTGGCTCTCCCTGAGGTTTCTTCCGCATTTTTTCCCTGTTAAAAGGGCCTTTTTTGGGGCAAGTTTTTCCTCACTCGAATCGAGGGTCGAAGGACAGAGGGTGTCGTCTCTGTACAGATTGTAAAGCCCTCTGAGGCAAACTGTGATTTGTGAATTTGGGCTATACAAATAAAATTTGATTTGATTTGATTTGATTTGAAATTTCTCTTGGAATTTTTGATAAATTCTAACGCTAAACACGATTTGGCTATTCTTCTTTTGTTTTAAAACTCCTTTATGAACACATCACATAAACATGGTTACTCAAAATGTGATGTTAAAACCATACCAAGATACAATATATCTTCATGTTTATTTAGGCATTGCTGTGCTAACCCTCCACCATTTTGTATGTTGTAAGCATGTAAACCTTTTCTGTCATCTCATCTCTTGTTATTTCATTGCCTCATTGGCTTGAATTTGTTTCACCTGGTATGTCACTATCTGGTTCATGTGAATGCCTCCTATTGGCTGTGGCAACTATTTAAGTGGGGCCAGATGGTGTTGTTTGTAAGCCCTGATGAAGACCTGATGGTCGACACGTGATGGCATTTTTTATGACTTTGTCACGACGATAAAGGCTTTTTAATATTTCCTTTCTTGTTTCTTGATATTTTCTTTTTTGAAGTGCCTGGATTGCCTTTGGAATCACCACTTGTGTTTTCCGAGAGCACCTGACAGAAGTTTTGCCTGCATTGTGCTAAAAAAAGAAAATAAGTCATCTTCTCTCGAAATGTCCCACCTGTTCTGCTACACAACAAATATCACATTTCATATTTTCTTCCTCAGTGAAATCTCCGTCATATATTCTTTATTTCGTCAAAGGATTTTTGTGTCTTAAAGAATTCCACTAGGATGTAGTAGAAACATCACTCTTCCTTGGTCTATTCCATCACAAACATCATTACTTACACATCTTGCTAAAGTAAGACAACCTGACACCATTATCATTAGTGACAAGCCTGGGCTCATGCAGAATCAGCATCATAAACCTTCACAAAGTCTTCTCTTGTTACAGTAAAAGCGATGTTACAGACCACTGGCAAACTAATATATTTTATTTATCTTGGGAATTCATGGTGCAAACAACAAGATAAGAGCTCAGGTCTGTGACAGAACATTATATTATTTTAGTCAACCTTATCTCACCTCATAAGGATTTAAGAATATGTCGATAAACAGCGTGGTACAGTTTACATTTTTTGTGCAGTTACAGGCTGATACGTACATATTGCATCCTGCCCAAGTACATGTGTCATTTCCTGCCTTTCTATCAAGAATGCTGATGGCACAGCTTTGATGAGTTCAGGCTGATGTGACCATGAAAAGATGAAGAGACATAAATGACAGCCTACGGAGCAACACAGGCAGGATCAAATCACACATCAACAAGCGCCTGGCATATCGGCGAGAAAGAATGTTTACAGCCTCGCTGCGAGGCTTTCCTGAACAGAGAAACACCGCTCTGACAGAATTTATCACATCAGCGATGCTTTATGCTCAGCTGTACTGATGCTGAGTGCTTCTTTGGTGTTGGAGGGTTGCAGCACCCTGCTATAGATGTTATCTGACTGGACATCAGAAAACATTTCCTCCCGACAGGATAAGCACAAATGAGTAAGATAGGGAAATTTCAACATATTACACGATTATGTCTTTTCACTTTGAAGACACGAGGCCAAGGTTCTCACTCGCTCTCTCTCCGCATGTAAAGGCAATTCAAAGGCAATTCACTTCAGCTTACTTTCACTCAGAAAAGAAGATTGCTTAAGCCCCTGAAAGCATCTTCCAACTCCAAAGACCATTTGATACACTGGACAGTGTGTGAGGAAGTTAACATTCTGGGGTTTACTTCACCAGGCGCCTCCCTCACAACATTTTCCTCTATCTTTATAAAATCAATACAATGCACACCCACCGGGTCTATCCCTGGAATTTAATTAAGAGTTCAAAGAAACTGACGTGCTCTTTTTTTTTTGCAGTGCCGACAACTCCTTGTCCATTTATCTGGTGAATCAGTGTGATTTATTTACAAAGCCTTTTATGGACACCACTTATATGAGATGACTTACGGCTACAAGTTGATTGATATGACACCTGATGCTTTTCATGTTTCAGAGAAGGTTGCTAATACCTTTTATTGTGCGGTTTAACGATTTTTCTTTTATGTGTGTTTTTATGACTTTATTGCAGGCTGCAGAACAATTGGTCCTTCGGGGGTGGTAACGTCTGCACTGTTTTCATTTTGTTCCTGAACGCCGAAAACTGTGGTCAGTAATTCATAATTTTTGAGTTGAGAGCAGACTTTTATTGGATGTGACACATGCTGGCATTTTAATACAAGTGATTATACTAATTGCAGATAATGAGGATACAAATCATATGGCCTTAGAATCCATGAATTGATATTTCAACTAAGCCCTAAATCAAATGTGACACTGCTATAAGCCATCAGCCTAGAAAAACACAAGTTAATAATGTCTATCCTTTCCTCAAACAGCATAATTCATTCGACCTGTGATGTGAATATTAAGTTGTAACTGTTTGAAAAGTAGAATTAGTAGGGAGACCAACTTCCTGGTCTGTTAAAATGGAAATCAGAGTAGATTTTTCTTTTTGGCTGCTCTGAATTTGAAGGTAAATGAACACTAAAGCACATTTTGTCTTTTAGTATTCTTTATAAAGGCGGTTGTGCTGTAAATGAAAAGATTTCCCTGATTACTTTATCTTATCCCTATATGATGAATGCATATAACATTTGAGACATTCAGGCGGCCACATTTCTCTCACTTCCCCCTCCGCTTTTCAGCTGTGAATCACACCTACAGAACAGTAAATGCATTTTTCTCCCATTATCCATTTTTCTATCTGATATGACATGAATTGTGAAATATGAAGAGCGTCCTACTCGTAAATGATCCCTTTCCAGATTGTGTCACATTAAACCTCTTTCTATTCTGTTACAGGAGAATAAGCATGTGAGATCACATTCTCTGCTATAAATTAAACTGGCAGCTGTATCTGTGAGTGAGCTCCAAAGAAATGGCCTTGAACTGAACAGGCAAAGACGTGTATTCACAGCTTGGAATGAGTTTCTGAAGTATATTTAGACAAACTGATTTATCCTCCTGCCTTTTCTTTTCCATTCTTCAAGATGACCAAATTAATTAATTTGAAATTAAGGTGAACAGCTCATAACATGTGACTGAATACTAAAGTAATACTGACTCATGACCACATGGTGTCAGTGTTGCATACTGGACAGAACTAAATACAGATTGCGGGACTTTTTTTGACATTTTGAGTCCTTCACACTAATCTTCGCAGCAGTTAACACCTCTGAAGCATTTGCCGATAAGTCTAAGTCCAAATTGCCCTCTATACATTTTTAAAGTTTTCTTGCAGCAGGATCCGGTTCAGAAAATTCACCTTTCAAAGATAAAGTTGATGGATTGTGCCACATTTTAGTGATACTCCGGGAACATATTCCAGTCAGCACGCGTGTCAGCCAGGTGCAAATTGACATTACCCATTAAAATGAGAGCATCGACGTGTCATTCAACTAAATGGAAGGATTTGGGTTCTGTTGATTGAGCATGAAAAGGGTCTTAAAGCTGAGTTTGATGGTTGATTCTTGACCTTGGAAACAGAAGATGGTTATACAGTCTCACTCAATGTCTGCCCGCTCCGGAGCTTTCAACTGTATCACATGGTCTTAATTAGCAGATATAGGTTGTTTCAGATGTCATGGACTGTGAAGTCCTGAACAAGTAAGTAGACATCATTTTATCACCAGTTTGCTATCACTTTCTCATACGCCCCCCTTTAGGTTGTAAATGTTTGTAAGGCATGAATAAAGGATCAGATTTCACTTTCTATTAAGCTATCATCTTATAATCATTGATAATGGATTTTCTACAGCAGTGCTTCAAGTCAGCCATTGTAAATGTTTATAAGTGGCTAAAAAATTGATTGTCCCTGCGGCACTTTTCCAGAAGGCCAGTGGTCATTGAAGGAATCCTCTTAATGAAATGAAGAAGAAGCTAAAAAGAAGCGAGTTTCATGCTGGAGGCGGAGTATTTTCCATTTTCTTATTAATGGCTTGTAATTTATCTGTGAAACATTAGTTGATGTATTTATTAACCAAGGATTGAAACTTATAACACTTGTGCACAAATGGTGCCTCATTAAAGGTAACGTATGTTTAATATGCAGCAAGGTTGCGAATTGCAACCAACTGAACATCCCTCATCTCACAGCCTAGCCGGCAGGATAAGATTTTGGCAGTAAACATTTCTACGAAACACTGATACATTCACATTTGTGCATGTCATAGGCTACCTACCATATTAACATGTGTTTATGACCCGACTTTCATATCAGGCGGTGGTGGAATTACAAGGAAAAAGGCTGCCAAGCCAGTGACTGCAGTTCAAGACTGTGTTTCAACATTTGTAAGCGAGTCACCACTGGATATTTTGAGTGAGGCCTCGGGACAATTTCCAGCCATGATTGTGGTGACAAAAAAACAGATATTTTTGATGAGAAGTTGAGACATCTTGAGGGCATGTTTTGTAGAGACAAATCTGGTAGTTTTTCACATGACCTTCGGACACCTCCAGCTGTGCGGCGACCAATGCAGGTATTTTAAGCACAAAAATGTTTCTGAAAACCTAACTTAGAGAGTTCTGTACCTGAGTATAACCAGATTATAAACACAGCGTTGTCAGAAGACTGAAAATTTAACCTAAAGGTACTCTAAATTGACACATAAAGAAATAAAAACGAAACGTATATTGCCAACAATACATCTCACCCTCCCCTAAACATGAAAAACACAGAGGATAACATCAAAAATTATGGCACCACAACCATTTTTGTGCAAGTGTTCCCAAGTGTGGACTGGCTACCAATAACAGGTCAGTTTCTTGAGGGAAATATTTTGTTTGCAGTCCTTATGAATGCCCAAACCGTCATTCATGTCATCGTAACTGTGTGAAATAAGCCTCAAAAAGTAAACAGACAAACAAGAGTGTTTGAAGTTTTTAATGTCAAAGTCAAACTTTTACATGATTCATCTTCGTACCAAACCATTCGTCGACGACTCCTCTTCCTCCTCGTCATAGCAAATGCAATTAGTTCATTATGTAATTACAGGAAGGGAGCAGCAAAAAACAGAGCCAGCCCCATAGGAAAAGAAAACAAAGAAGAGGAAAATAAAAATAACACTTTTTTTCTCATTTTTTCTCAAGTGCAGATTTGAAGACCTTAAGCATGCCATTGTCTGTTATGGTTTCCAGTTGTCTGTTCTACAGTGTAGTTTTATCTGTACATGGCTATACGGGTAACAGCACGAGGGGGATGACAGGTATATGATGTGCGCTGAAGTGTCTGTTTTTAAAAATGTCTCGTTTAGTGGGTGATAGATCTCAGACGTAACGCTCTTCTCTGTCTGTCTCCCCTCTCTGTTTTGCAGAAGAATGAAACATATTCATGTTTAAACGTGCAAGTATAAAAAAAGATACACACCCACACAGATTCCTGTACAGCAAGTTCCCTTAAATCCAGATGGGAGGGTTTGAAGGTGCCATAATGAAACTGCCTTAAAACAGCAGTTTGAAGAAATATCTGCCACTTTGAAGCGACAGGGCTGTGCCAAGAGTCTCTTTCCAAGACTGACGAACTAGATGTTTCTGTTGTCCGAGGGATTGATCAACATGTATCTCAACTCTTTCTCTCAGAGAAAGAGCATGTGTCCTTCTGTCTCTCGTTGTAAGTACCCTGCAGGATGTTGTGATTGTTTTCACCAATCCCCTTTCAACGTGAACTCTCCGTGAACAGATTAACTCCATGCGTTGAGTTTGGTTACATCCTCAGCACTGCCCATCAATAACAAGAGCTCAGTAAACAGCCATGTTGGGGATTTGGGGGTAATGAAGGCTTAGGGAGTAAGTACATCAGTGGTCTAAAAGCGGTTCGGCCACAGAGTTGTGAAGATTAAGGTATATACAGGTATACAAAGTGTAATCACTTACATACTGTAAAGAACACCCATTTCTCAGCCTGTTTAAGACGACATGGTACTTTACTGCTTCCACACATTGATTTATCTTTCAGTGAGGGGACGGTCAAGCAGTAACAGTGTGTGGGTTTGTGTGTGGCCAAAACCATAAGTAGTTGGTTAAACAACAAGTTAAAGACACATCTTACCTGAGTGTTCTCTGTTCTGACTCACTCTGTGCTCTACAAGGATCTATGAACTTGTATGTTGTAATTTGTAGCACATCCTTAACAAGCAGGTCTCCTTCGCCTCATCTGATCCAAAACAACCAGAAAAATGAAGAGACCCACTCACTGGCAATTTCCAGCAGTGTTACATTCGCCTATCCAGACATTAATGAGATCAGTGCAGATCAAGGGAGGAGACGAGAGGAGAAAGGAAACTCATTAAGACCACAGGGACGACCTAACCCTATTATCCCTATCACACCACTGAACCACACACTGATGATGGGAATTAAGATGTGCTGGCCTCGATCCACACCCACTCTTCAGCCCAGTGCAGCAGAGTGTGTCTGGAGTCGTGCAGTAGCTGCTGGGAAGGACGAACGTGAAGGAGTCTGTTATCTGCGTGGTTCAGCACAGCAGTATGGGCGTGTTCAGGTCGGCACTGTGCGGTGAAGAGGGTGCAGCAGAACTCTGCGCTCCCACTACATTGTGTTCTTTGTTGTTACAGCCTGCGGCACCCTTCGTGCCAACTGCAGGGCCGTGCAAACTGAGAGAAAGGCCCAAGGTTACCCCAAAGTTGCTGCACGATAGAGGGAACAGTTTAATCCACTGAAGCTAACTCCCTTGCAGCCGTCATTATCTCCATTTCCCCAGAGCACACACATATAGTACAGATGTATCCAAATAGGCGTGGTATCCAAAAAGGCGTATGGTTTTTAAAAAAGAGAAAAAAAGTTAGCATTATCTTTCGTTCATGCAGAGTCCTTTTTTCGTTTCCTTTTTTTTTCCTTACAGAAATTTGGTTTTTCTATGAGTCCTACTTACAGTATGCAGAATATCTCATATTCCCACATTGTCTTATCATTACATACAGTAGATGTCATGTCTGAAGTTCCCTTTAATGTAGCCCCCCACACATCAGTCAGAGAGATGAGTAATTATTTAAATACATTTCATTTTTAAATACTGGCTGGAGGGGAGCAGGCAAAATGCTACAGCTAGTTCAATGAGAGGCAATATGTTAAAAAATAATGATTAAGAGCACATACACACATAGTGCATATGAATTGTGCATTGTGCACATCTTAATATGGGTTTGTGTCTACTTATGTTTTAATATGCTGTATGTATGTGTGTGTGTGTGTGTGCTTAATGTTTTCTGTATGAAAGTTAATGCAAGTTATTATATACTATATGTTACACGGCCACTGAATCATGTCATAAACTGTGGCCCTATGCATGGTCACATTCTGTAAATGCACTGTATGAGTTTGTGTTTACATGCTTAGGTCTGTGTGTGTAAGTGCGTGCATGCGTGCATGTGTCTATGTGTGTGCGTGTGTGTGCGAAAGAACATTTATGACGCATGAACACTGTTAGGATGCTGCAGGTGTGAGCGAACTCGGCACCTCAGTCTACTCTGAAACTGTGGACACCAGCAGAGCGATAACACTGCCGTCTTATCAAATACACACATACAATATATACATACAGACTGGGTGTGAAGGCAAAATAATTAAACACGTATTTTCAAACACGCTGGAACACGGTGGCACTACTGACACTTTATGAGAACCTTGTATTCTGAATGGTTACATTTGATTACTGTAAAAAAAAAAACAACAGTCTTTTCACATTGTTGCAGTTTGTTCTGAATCGATTATGTTTTTAAAGAACGATACCTGATTTTTGAGATCAGCACATTTTTTTCTACCGCGTAACTGTACAGTGACCACACTGTTGGTGCTTTGATACTCTGTTTATGGCGGGGTTAGCAGTTTGATTGGTTAATATCCCCGTCTTGTGTTACGATAGAGTCGATTAGGCATTAGAAAGTTTGATTGGTTTGGATTACATCCAAAAAACTCAATCAAAGACCCGTTACTTCTTTTCAACTATTTTAACTGGATAAGATCTCGATGAGTTTTCCAGCAGTCGAGTCCAAATCTCTCTTGCTGTAGCCTTCTATGTATTTATAGCATCAAGATTTGCTCAGTCTCAATCTCGCTTCTCTCTCTTCTTCACACGGATCCCTCTGAGGCAGAGGGTCAGGCATGCACTGAATTCAGGTAAAGGGAAGAGATGAAGTTGTCCTCCTCCACATGGACGTAATGGGATATTTGCCTGTAGGCAACTTTCACTAGTAGTTAAAAAAAGAGTTTTTTTTTTCAGAAAGTACTCCTGGTCAGAGCTCCCCAAAGAGTTGATGCATCGCTTGCTTAAGTTTTAAGTGCCTATAAATATTAGTCAGATTCCAAAAGTTCCAATTTGATATACAGCTTTTGGAAAACATCTTTTCTGACATTTTCACATCTTCACAGGTTTAAAAGGCCTTCCAAACTGATGACTTTCCAAGTAAAGTCTTAACCCTCCCTCTTTTTCAGGAAAGGGAGTGGTGTTATGATGATTGCTCCATTGCAAGGCTGTCACAGGTAGACCTCGCGGCGTGACAACGTGAGGCAGGACGTGGTCTTGTAGTCGCCACCTGTCCGCGTCAGTGGTATGACCTCAGGTGGGTTCTGGCCTTCACCTCCTTCCTCCTCTGGCTGGCGCCTCCCGAAGCCTGCGCTGCTGAACGTGTCATAGGATGCCGAAGTCATCTTGCGGTTCAGAAGGTTGCGGTTGTGATCGCCCATGTTCCTGTTGCGGTCTCCTCTACCCAGGGTGCCGAGAGGATCTCCGTTGACTAAAGGTAATCTCTGGCCTTCTCCACCGACGACCATCCCGGGTTCTGAGCTCCCTGCGCTGCCGGCGCTCTCGCTGTCGCTCTCCTGGTCATTACCACGAAGATTGTTGTTATCGTCTCCTGGGGCGAAGGTGGAGAGTCGAGGGGGGTCGCTGCCGTGGCGCTGACGCTGGCGAGGCGAAGGGCGGATGGGCATCCAACAAGTGTCAGAGTGGCCAAACTCGTCACACTCCCTGGTACACTTTCCTGTCAGGGCTACATCTGGCAGCTGTCTGGCATCTGGACATAACAAAGAGACAAAATACAGACATTTTTTATTATTTATTTATTTTATTTCTGCCAGGAAATACAGGGGAGAGAGAATTGGGTATGACATGCAGCCTGACAATGGTACCCGGTCAGAATTAATCAACGGATGTGTCCCAACAAAAGACAATTGAAGGAGACCTATTTTATAATTATTTTCCTTTGCTTCAGCGTTTTATATATATTCTTGTGCATTTAAAGAACTTATATAAACTCTTGAAAGTTAAAAGGGTCACATCAACAGGAGCTCCTCTCCTCCACAGAAAAATCTGTTCCTGCCTCGTCAGTAGTACCGCCTATAAATCTGTGACTTTGTGACATCATACTACATCACCATGTCACACATTTGAATAATTTATTCGTAGTGGCAAGTTTGACACTTGAGAATTGATTTAGCAAAGCTGCTGTGTTGTTGTTTGAGATGCTGGGTCAGGCGTGTGTGAGCTGACCAATCAGAGCAGACTTGGTATTCAGGAGCAGGGGCCTTTAAGAAACAGGAGTTAAAACAGAGCGTTCCAGACAGAGGGGGAATACAGTGCTGCAGCACTGGACAACATGAGAAAACTGATGTGTTTTTTTTTAACATTAACGCAGGTAAACCTATCCTAGTAGTAACCCAAACTAAAATCATGACCCTGAGCATGAGCATAATATGTCTCCTTTAAATAAGAAAAGAAAGCATATGGATATGGATGGAGGACAAAGGTCATAAGGGAGGGGGATAGGATTTAAAGGGAGTAAGAAAGGCGAGAAAAATGTTGTTGGAACAAAATGGAAATTGCTGACTCCAAAAGAATGTTTTAAAAAATCAATGTTTAGCATCACACGAAAGGTTAAAGGGGAAGTCAAAACAAACGAGCACCGAGGCCAAGGAGGAGATAATATTCAGAGATCTGAATGACTAATATACATTTCTTTACATGTAGGAAATGATTAAGTTACACATCAGCCCTGTTTCAGCCCATGGGTGGTTGGTTCAAAAGGTTAGTGAGGCCACCAGAGATTGAATGCTGATGTCTCACATGGTCAAATGTCAAAGGTTACGGTTATTATCTATGTAAACCAATCATTTATGAATCAATACTGACATCATGCTAAATGCAGACAGATTACTTAATAATGATGATGGATGAGATGCATTTGACTTTCCTGCCAATTACAGAGACTGTGTAGGTGCCATGTTACAGATAGTCCAAGGTAATGAATTCAATACACATCTAAGACACATTTAAATGCTTTACTTGATTTAAAGGAGACATGTCATGCTGAATTGTGCATTGTGCTCATCTTAATATGAGTTTGTGTCACTTATGTTTAAATATGATGTATGTGTGTGTGTGCTTAATGTTTTCTGTATGAAAGTTAATGCAAGTTATTATATACTTTATGTGGCATGGCCACTGAATCATGTCATAAAATGTGGCCCTATGCATGCTCACATATCATGCTAATTTTCAGGTTCATAGTTTCATTTTGGGTTACTACAAGAACAGGGTTACGTGCTTTCATGCTCAAAAAACTGTCCAGTGCAGCAGCACTGTATTCCCCCTCTCTCTGACACGCTCTGTTTTAGCGTCTGTCTCTTTAAGGCCCCCACCCCCCTGTATACCCAGTCTGCTCTGATTGGTCCGCTCACACATGCCTGAGACCAGCACCGCTCAACTTGTCTTTGTCGTGTTTTCAGCTTCTAGTTAGCTTCACCTCTACCGTGAATATGGGCATTAATTATACAAATGTTTGACATGATGACCTAGTGTGATGTCACAAAGTCACGGTATTACAGGCGGGACTACTGACGCGGCGTTTCAGGAGCAGTCTTTTCTGTGGGAGAGAGGAGCTCCTGCTGGAGCAGACTTTGAGCTTTTTAACTTTCAAGATCTTTTACATGTACAAGTACATATATAACACACGGCGGGGAATGAAAACAAAGGAAAAAGCAAAACAGGCCTCCCTCAAGTACAATAATTAAATCTTTCTGTTGTATTTTGGGGACTAACTCCAGGTTTATTGTCTGCACTCAGCAGCAGCAGCAGCGGGAGATTTATGTGTAACCAAACAGCTCATAATTATACAGTATAATTAGAACCAACACAAGGAATTCTCTTTTCAATTCCTCTCTCCACCTGACCATGACAAAACTCCACAAAATCTTAAGATTTTGCGTGCTGTTGAAAAAGCAGCCCCAGAAGTACAGTCAGCCACCAAGGTCACAGTGACCTTGGTGTGTTGCCACTGTTGTCCAAGCTCTGTCAGTGCATAATATACAAAGAGAAAAATATGCCTTTTTTCGACTGTCTCCATCCTTGACAAAGACCCTGTAGGAGAGGTAAAAACACTAATTCATCTGTGAAAGGGAAGACCTGGGCTGCCGATCGACACCAAGGCCACGGATGAGCCTCTGGCACATTGTACTGTCATGCATTCGTTTTTCAAAAATGCTCCCCGCATAACACACATGCATACACACGCAGGACAATTGCTTCATTCTGTAAAACACATTCCCGTCATGTGAGGAGAGAAAAGGCTCCTGAGACCTTGACCGCAAGTCAGGGTTTCATAGAGCCTGTACTGTATGTGTGTGTGTGTGATGGAGAGTCTGTGCATAATGAAAACATGTGTAAGCCTTTCATAATATAGAGTATATATAGCCTTGAGAGACAAAATATGTAAGTAAATATATCTGGGACCCTCTTGACCGCAATTCTGACTGAGTTCAATGACATGTATTGGCTGTTTACTAGATGGTTTGTGTGTGTGTGTGTTTGGCTCTGACCATTCTCCACATGCTCCTCTTCCCCCACACTTCCTTCCGGTGTTGTCCGCTCGTAGCCTTCCTCGGGCAGCGGCAGGGCTCCCAGCCGCGGTCCTGATGAACTCTTGCTGCTCGGCGTCTCCGAGTCCTCCAGGCCACTGTCATAGCAACCGCCGTCCTGGGGCTGGCTGACTACCGAGAAGGTCACCCGGCGAAGGGTCCCCTGCAGGGAACATGCACACACAATATGGGATTAATCATCCAGGATTCCTAATCTGAGTTTCTAAATCTTGGGATTAGGCTGGTGGGCAGGGGTCTGCAAAGACATATTGAGATTATCTGATTGTGTTCGACTTGATTATGAGCTTAGCTGTTACAATTCAGGGTAATAGTCATCAACCAATCACGGCGTCTTTCAAAGTTTTCGGTTGGCTTTTAATCCGAGTTTAGATTAATGCTGCTGGACATGGCTGATGTTTACAAACCTCTGGCTGGCCTGGAGACACTTATTTTTCAGCTGGAATGGAGCCGACTAGTAGCAGATGGATAATAGAGTCCACTCTTAAAAACACTTTGTGGTGCGACTACTGAAATAAATAAAGGAAGCTAAATGCTAAATTCAAAGTTTCCTACACATATGTTTTACTTGGGCGGGCTGCCCAGGTATAATTGGCAACCCATTTTAGCATTTTCTAGGCTACTTTTATTTCTTTTATCTGTCCGGGAGAACAATGCCATCTGCGATTGATTAACTAGTGGACACTGCCATCGCTCTTCCTACTGAAATCTGGTGATATTCTAGTTTGTTTTTATTGTCACCAAACCCCGGTGAAATTACAAAAAACAGAAATGCGTTGATTTTATTAAAAAGTCATGTCTGTGCATCCAAAGCCTCAACAATCTCAACTGATGTCAATTAAACACACATTAATGAGACACACAGTCGCAATGGGTGACATGAATATTTAACAGGGGGTATGACCCAATAGGAGCACCCCCCCTGCCACCACACCACCAACCAACACACACCCATGTTCATCTCCAGAGAGACATTGTTGCAGGACGCCTCAACCATACCACAGGCAGCAGTGTGTCTCTATGATCCACCCGCTTTTCCATGAATACAAGTTGCTACTTGTCACTTTGATCATGAAGGTGAAACTATACTATAGAGTATATAATATAGGCTACAATATAGTAAAGAATATATACTGTGTAGTATATAGTTTAGAGAATATTATAGAGAACAGGGTGCAATTACAAATCCATCTGCTACTTCAGCACCACGGACAGCACCATGGATTTATCAATACACAGCACAGTTGGGCTACTGATGTTTCCGAGCGATGGTCCAGGCCATAGATTCTAACCTGCGCTGACCTCGGTCAGATAAACGATCAATGAGTCAGGCATCCCTCCCTCACATCGCCCACTGTAAATAACATGGGTACTGTGGTTTGTTTTGAGGCAGTTCCTACCACACCATCTGTGTATCAGTCCACAGCTGAAAATAGTCCTTGACAAAAACACTATTTCCTTCTGTTTGAGTAAAGTTTGCTGCAACTACAGCTTCCAAAAATGAAACCCTTTTATATTTGTGGCTTGCTTTTAAGGATTTAAATCCTCAGAAGGAGCAAATGGGCTTTGGGCTGAGTGCCACGGAGAGAGAAAGTTGGAAACCCTTGAGAGACAGAGTAATGCATCATTGATTTTGGTATTTTTATTGGATTTGTTAACAATAATAGAATATATTCAGCCTTATCCTTTCAGTTCTGATTAGGTTTTTTGTTCTCAGGTTATAAAGTTTTATTGTTTAACCTTCGGCTTGCAAAATAATTTCACTTATTTTCTAATGTTTGGTTTTCCAGGCCTTTTCTCCTTCTATTGATACTGTATGATTTAAAATGGCTATTTGTTTTCATTTTTATTATTTCACACTGGCCTAAGGAAAACTGCCAGCCGCTATGCTGAAGCTAATTGGGATCTGACTGAAAAAAAATGAAGAAGCGTCCCCTCTATTTGTACGCCGCACCCATCACTGTCAACACAAACAGGCCATCTACTACAAGTGACAAATCTTCCAATCCTGCCGTGGAAGTGGTGGTGATTCAGTAACGACTCACATCATTCACTCAAACTGAGCATCACACCTGCTGCTATTTCAACACACAAATCACTCCAGTCTAGTTAGCAGACCAGTTTTTGCTTTGGAGGGAGAGAGAGGGAGAGAAAGAGAGAGAGAGAGAGAGAAAAAAAGGAAACTGTAATAAGTCCATGCTGAGAGAATATCAGAGAGAGTTAAATGACTCCGTCTGGCCTGAAGGGATCACTCTGCACCAGGAAGCCCATTTCTATACAACATCCCTCCTATCTCCTCACACACTCATTTATCTGCTCGCAAAATTACAACCCTTTCAATTTAGATCTGCTTTGAAACACGCGGGGTATAGAGAGGAAGTGAGGGAACAGAGGGAAGACGCAGATTAGGGCGGAAAAACTCCAGCTCGGAACGTCGCCTCGGGATAATCTGGAGGGAAACTGATGGACGGCTGGAATAAAAGCCCAGACTGAACCGATTCTTCTTTTTCTTCCGAACAGCCAGAGAAAAAGGAGCGTTTTCACCTCATGAACAAGCAAGACAAGAGAAGACAGGAACACAGCGTAATTAATTAAGCAGAAGTGGGGAAATTAAAGGAGCACTTGTTTCTCCTGCCGTTTCTTAACAACCCGTAGATGAAAGAGGGATGAGGGAAAGATGGCAGCGATGGTGAGCACAAGCAAGAATGAGGGAGAAGAAGAGGATATTAGAGTCTAATGGAAAAGCGGCAGTTCTTGGAATCTCAGTGGCTTCATCTTAACTCTCCACAGAGAGACAGGGATGTATTTTTAGAGCATTAGCTCAGATGAAGCAGTCCAACCTTCTTTCCACTCTTTCAGACTTGTGGCATTGGCACATAGAGGAAAAAGTGGGTAAAAAGTATACAGAGCCAGCGAGGGTAAGAAACATGCTTGTTTTCTGGCGATGAGAAAAAAAGTCAAATGTGTGATCTCACCGCAATAAACTTGTTTTTTTGATATCAGAGATGTCGACATCACAAATAATCCTGCTATTTCTTGACTTAACACGCCGTCAAAAGTGTTTCCTTAGGATCACAGAACAATAATAACTCAACATCACGGCAAAATGTTTTGTCATCATCACAGAATAATTATTTTTGTGATAATAATGTCGCAAAATGCTAATTATTTCGGATCACAAGACAACAAGAGAAATAATTTCTCCACGCTCATTTCCTCTCCAGCCGTCTGTTCTGAGAATATTTGAAAAAAAGGAAGAAATTACTGTGGAGTTTTGGATCATTATCAGCCCAGTTGGTGCCTCTTATGTATCACCATTACATTCGACTCGGAGAGTTATGGATTTGATTTTTTAAAGAAATAAATACTCGTCAGTCTTTGAAAAAGCCAGAAGGTCGTTTAACAACACTTACAGCTGTTCTGAATCTCTTTCGAGAATCCTCAAAGACTCTTCTCACCATCTGGTGGAAAAATTATTCCATATTTTGCACATTAATTTTTAACCCTTTACCAAACATGCCGTCTTCTTCCTAATTAAAACAAAGATGATGGCTGAAAACGACGTATCTGCTCTCTCAATTTCTATGTGAACCTATTAAACCATTTATTATCAGTTATGTTCAGTTCATATATAGAAGGGGCTCTACGTAACAATTTGTAGCAATTTACATGTATTAATCACTTTTTATTGGCCACATGTGACTGTGCACGCTCTCTGTGAGGCTGTTTTGAGTTAAATGCTAACATCAGCATGCTAACGTGCTCAAAAGCATAATGCTGACATGGTGATGCTAAGCAGGTATAATGTTTGCTGTGTTCACTGTAGCTTAGCGTGTTAGCATGCTAACGCTCGTCATTAATTTTGCAGCCATTTGTTCATGAACCAAATTATGAGACAGATTGAAATGTTGCTGCCGCTAGATGGAAAGTGAGGGCGTAATCGAAGCGATTTCAACTCATCCCGAGGGACACATGAATGTCTGAACAAAATGTAATAATCCACCGAAAAGTTAGTCAAGATAAATCAAGATATTTCACTTAATTTCAACCTCATGGTGGCATCAGAGGGAAAAAATGGAGGCTCAACAAAGTCAGTGGGATTGATCCTCTAGGGACCATGAATGTCTGCTTAACTCGAATATAAATGCAATATTAGGAAGGACAAACAAGGGCTAGGGTTACTTAACACATGTAGAAAATGTGGGAATTGATGGACTGACAAGCAGTGAGTTACTACTATTGGAGGCCTGGCGCTTGATGAAAAGTGAGGTTGTAATCAAAGTGATTACGATGCCTCCTGAGGGGCACACAGATGTCTGAACCAAATTGAATGATAATCCATCAAGACGTTGTCAAGAGATTTCACAAAACTTCAACGTTACGGTGGCATCAGAAGGGAAAAAATGGGGGCTCACCAAAGTCAGTAGAATTCATCCTTTGGGGACCACAAATGTCTGCTTAACTCTGTGACTAGAGTGCAAATGCAGCACATAAGAGGGACAGGCGGTGGCTGGGATTACTGTATGAATGCTGAAAGCGTGGGACATGATGGACAGACAAGCAGTGAGTGAGTACCACTGGAGGGACCTGGTGCAGGTTGCTCTGTGTGTGTGTCCTATTACAGAATTCATCTGTTCAGCCATGAGTCCATCTAATTCAATTTCCCTCTAACCCTCTTTCTGGCCAGAGCTGCCCCCTTTCATTCCTTCATCCTGATAATTTTATTTTCTATTTCTCCCCTCTATCCCTCCTTCTTTTGGCACGATCCTGCAGTCAACTCTGCTTTTCACAGCTGTAACTCTCCCTCCTTTCTCTGTTCCTCCCTCACACTTTGTTCACCCCCCTCACCCCCTCCCTCCTCCTCCACCCCTTCTTCTCTTGCCAGTCAGCTTTATGATGTGGCGATCGATGATGTGTCCTTGACCTCGTTATGAGTCCCTCTCGTCTTCCCCACAGCAGGCTTTATTGACCCATAACTCCTCCACACTCCCTAACCCCCTTTTTCCCCCTCTTTTTCTCTCATCCTCCATCTTCTATATTTCTGAGTCTTTCACTCATTGACAAACCTCTTTTCTTTTGCCAAATCCCATTTTTTGGCACCTTTTAGTCATTAAATTCTACTAAGTGTACACTCTATACACTCTGCCTCTGTCCCTCTGGCTCCTTATCATTGTTGTCTCACATTTTCTTTTTACAAATTAGGCTTTATACTCCTTCACTTCTACTCAATATGGTCTTGTTAAAGCATCTCCATCTCCTTTGCTCGAACGTTAAATTTATCTTTTTATTTCCTATTTTCCTGCCTGCCTCACCAGCCTCTACCTGTCTCTAAAGAACACTCTGTGCTCCAGCACACCCTTGATGTTTTCCAACCTGACTCACAAAGCATGTTTTTATGTGTGTGTACGTGTGCGTGCATGCTTTCTATTATTGAGCAAATGCGGTAAAGACTGATCACGACATATCCCGAATATCTAATGAACGTCGACGCACATTCGTGCAAGCGCAGACGCACACTCACACTTTTGAACACAGTCATACAGATAAATTGGCCATGGTCCAGTGTGGCCCATGAATTCATGGCTGATGGAATATTAATTGAGTTTGACGGAGGACATAAAAAACCTTCCCCTTAATCTGACACGGGCCATTACAGTTCAATACTGACATGGGAGCTTCACTCATCTGCGCGGCCCGGTGAGTGTGTTTGAGTGGGTGTGTATGTGTATGTGTGTGCATTTACAGTAAGTACAAGCATATTAGTATCTTGATACAGTACGGGAGTTATTGTGGAGTTATTTCTGGCAGATCTATGTGAATCAAACAGAAGCATGATGGGTCTGAACTTGGAATAAACTTAACCATCTGAATCAGAAGGAAGTGCAGAAAAGAAAGTCCTAATATAGCTTTCATTTCAGGGCAAACGCGTGTTGTGGCGCACGTGTGTGCGTGCATATGCTCCTGCGTACGAGGGAGACTTTGCACGTTTATATTTGTGTTTTACCGCTGTGTGAGACTTTCAAAGCCTCCAAGATGTGTTATGTCAGCCTGTGAGAATACACGTGTGTGTGTGTGTCTGTGTGCGTTTGAAGTGTGAGGAGGTGCATGTGTGTGTGCATGCACAGGTTGGCTCAGTCATCAAGGTAATTAGTGTGTAAACCTCCTTGCTGTCGGTTCAAAGAGAATTAACGAGCTCTAGTTAATTAACAGTCTCCCTCTCTTCTCGTTACATGTGTCTGCATATTCAACACATGTGTGTTTGCGTGTGGATGTGCAACATCTGCACATCTGACTGTGCATGTGTGAGCACATTTGGATGGCTTTTTTTTTGTTTGTGCCTCTGCCCCCGCTACACTCTGGTCTGCATAATGAATCGAAAGGATACGCCTTATGCATAAACCAAAACTACAAATATGGATGTAGGACTAGAGCCACATTTCCCTTTGGCTCTCTGCTCAGTCTCATTTATGTTTGACAGCAACCAGGTACAGGGGGGAGAGCCACAGTGTAATGCCTGATTCTATTATTCATTAGTTTGTGACATATACCTTCTATTGTTTAGTCCCTCTTTTGTACATTACAAGTGATTTGGTTGCAGCAATGCTTGGATCGGAGGTCAGACTCCCACTGCGGGCACACATTTGTTCATCCATACACTAAAATCTGCGTCACGTTGCACGCAAGCAGAGTTAGGATATCATGCATAATCCATAACTGTGTAAATGTGTATCCCACTTTAGATATACCACAACATATATGTTACAGTCAACATTCAGCATAGTGCCCGATACATTACCCACAATGCAACAACAGTACTCCCAAAGACTTGTAAACACACTTAAATGTGTAAAATTGGTGGACTAACGCTGAAACAAACATTTGGTTTATAATCAATAACCACTGATAGTGAGGGGATGTAGCTAAATTAGCACATAAAAGCTGTTCAATAATTACATTTGAACTAAACAGCTATTAGATTTCAACTTTATTAAAAATATGTGTTTATTCTCGCCCGCTTGCTGTTGTTTATTTAAACTGCAACAGACTCCGGTGGGAGGAATTTTAGTTTTAATGAAAGATTGTATTTTGTAATAATTCACAAATGTTCATCGGTCACGATGCTGAGTCTGACTGCATGTTTGCCAGCACCACAAGTGATGGATTATGCTTTCTTCTTTCTTTACCCAACATCCCACCCGTACTTTCCTCCATGTTGCTGCATGTTTGCATTTCTCACTGTGCTCAAAAAAAAAAAAAAGAAAAAGAAAGAGAAGCAACTGGAGGTAGAAAATATATTTTCTTTCCCCTGATGGTCTTGTGTTGAGGCAGGCAGTAGTCGGGCAGTTTTATGAGCCGAATGTCAATCAAGCAGACACCTGACATCCCATTTGTAATCGCTCCCTCCAGACACCTGAAATTTTCCTAACGTTGACTGAGGGGTGTAGCTTTGCATGTTAATATCCCTGCCAGTTGTCCTTCACATGATTTCAGCCAGTGAACACGTGATATTTCATGCCAGGTGTCAATATATTTAAATGTGATTATCTAAGTAAGTGGTTGATAAGTGGCTTAGCAGCATGACCTATTGATTGGCTAGAACCACCGTGGCGTCAAAACATTACATTTGGTTTAATTAAATGATTTGTTTACAAAAAAAACTTCATTTAATAAGTGGATAAATGTTCACAGAATATGTTGCCTTCAGGAAACTGACTCATCAACATATCTGATATTCAATACAAGATCAATAGTCTAACATCCCCATCATCAAATTATGTCACCTCATCCTGTTTCGCATCCTGTGATAGCTTATTTACTACCTAAAAATAATTGAGCTGATAATATGTCAGCCTTCTGCACGCTACAGCTATAACTGGGCACAATATGTAAGGTGATATTGCACTATGCTAACACACCGCACAGTGAAAACTAATATGCTTCTGTTGACACCACATGGGCATAGTCCAGACTTCATATCTGGAATGCTGATCAGTCAAAATGACCTTTGCTTCTGCTCTCTTGTTTTGACTCCGTTTAGAAATCATGTTGTGCTAATGCAGCCAGCATACGTCGGTGTGTGTGTGTGTGTGTGTGCGCACATGGAGCGAGTGTTGGAATTAATAAGTGGACTCAATAACTTCGGGTTTATTAAACTTCAGATATTATTGCAAAAAATAATGAGTTTGTATTGAGTGTTTTCTTTCTTTTGTAATTATTTAGCAGTTTGTGTGATTAAAGACACTTTATGTGGAGACACTACATGGATCAATTCACACTCTTGTCTTCAAATTGAAAGGTCTATGTGACTCTACTGATGACATGTTTAATTACTTGTATTTAAAGGGTAAACCAATTTTATTAATTAAAATGTGTTTACAGGTCTTGACGAGTACTACTGCATATGAGAAAAAGTAGTATAATAAAGCCTTTTTGTGGCTCCAGAGGAAGCTGCATAATCTGATAAATTTCCTCCAGTGATGTCACTCAGTCACTACGTTGCATTGTGAGTAATGTAGCCACCAGGTTTTTAAACTTAGTCACTGAGTGACATCACTTGAGTCACAAGGCTTTGTGCATATGTGACAAAAGTAGTATTGTCTCCTACCACTTTAATTGTGTTAGATAATCATATACACCCCAGATGTCTTGTTTTATCTTTTAAGCAGAAATTACTTTATAAGCACCTTAAGTGTGAACTTCAGTGGTGACAAAATCACATGAATATCTTGTTTCTTGGGTGTTTTTATCTAATCTACAACACTTTTTTCTATCACTTTTCTTCTGTGTTTTATCACAGTGCCAACAGGGCCAATTAACAAAACTTAACTAAACCAAACTTTGAGTCGACTGGTCAGATTTCTCTCTTCTTTGGTTACATTTGTTCACAAATCTCAGAAAACGTTTACTTGGAAGTCTTTTGAAACCTTGTGCTGTGGACCGTTAAGTTATGCATCAAAGGCGGCGAGGAGCAGGAACAGTGAGTTATGCTGACAGAAAGCATCTCGCACGGGCTCTGTGAACAGGACAGATGTGTTAACAATTCATTTGACGATGATATATTTACACTGGTTATTTAAATATAGAACTGATCTAAAAACTATATCCGAGACCTTGTGCCGCACCAGTGAGTGACGTGTGCTGTGTTGGAATGCAGTTTCCCGAGGCTATGCTGGATAGAGCAGACGTCCTGTTTACACAGCGTACTCATTAGGGTCAAGCAGACAGGTAGAGACAAGTGTCTGGAGACCAAGTGGGAGAGCTACGGCGACAGATGATGAATAAAACAACTGATGAATGGGCGAATGAGCGAAAAAAGAAAGAGAAAGAAAGGACCCAAAGTGCTGTTAATCAGCGTGTGTGGCAGGGTGAGATGTTGAAAGAGACAGGCTTGCACAACATGACCACAGACTGTCTGAAGTCGAAATGAAGAGACAAAGAATGCTGCTTAGGGGAGAGTCGGTGGACTGTCGTGGTATTTGCAGAATGCAGAAAATGGTTTGGAGCAGGTTGAAACTCAGCTCAGGGAGGAATGAAGCAATTTGAGCTGCGTTTCTTCAGAATTCTGACTCGCACATGTTGTTACCAAAACACACACTTACTCACACGGCTTCCATGCAGATACCGTAAATCCACACATTGGGCACACCTGCGCGCGTACACTCACACTCGCAGGTGCGCACACACGCACTCGCACGCATTTATAACTATGCAGCGAGTATGTTGCAGTGGGACCACCTCTGCAGTAAGAGCAATCCTCCCTTCTCCATGCTTCCCCCTGTTTTTTTTCCCTCCCATATTTCTCTGCACCCTCTCACCCTTCGTTCACTCTCCCTTCTCTCATTTCCCCCTTCTCTTCTTTCCCCTTTCATCCCTCTTATTCTGCAGACCCCCTCCACCCCCTTCTCTTTCCTCTGTCTCTCCCTCTCCTCTCTCCTCTCTCTCTCTCCGTTGCTCCCCTCTAGAAGCAGGTGATGTAGAAGGGTGCTCAGCAGTATCTGACTATCAGGCCTGACTCTGTGAGAGGAATGATAATCACTGTGCTGCACTGCAGAGAGAGAAAGAAGAGAGGGAGCGAGGGAGAGACGGGGAGAGAGGAGAGGGAGGGAAAGGGGGCATGAGGTAGAGGGAAAGGGGGGCAAGTGCGGCAGTAGAGAGGAGAGGGGGCACAGTAAAATGGGGAGGGTGAGAGGAGGAGGAGGAGGGCCAGAGAGTGGGACAAAGAGAGAGAGAGGTAGACAAAGAGCAGAGTAAGGAGAAAAGAAAGAAAGAAAGTAGGAAAGAAAGAAGGAAAGGATTACAGAAATTGAGCACTGCTTTAGTAACATATACCTCCTCTGTGTCACGCTCCCTATTTCCCCTCACACAAACACCTTCCTCAACTCCCCCCAATCGGTCCCCTCCTGCATACACACTCATTCACACACACGCACACACCTCCGACAACACCACCCCTACTACCACAATAGCTTGTAGTACAGCAGCCCCGCGGTACGAGGGCGAGCCTTAGCCTTGTGTCTGAGCACCAGAGAACATTAACTGCAGCAGCGAGGTCATCTGATCGGCACTATGCGGTCCCTCTCTCTCTCTCTCTCCACTCCTCTTCACACTGCTGCAGTCTGCTGCCGGCCCCCTTGTGGCCAACGGTGGTACTACCGGCCACGTTGTCTCCCGGCACGCCTGTCCCGATAAACAGTTTTTCCAACTAACAATGTATGTATGTAATTTGCGGCAGCTCGCTGACCATAAATCACTTCCTCTTACTGGGAGCAATTAAAGCCAAACCCTGCGGCCGCTGCTCATTACCCATGCCCTAACTAGTTACTGTAAGTGCGTGGGTGTGTGCATTTTCTTTGTAGGTGCATTGTGTGTGTGTGTGTGTATTTGCGTGTAAGAGAGAGAAAGAGAGAGGGAAAGAGAGCGCGCTTCTCCGCATGCGGGTCTACTGCATCGCTATCCACCACAGCTTTGTTACCATCAAGCTGTCCACTCTGGCATTGAGCTTTCTCCCTTCTCCCTGTCTCCATCTGGACTCTCCACCCTGCAGATACACATTGAAAATCACTGACTCTATTCACAGCATCAGCCCTTTGAAATGTTTATCCTTTTGTGCAGCCGTGGCTGTCTATAGGGGGGGAACAACAAAAACAGAAACAAAAGCTCATAGAGTGAGACGTAAAGCATGGCTTACCGGACAAATGCCCCATGATTCAGATTAGCTCCTTTGTTGGTGTGTTTGTGCGTCTGTGTGCGTGTGTGTGTGTGTGTGTGTGTGTGTGTGTGTGTGTGCTCATCGCTTTCCAAAGCTAGTCTCTAAAACAGTCATCTCTTATAATATCCATGACAGGAGTCATTGTCAAGAAAGATGCAAACAGGATGGTGGCGTACAACCGGCCTTCTGTGTGCGCGCGTGAGTAAGACAGACCATACATATGTATGCCTGCTATTTAGATGGCATTTACTGCCCATTCTGCGTGTATGTGTGCATGTGAGGACCATTAGACTAATAGTATGCGTGTTAGGAACAGGCTTTTCCCACCCACTGCTATTGTCCATTAAGGGTGACCAGAGGAGAGTGAACAATAGCGTCACTGTGGGGGCCAGTGCATGAAAGAGTAAAAGTGAGGATGAGGCTGAAGATACGTAGTCTGACACACAAGGCCGGCGCACACACACTCACACACACACACAGAAACACAACCTCCCTGTTGAGAGTGATTAGGAGTGCTGCTGTGAACAATAGACAGAGTCAATAAAGGACCTAAGAGACATCCGGATACAAGAGCAAGGTCTCTATCCCTCCGCCACCCCACCCACCTCCACCTCCACCTCCGCTTCCTCCCTCGTATTTTCCCCTCTCCTGCATCCTGCACACTTTCTCCTCTCTCCGTTTTTTTTCCTCCTCTCCACAACAACAACAACAACTACTTCTCTTTCGCCTCCTTTCTCCAAACTATTTTATTCATCATATCTGACCCCGGCCTGCTCTATATCTCTCTCATTTTCTTGTTGTCTCCCCCAACCCCACACCTCCCTCTCGCCTATATTCCGACTCCTTTGTGGCGCTCCTGTCTTTTGTGAAATGGGCGGACGGGATGAGCTGACAGAGGCTGACACGGTGGAACGCCACGGCAAACTGAAATCCATCCTGTCAGTTTAGAATCAGTGTCACTCATTTTACAAGGTTAAAGATAGCTTTGCCTAATGTGCTGTCAGACACAAACAAACACGTACGCCACATAGGCCTCGCCACACATACGCGATCACAAGCTCTGAGACGCGCTGGCAGCGCGCACACACATGAATGGGATTTACTCATCCACCTACATACGACTATGACCTGAAATCGTAATACATCATATCTGTGTGTGAGTATTGGATATTTCTGAGTGAGTGTGTGTGTGTGTCTGTGTGTGAACCCCATCCCAGCCCTAGCGCCCCTGTGACAGACACAGTGTCACAGAAATGTCTTGGGGCGCCTCGCCCAGTGTCCTGACAATAGTCTCAGTGTGTGTGAGCGACTCGGGGACACAGAGGGGGCGTTATACTGGGCAGACGACACGCACGCACGCACACACACATTAAAGAGGCAAGACAGTGCACTCTTTCTCTCCCTCTGCGCTGTTTCTCATTCCCTCTCTCCCTGACGCAGAGAGACTCAATCATTCTCACACTCTGTCTCCTTTGACGCAGAGGAAAAACATAAAACAACCGCTCCCTCCCTCCCTCCCTCCCTCTTTCTCTCTTTTTCTGTATGTATGTGTGTGCTTGTGAGTGTGTGTGTGTGCGTGCGTGCGTGTGTGTGCGTGCGTGTGCCAACACAAGACTGTATAATTAATATGGCTTTCATTTTCTTTGAGCTATGAAGTATGCTTTTGGTATGCAAACAGACTTCTTGCATGTGAGCGTGCGTATGCGTTTGTGCGACTGTGTGTGTGTGTGTGTGTGTGTGTGTGTGTGTGCGTGTGTGAGTGCGTGCGCGCTGTTCGATACACCAGAGACTGAGTGCAGAGTCGGGCCATTGAGCGGAAGGAGAAGGAAGGAGGAGAGTTAATGAGAAAGCGCAGGAGACTCCAACCCATTCCCATCGATAACCTCACACCACACTTCAAGCATATACGTACGCTGGCTCCAGTTTTGAAATCCCCTTTGAAAATTATGGTTCAGCATTAGGGTTAAGAAATGACTTCAGTGGAGTCATATCCAGCAGAGTTTCAGAGAGCTGAGCCTTTGCTGAGGAGCCGGCCTGATTATTATGCGACTCCTGGCATTAAAAAAAATGTTTAAAAATGCAAATTGCTCCACAGCTACTGCAGTGAAATGGTAAAGCTGCAGCTACAAACATAATGTTTGCTGCATACTAAAACTGCAGGTACACACTGCACTAATTAGTTATAATGGGGAAGTGTATATCTTCTGGCTACTGTATTAATGTATGTCTACTTTAGATGATAGTGCAGCCTGATAGTGGGTCATTTGGGGGATAGAAATTAAAGAAAGTAACCATGTTTATGATCTTTGAAACCTACTTTTCTTTCTTTGAGTTCATGCGGATACATCAAGAGTGGAGATACATTTGTTTAAAGGTTTGCAGCACTGTAAATGTTATTCATTCATTTTGTTGTTGATTTATCTGCAGATTAAGTGAGCAATGACTTGGCACTGTGTACGCAGTTTTAGAGACAAAATTCCAACTCAGAATTTTATTATATACAATATTAATGAGGTTATAATACAAACTCAGAAATATTTATTTTTCCATAACTTAATAAAAAAGCTGTTCTCAGAGGAAAATGAGGTCCCCAGAACACTGTTTGAAACTAGAAAGGTGGCAGGGTCCGCCAAATATAAACTGTGTTGTCCTTTTAGGTCAGTTTGTTTATTCAGTTTATTCAGTCATGAAAACAAAGAGAGTTTGTTTATTCATTTATTTTAGGCATAAAAAAATGGTCAATGCAGATCTTTCTCTTCTGATTACAACTATACCCCAAAAGTACATATTGCACATTTAAAGTATAAGAAAAGAGTTAAAAGTGTCGGCCAAGATTTAAGGATCAAGATGGAAAACTGCTTGTTTTATCAAACCTACAAGAAAATCAATTTATTATCATAGAAGATAGAAAATTGGAAAATATTCGCATTTCTCAAACTACACCCACTGAATTTTGGCCGTGTCACTTAAAAACATTTGACTGATTGCTGCTAATAGTGTTTCTCTTAATAATCTTTTCAGCTGCTCATGCAAAGCCCCACTCTGTAAACAGTTTATCTCCAAGTGTTGATTCTGCACTATAAGACAAACAGTCTTAACAGGCCTTGAGACTGTATTTCTGTGATTTTAAAACTAATAAATGAAAAATTTGAGAATCATTTAACTTCTCTATCCTCCACTGTATCTGATCATCAATCTTTAATACGTTTAGTTTGTCCAGGTCAGCAACAATACCTCTAATGCGTATCGTATTTTCTAATGTGTACAATATTAACTGTGTGCAACGAAGGGCTCAAATTTTGTATCATGCACAATCTAAGTGCAAGTGCACTAGCTAATGTCTACACAAGCTAGGATATGCTGTCTGTAAATTGGTTTTCCTCAAGACTCACATTCTACATAAAGCCCCATATGGGAGTAGGGAATGAATTATTAAACCATTTATAATGATCACGCCATGTGAGAGTAACACTGCTTTGTAAAAGTCACGCACATGAAAAAAAAACACCAGCGACTTTGATATTCAATTAGCAGTTTAGTCAATAATTTTAAATTCAGCGTTTGATCACCGTTGGAACTACACTGCCGCTGCTGCTTTGTGGCTGCGATCTACTTAAAATGTGGCCAACAGCACGCTTGACTTCTGCCTTTTAGTAAATTCAGTAAAAAAAAAAAAAAAGAGGGAAAAAATAGGAAAAAAAACCACGGAGAGCATGTTGGGAGTGAAATCGTCGATTCAACATTTTTTTGATGGAAGGCTCCCTGCAACGGCTCTGCTGGATTTAAAAGGGCCGTCGTCAGCAAAGGCCGGCATTAAGAAACACTCTCACACATCTAATTCTAATCAAAGCCTGCTCTTTTTAACAGCCGTGAAAGCTTTCATGTTAACACGACACCGCGACCAAAGCTTTATTCACGCTTTTAAAAAGGGACTGACCGGTCAATGAGCACGTGTGTGTGCCTGCACCTGACATATCTGTGTCAACACACTCTATCCTTGCTTCTCATCTTACCGGTGACACTGTGTGTGACTCCCCCAGCCATGCATGAATTGTCAGTGATCCCCGCTTACACTGTGTGTTTGTGTGTGTGTGTGTGTGTGCATGCATACGCAGAGGGATGTGGATATTTTCCGAGCCATCTCAGGTTGTTGGCTCAGATGCAAGCATTCTTTTATCCAGCCAATTAAGGTTTGCCATTTCATCCCCATGGAAACCTGTTTGGGGCTCTAATTGGCAGATAGATTTGCATGACTTTGATTACACATTTTTTTGTGTGTGTGTGTGCTTAAGTTTATGTGTGTCTTTGGATCTGAGTGCTGTTGAGTAAGACTGTGTTGTTTTTGTTGATTTCATTCGCCCGTTCTTTTTCCTCAAACGCTTCCTAGTTGCCGCCTTCATAATATCTCTGTATTTGTGAAACAGGAGAACAGAGTCTCTTAAATAATGCATGTCTGGCTTGTACCTGTGCAGTGTTGACCCATTAAGAACCAGCTTTACTGTAATGCCTTGCAATTATTGTGCTGTACTAGGAGCAAGCCATTGATTCAAAGTGCTGAGCAGTTCATTAAATTCAGTTTGTTTTGTATTGGGAGCGTGCTTATGTAGACGGGTAAAAAAAATCACGTTATCTTACGTTTTATGGATGACGATGGCTGTTATTCATTTGTAATGTCAACAGGAGAGAGTTAAAAGGAGCGCGGTGTGAGTGTGTGATTACGCAGTCCGTGTGAGTGCCTGTGTGTCAAACAGGTCAAACTGTTTGAATGCACTGGGGGGATTTCTCTCTAAAGGCTCGACTGGTTTGTTCTTGTAGCCCAGCTCGACCTGAACGTGTGTGTGTGTGTGTGTGTGTGTGTGTGTGTGTGTGTGTGTGTGTGTGCGTGTATGGGTGGCCGTCCCTTATCTCGTCTATTTCTGACATGAAGAAGCAAGCGGGGCTGAACAAGGATCAAAACACACACGCACATACATGCACACATACATTGCGAAAGGCTTGGGTCAATGGTATAATATGGAGCACCGCTGCAGGCAGAGGCCTGCCCACTCAGATTTATGTAACTTCTTCGATAGGGCAGGTAGAAACCTCTCTCTCAGTCTCACACAAACACACACACTGACACACACTCACTCCAAAATAGCCTGAAGAGTCTGAGCTGGCTTCACTCTCAGAGTGAGGCTCCCTCCCTCCCGTCCTCTTCCCCTCTCCTGTCTTCTCCTAACCCCAGACCCATATACCTCATTTCTATCTTTTTCATCCCATCTCCTCCTTCTCTACACTCTCTCTATCAGCTTTCCACCCCCAGGCGATACCTAAGAACACATTCTCATTTTGCAGCTCCACATCTCCCCCTACCACTCTCTGAAGCTTCGCCTTTTCTCTCTCCGTCGCCTTATTTCTCTTCATCTCCCAGCCCAACTCTCATAAACCCCATCCCCTCCTCCTCCCCCGCCACCCCCGTCCTCCCCTATTTTTTCTCTGAGCCATGGGTGCTGACCAGGAATTTCTTTTCTCCTCTTCCACTCATTCTCTGTCTCTCCCCCTTTCTCTTCCTCTATCTCCATCTTGATCTTCCGATTTATCTATCTTCCACCAACAATCCTAAAACAGATGGCTACACTTAGCCCGGGGCGAAAACATTGGCTTTGGACTACAGCGCTACCAGGCCCAGTCTTTCACACTCACGCAAGATCTAATAAGCTGATATCCGGCGAGAAATGTGCCCCGATTCGCCGGTAGCCAAAATGCATAAACCATATTGCACAAGTGCAGATATTCACACCTTAGGCTCATTCCTTGGTAGCATGCTTAATTGTATCCAATCAGAAAAAAATGAAAAGCAAAGATTAAAGCTGAATCTAACTACAGCCGAAAAAGGAGGCAGATGAAAAAGATGGAGCAGAGGAAAATGGAGAGGGTTGTTAAGAGCCATTTGTAAAATTTAAAGAAACTATTAAGTGTTATTAAAGAAAAGTTTGGAACCATTAAAAAACACGTTGTGAAAAGATGGATCCAGATGGAGAGTGATGAAAAGAGATGAAACCACTTAGGGAGAACAGAGAGATCAATCAGAGGGAAGACAGACGGAGGAGAATGTGGGCGTGAGTGGGTGTGTGTGTGGCTGGCGGGCGGGCGGGGGTGGGGGTCCAGACAGACATTGGGGATGGAGGGTTGGAAAGAGACATATTTTTTATTGGATGAGTTACAGAGCACTGAGTTCAGAGGCAGACAGCGCAGACGACAAGTCGGTGGAATAGTCAATAATTCTGAATGGTGTGCTTGAAGACAGAGTTCTGTTCTTGTTATCTTAGTTTTATAAGTTTGGGTTAAGTGCAACACGACCGTGACGTCACCCTTTGCTGCGGGATACCATTTTGAAGCCTTGAATTTGGCATTACGGCTGTCGCCGTGTTGGTTTTTGGAAGCCAGAAGTGACCATATGTGGATGAAAGGCTGAAGCTGGGGAGGATATCCTGATTAGATATTACTGAGAATTCAAGGACTCACCGTGGTAGCGACTCAAAAAGTAGCCACGCCCTGAAGCATATTTTTATTGTCTATTTTACTCTAAACGGGACCATTATTTACACAATGAACATCATGCTTGAGAGCATAAGCTCATTAGGAAACTGTTTACTGAGGTAAATAATCAAGTTAGATGTGGGGTCATTTACTCATAAGCTTACATAGAGTCACACTTCATTTTGAAACCAGTGGAGTTGCCCCCTGCTGGCCATTAGAAAGAATGCAGATTTAAGGCACTTGGCTGTATTATTCGTATTTTTCAGACCTGGAAGCAGACACCTGATTGTGCCTGAAAACTCTGCTTTGCAAGTCTCAATATTCAGGTCTGTGCTTGTGTCCTTAATTTTTCAAGTCTGAACATTCTGTTTCTTCCTTTATACTCATTTCAAAATATGTGCATTCAGTTCTGTGGCTTCGAGATTCATTTCACAACGTGTGAGGTGAATAAATCATGTCCAGGTATCTATCTGCACCTCCACAGACATCTGACAGGTTCAGTAGGCGGTGAGGTTTGCTGAGAGTGGAGGACATTTATCAGTTCATTTGGAGCTGCTACATCATCAAAGCAATTTGCTAACTAAGTCGGCCAACCATGTGGCATGGAGACATCTGTCATTGGCTACCAGATCCTGGATAGGTATTCAAGCAATGATCTCACAGAACCAGCTAAAAGGAATGATCATTCTTTAAAAAACACCCTACACATGTGGCATATAAATCTGTATAAACCCTACAACAGCGGGAATTAAGGCTTCGGTATGCTTTAAAAGTAAGTTATTTTTGTAACTTTCGAAACAGACAATCACCGTGTGCTTTACATGGTGATATAGTAAGGTAAGGGTTTGAACTTCTTTGTCAAGCACTAATCTGCACGGCTATCTCTGACTTTTTGTGTTTATTACTCAGATTCATTATATAGATTCATGAAAAGTTCAGGGAGCGTGATGCAGCAAGATATAAATAATTTGGCCTCGAGCAGTGGTCGAATGAAACGTCGTGAGATCAAGCTTGAAGCCAGCAGCAAACATTAAGTTTACAGACAGAAACTTCAATGCCAAAAGTTGAAAAAGCCCTGAAGCACAAACATGATAATTTTTCAGATCAGAGTTTACAGCAACAAACATAAACGTACAAGCCTATAAAACTAAAAATGTCAAGTACAAAACTTTAACTCTAACAAAAAGAAGCAAATCTCATTATGTCAGTCCACTTGATATAATAAAAGTCACTCATGCTGCCCACTTCGCTGATACAGGCAACATCCACGAGCAAGGTAAACAAATTTAAATCACTGCAGCTCACTTCAGTTTTTATTGAGTTTGAATTGACTCAGTCTGACTCGATTCCATACAATTTGAATTATGCAATTGAGCTGAGTTGGGCTCAGTCCAATTCAGTTCAATTCAAAATCCATTCAAGTCAATTTAATTCAGCTCAACTCAATACCACTTAATGCACTGAAGATTCTTTTGTGTAGGTGGATAAAACCAGTCAAAGGGCTACTAAGCTGTCTTGAATCCCTGTCTAGTGCGAGAAAGAGCGCTTTTGTTTAGCAATATTGGGTAAAATTGCTCAACCCACAGACAGCCATTAAGGTAATGCTGTAAGGCAGATGGGCTGAATGCAGAGCTGCTCAATACAGAGCAGAGTCTACACGAAGCAAATAAAAGGAAGCATCTCTGCGAGGGGCTTGCTATGTAGGTCTTTGTGTGTGTTCGAGTGTGTGTGCCTGTGTGTCAGGGAGTTAAGAGAGAGTGTGTTTGTAAGGCTCCACGGATGTGTGTGATTCTAGGAGACAGAGTGTGCCCGGGCCTGTGCATGTGATTCGATCCAGAGGGAATGGAAGGAGAAACTGATGTAAGAGCTGGAAAACTTTCCTCTCCGCTCGTGTGTCATCATATTCTTATCAGTCTGCTCGTGGTTGAAAAGTGTATATGCATAAGGATCTGGGAGGGTGTGTAATTATGTGCTATTATGTACACACAAGAGTGTGTTTCAGTGGGCCTGTCTGCGTGTGTTAAAATCACACGTCTGACAGTGTCTGCTGCGTGCGTCCCTGCCTCAGCTTGTCCGCATCTGTGTGTGTGTGTGTGTGTGCGTGTTTGTGTGGGAATGACATTCCCACATTCCTGCCATTTCACAGAGAGCTTGAAACAAAAGCTGAAGGGAGGAGTTGTTAACACAGTAACATTATCAGCTGAACAGCCTGTCTGTATTATCTCGCGCGGTAAACAGCCAAGACAGACAGGGGACTTCCAATCACATTTCAGCTCTGGGTGACCTTGATGTGCGAGGAAACAGACAATTTCTCTCCCTCTGCCTCCCGCAATCTCACTCCCTCTGATTCCTCCCTCGCTTTGTCTTTCTTTTCTTTGTCCTGCTGTCTCGAGCTCACACACACGGAAACACACACAGGCACACGCTCACATCTTTGCGAGGACGCTCCATCTGACTTTCATTCCTTGACTCCTGAAAACTAACCACAACTCTCACCACTACATGCCTCCTCTTGCCTTTACCTTGACAGAAACATTACTTTGGAGGTTTCATCTTCATCCAACTGAGGGCGTTTGGACTCAAACCTCGTCTACTTTGGCTGCGTAGTGAGAGCAGCGTGTCAGCACAGCAACAGAAGCCGCAGTCCTCTGACACTTTCTACACTGGATGCATTCAGATGCAGCACTGCTCTGCGATAGCAAAGGTTTATGGCAGCTTTCACAGCCTAGTACACAATCAGTGAAAAAATAGATGATGGATAGATAGATAGATGTGAAATGGTCGCTTCGAAGATGCTGCTAAAATGTGTCCGGTGTAGATCGGGTGTTCAGGTGCTCTAACATCGACCGTATCAAGTGCAGCTCAAATGTAATCTGGTGAAGACCAGTCTCCACCAGATTTTGTGACAACGTGACCAAAGCTCCATACCTACGTCACAGGATCATTGCTAATCTATCTCCATGACAACTGAGCAAAGTCGATCCACCGAGGAAAAGTGGACTTTGAGTGAAGTTTTTTAAGTTTGTACACTCGGTTTGTTTAGTCTAGGGTGCTATGAACTCCAACACACTACACAGCTCCTGAGGGGATTGACATATAAAACGCAGTTCATTCAGTGATTCACGAGAATTTGCCAAATTAAAAAGATTAAAGGTGCACAATGAGGCTTGGGGAAAGAAATTTTAATCAGAGAGGAAAAAATAATTTTAAAAGCAGCAACTTTTTCACCTTAAAATAAGAGCTTCTAAATCATAGTGATGGTACAGTGTCTTGTAACAGGGTGAATGGTGTCACTGCCACAGCTGTCTGCACTATGTAACTTCAGTGAGAGGGTAGGATCGCAGCGTTACATACATGTTTACTACATACAAAGAGTTTTCAACTCTTAACATTGTGATGACGTAATGAGTTTTGTTTGTAGTCAGCACCTACATTATGTCTGACAAATTGATACAGACCTGAGATTTGTATCTGCGACAGTGGTGTTGCACTCAGAAACTGTGTTGGGTGAGTTTGTATTCCTACCTTATTAATATGGCGAGTGTTACCTGAGTTTGGATTTCTATTCCAAAACTACATAGGGAACCTTTAGCTAAATAAATTAACAGGATGTGTTTGTTTGATCAGAGCAAATATTACATTATCCTTCTCCTACACTGATTGTTTAGTAACCACAATAACACAACTTTGGGGATTTTTTTCCCATTTGCAATTGAAAACTTCCTTAAAAATAAATCATTCATGTATTATAGTACCGTAGATGAGGTCTACAACCAGCTGTTACCTTAAAGGGCTCTTTATGACCCCAAGAGAGGATGAATATGGCCAAATATAACAAAGTGAACAGTGTTTTACCACACATAGACTTTACTTTGGCGGGGCGCCCAAGTATATTAACGGCCACCCAAGTATATTTGGTGACCCAAATTAGCATTTTTTTAACTTTTATTTCATATCCGTCCAAGAAAACGATGCCATATGCGATCAAATTAACTAGTGGACAATCTTCCCTCGCTCTGCACCTCCTGTGTACATGCTCTGCAGAGAAACACAGACAGAGAGAGAGAGAGAGAGTTGAGAGAGGGAGACGGTCTCTGGTATTACATCTCTCCTCTAAGCGTGACTGTGATGCAACCTTTTCTATTTAATGTAGGCAAGCCTGTACGCGCGCCCTGTTGTCGCAATGACATTCGGTCCCGCGTTGGTTTCAATCGTTTTGATATTATACATAATTAACACCGAGCTTTCTCCACACACGCCTCACCTGCTGTTGTGAAAACGGAATCTGGGGTTCGAAAATCGCCAACTCGAGGGGTGTTTCTTGGGCGACTTTATAAAACATACTGTTATTTAAGAAAGTCAACAAAGCAGACACATACTGCGAAGGGAAAAAAAACACAGATTCATGGACAGTATACATTTTGTTTCCTTTAACTGCAGTGGGTCCTCAAAGCGCTGCAGGATGACAGGTCGACTAAACCGTCAAATGAAAGAACAGTCAGTCCCGATTTATATTTTATATATATTCTTTTCTTTTTATTTTTGTTATACACAAAACAGCCTAGAACAAAAAGCACCGGTGTTTTCTGTTTGTGTTTCTTTGGACCAGTGGACCTGAACTGCAGGTGCGAAATGAGCTTTAAACACGGCACATTTGTAAGGTATCCATATGATCCTGGTCAAGCGGAAAATCAATGTTTACAGGGTGAGCATGTGTTCCACCTCCACAGCCTCAGCATGTAACACAAACACACATCTGCCTCCATTTTCCAGTCGCGTTTGAACCTTTCTCCATCTCCTCTCATCATCTGCACCTCTCCCTCTCCCTCTCTCTCTCCTTTCTGTCCGGCTCATGTTCTCTCCCCGATGCCCACTGACTCTCATCTCCTCCCCGTCCCCTCCCCTCGCTCTTTGTCTCCAGGTCAGTAGATCAGTTTTCAGTCTGGCTCGTTGGGTGATCCCCGCTTTGGTTACCTCGTCCTTCTCACCTCTCGCTTACCCCCACCTACTCACCCCGTGAGCATATGGCCGGCTGCGGAGCCTGAACTCGCGGTGGCTTTAATAAATACATCAGTGCGTTGGTATCATCATGACAGGGGTCACGGGTCGGTTACAGTGAGTGTGACCAAGAGGGAGGGGGAGCGTGTGTGTGTATGTGTGTTTGTTTCTGGTTGATGCCTTCACCCCTATGACCCTATTGCATGCTGCATGTTATCACAGGAGGAGTATGTGTGGATGCGCTCATGTGGCGTGCCTGAGCGCATGGAGGGCTGAGTGTGAGTCTATGACAGACGCTCATCATATTTAATCCTGGAAGGATTTCGTTGAAATGAAAAGCTGCTTTTCAATTTTATAATCCAGTAGACCTAATCTCCCTGCCAGCGCCCGTCCATACAGTCCAATTAGATGGACAAGACAGGCCGGATGAGTCCAATTCACCGCTAACTGATCTCCGTAGCCTGTCCTTGCTGTGTCAAAATACTGTGGCACCCCGTGACGTGACAGTCAAGCGCTGACCTTCACCAAGTGTTGTGAAGCTGTGCAATGCACAAAAAAAAAAACTGCGTCGTCAACCCGCCTCTTTCTACCGCAGTCTTGGCCTTGTAAACGGCACATTGATTAGACTTTGGATATGTGTGTGCGCTTGTGCGTGTGTGTTGATGTGGGTGTGTGTCTGGTTCGATTCAGCCTTTGTGGCACCGCTCTCGCCCGCCCCCACACACGCTGGGCCCAGAGAGAAAAAGTGCTCACTACAGTAAAAGAAGAAGTCGCACTAGTGAAAACGCTGAGTCGCTTGATTCTCAGAGGTCACTGTGGTGCATGGAAGAAGCAAAGGTAGCAGTGGCTGGGGTGTTTAGATTTATGGCCCCGCATACGGCAGAAAAAGTGTGAGCGCGACAGAGAGGAACAAAGGGTGAGAGTCAAAAGGAAGAAGTGGGGAGAAGCGAACTGCGCTGCACTGAGATGAAAAGAAAAGTTAAAACCAAAGAAAACGGAAACCTCAATGTTTCAGTGAGTTCAGAGAACCACTGTGACCTTTGTTGTGGCTGACTGAGGACAGCAGACAGGAAACACACTTTTTGTGGTGGAGTGTGTGTTACGTGTTTGCGGTCGTGGTTAGAGGGTAGAACGAGGCCACTTTGCCCATATTGACTGCAGTGCCATGTGACTGCTGTGATCATTAATGTGTCCTGATGCCAACGGGTATCCTGATGACCCACATCTCAGCAGTCCACTCTCACTCTCTGGCTGCCACCCAAACCGGACCTCGCTCGCTCTCTCTCTCTCCTCCCCAGTCTCTCTCACTCTCTCTGCCTCAACCTACTTGGAAGCACGTACTCCAACCTGACCTTCCCCTTTGCACTTTCTCCATCCGCATTAGGGCTTGGTATCCAACCTCAATACCAGCAGAAACGTGTCCGTGGCAGAGTTTCAAACACTAGCAGAAGTTGTTTGGTTATCTGGTCGGATTTGTCGACTTGTTTACTCATTCTTTTCTTGAATATTTACTCTTTTAATCACAATTCTGCCTATTTATTCTTGATTCATTTATTCTTCTGCTGATAATTATTATAACTTCCGGCCTGATTCACTTTAGGTACCGAATAGAGCTGCAACTAACTGTCAATTAATCTCTTGATTATTTTGAGAATTTGCTCTTGTTAAAAAAGTTTTGAATTCTTATGTATTTATTCGAGTACAGCTACGTTTAGAAAACAACTGAAAAAACTGCGCTCCGTCTGACCACAGCCAATTAGCCTTCCAAACTGGGAGTGCCTCCTGAATACCGGGGTAATGGTGGTAATGCGTTACTGGACTTCATGACTGCAATAATTTTACTGCAAATCCTATTAGAAACGTCTTATATTACTCCGTTACTGCTGAAAAGTAATATATAATACTGTAATACGTTGCTTTTGTAGTGTTACCCCAACACTGTCTGTAAATGAGACAGAAAGTTTCTATAGAGGAACAAAGTAAGGGCTCTAAGAGTGTGTGATTTTGTTTTGTGTAACGAACCTCAGGGTTAACATTGATTTAAAAAGATTTCAGATGGTACCAACCCCTTATCAATATGCCAAACACACATAAACTCTTATCCCCTTCTCCCTTTCCGCCCCTTATTTTCACCTCTTTCTTTTAATTGGCTCACACTGCCTTTTCCCTTGCACATATCTTTACCTCTCTTTCTCTCTTCCCCTTCAGCTAACCTCTACCTCTCAATCCTCCTCTCCACTCCTCTCCTGCTCACTTTTGTATTTATTCAAGCCCATTGATATGGACATCCTTCCTCTTCCCTCTCCTCAGTGAACAATTTAGATTTTAAAAAAGATCCAACAGCGCTGGACTGGGCTGTTTTACCATCTTGTTGCCTCTTTGATGCAATCTTGCTCTTCATCCATGACGCCCAGTTTTCATTACTTTTTGCATTCGTTTTTTTTTCCCTATTTGGAGCACCCTAGTTGGTCTGATGATGTGCTGACTTCAGATGAACAGTTTTTTAGAGTTTTCACTGACCCAGTAAAGTAGCTTTGAAATTCAAAGCCCCCCCTCCCCCGAACATCTAGTTTACTCCATCTTCCTCTCCTCCTAACCTCCTATAATTCTCTCCCACTCCTGGTCTAATGCTATTCCAAATTCTGTCAGCGTCCCAGTTCCTACATTTGGCACATAGTCGCCACCTATTACTCCCCGAGTCTATCTCTCACTTGCACTCACATATAAAATGCATATGCCTTCATGAAATAAGCAGTCCCTCAAGCACAGTGACAGGCACCCACCAACACAAACCTGCTCACGTCGCCAAACTGTTCGAGTTAACAAATTCTGACACGTACGGGAACGCAGTCACACTCGAGCGCCCAAAGTCTTAAACGCACACACACACACGCAGACACAGACACAGAGATGTGTATGAAACCACTGACTGTAGGATATTTTGGGGGTGGGCTGGGGTGGGGCGGGGGCACACTCCACTGCAGCGGAGGAGTTAATTACCCCCCTACGATCAATAATTCATTACGCTGTCAGTTTGTGTGTCGGCGCGTCTCCGTATATGTGCTGGCATGTTTTGAGTACACGTAAGCATGAACGCCAAACTCTCCCAGTAAGCATTTTCTTTCCCTGGGAACGGCAGATTAAGAGGATTGACTCCGTAATGGATTAACCTCTGGAGTGTGTGCGCCTATGGGGATGCGTGCGTGTTGTGGCGCGTGTGCGTGCTGAGCGGGATCAGAGAGCCCACGTATGAATTGATTAGCCTAAGAAGCTCCTCTCCTTCCCTTTTAATGACCACATCAGCACTTTTCCGCCACGGGGAGGATAAATGTTGAGCTGTCCGTCAAGGAAATGAGACGCCGCCCCTTAAAGAGGGGTTAGCTGTCACTCAAACATCACTCTTGGGAGCACTCCCCGTGGACTAGGGAGACCCTGCTGTGTCAGTGTGTCCACAATGATAGATGGAGCCGGTGTGTGTGTGCTCTGTTAGCGTGTATGTGCGTGGGTAGGGGGGTGAGTGACCGTCTCTATGCAGGATTTGTCTGTCAGCAGGACTTCAGCTTTTAACAGCAAATTCCTGAGCCAACAAGCCAGTGCATCCATTAACTACACGACTGATATTGTTTACGGAATATACATATATGCTAAATGGAAGAAAGATAACAGCTTGACAAGAGAGAACAGAAACGCCAAATGACCAATTACCCTGCTGGAAGCAACTACTCGCCCACTCCCTCTGTATCTTAACTCCAGCCGAACTCCTCAGGGGTTTATACACATGGTCTCTCTCTGACACACACATACACACACACATACGCAGTCATCCATGTATACACAAATGCACGTCCACATATTGTTCGGCTACGGTCGGAGGTTGACTCATGTCCCCTGCATTAGATCTTGCTAAACAGAGGGCTGATGTCTGACATGGAGCACACACACACTGTGACAGCAGGGTACCGTCACACTGCTCACAGGCTTAGGATGCTGACACAGACACACAGGCGTGTGCGCACACACTGACAGCTATTTTGTGGGGATAAAAAGGTGTTTAGACGTTAGCGACGGGGTGTACGGTGCAGTATGTCAGCACATGGCTGAATAAGTAGAGATGAAGCCAAAGGGGGAGGAGGAGAAGACAGATATCTGGAGCCAGGCAGCGGACAAATAGTCGGAAAAAGGCTGACTGAGATTTTTACGATAGATTCAAATAAAGAGGGGACAGAGCAAAGCAAAACCGAGGATCCGCAGACAATATGTCATCCCAGTCCCTTCCCCCGGGCTCCTACCTGTTTGCTGTACTTGTTCCCAGTCTGGCAGCCGTACTCTGAGCACTGGTCAGATCCTAGGGACATGGCATCTGCATTGCCACTGCCCCCACTGCTGCTGCTGCTGGAGCCGGCACTCCCCACGCAGCCCCCGCTGCCCACGAAGGTGTTGGAGGGAGGCAGGTCCTGGACCGCCTGGTGCTTCTTGCCCTCAGCTGGGGGGGAGTGGGGCTGCAGATTCACTGCGGGGAGAGGGGAGCTGGATTTGTAGTGCCTGGCCAGATCTGGGCTTGACTGGTGTCTCCTGCCACCGCTCATACGTGGGCTGCCAGGGTCACCGTCCACAACACAGTAGCGGGCCGCCAGGCGCTCACTCGCGCTGCTCAAATCCTCCTCATCGTCGTCATTGGCGTGGCGGCGCAGCCCGTTGACTGTGACGATGCCGCTGTAGAGTGACCTGTCAGACTTCCCTCCTCCGGCAACCGCACTGCCGCCACTTCCATTGCGTTTGTCCCGTCGAGGTTTGCGTCCGCGGTCTGATCCCCTCCCACGGCCGGCCTGTGGTTGAGCCCCCGGAGGACTGAAGAAGTCTTCCTCCGGCTCCTTCTTCCCGGCCTCGTAGCCATTCTTGCCCTGAGCACCACACTGCCGAGCTGTGACCACGAGGAGGATGACCAGTATGACTGCTGCAGCTCCCGCCAGGACACCGATGGCAACACTGAGCCGCTGTTTCCCCAATGCACGCTCGCTGTCTGGATCCCCTGCGATATCCAGAGACAGGGGAGCCATCAAGCTTCGGGCCACCTGGAGTGAGAAGGACAGTGAAGAAGAGAATAAGGGAGAAAACGCAACAGGAAGAGAGTACCCATCAATGACAGAAAAGTCCAAAACAGAGACTGTAAAAGATGACAGTGGGTGTGAGCCACAGAGAAACATCAAACAGCATCTTCAACTTAATTAAACTCATGACTGCGTTTTAGTGGGGGAGCTTCTCCATTATTCCCAGACACATAGAGTGTCGCTAAATATATAATTGCTCTTGCTTCCCAGTTGCAGCATTTTAAGTTGTGCCTGTAATTCTCCACTTGTGATCTCGCATCATCTGCACTGGTACAGGAAATGCCTGGGATTATACCGTTTAAAGCTGATTAAAAGAATAAAAGGAAACTTTAGACATTGAGGTCAGGGACAGTTAGGGGAGGAAAGCTGGAGAAACAGTCAATAAACGTGCAATAAATGCTAAGAGACATGCTATGACTACACCCCCAGAACACAAACACTTCTACTGTCTCATCAATGAACAATGTCTCTATTGTAAATGATAGCGTAGGAGTGGATTTGTTCAGGATTTGCTATCACAATTTTCTTTTTGTTTTTGTGCACTGACAATTGGACGGACAGACGGATAGAGGGTTACTGTAAATATGTGCACTTTATGGAATCATTTTTGGAGCCATTTTCTGTTTGTCGATTCATGTTCTGTGCGTTGTTCTATTAAGCATAATAGTTTTTCATTGATGCAAGTCAAATCCATGCAAATCCGTTCTGATCAATATATATTACACTTATTCTGTAGTTTGGTTTGAGATAGAGGAGACAAATAGCGACCATTTTCCACTGTGAACACTTTTACAGGGCTGAGGGCACACACAAACCCACGCACGCACACACACACACACACACACACACACATTCGAACACGCGCTGAGCTTGTAGACTAATAAAAGGATCATTACAAGAAAGTGGGTTATGCTGAAACACAAACACAGCCATTACTGGTTATGGAGCCTTGCTCGACAGGAGACAATGAGGCTGTGGAGTTCTGGCCTGCAGAGCCCTGCTGGTAATATGTGGCAGGGTCATGAATCTGAATATCTCTAATCAATACATAGCAACCATGTCGGGAGAATCATTATGCAGGGACATGACAAAATATCGAAACACACACGCACAATCTGAAATGTATGCATGCACCTACATGAGCCCACACAGAGTGTAAGCTGTCCGTTAAGCGAGAAAACTCATTCTACAGCCCTGACACCTCGTCTTGGAGCTCACACGACAATTCCTTTGGCCTGTCAAGGCTGGAAATTATATATTCATGTAATCCCTGCCGCCTTAAGAATGGTGTGTAATAAGGCTTGCAGGAATGAACGGGGAGACGGACAGAGAGTGAAGGTGAGAGAGAGGGGAGTTCAATTTGAGCCCCCATGGTGTGCAATAACCAAATAAAATAACTACAGTATAACCTGGAGTATTGGTGATACTGCGGAGAGCGCCGCTCACAGAGCCGCACAGTGTAACTTGCTTATTGCATTAGCCGAGGCATATTAGGCTTACTCATATAGAGAGCCACATTATTCACTTCTCGTCACCCCCGAGCTACGAACGGGACCATATTATGTTTCATTGTTTCATCACCATCTATCTCTGGGTTAAGTTTCATTGTTTTGGAGTTGTGTTGGTTCTATTCCATTATTCTGCTTCCACTGCAGAGGGCCTCTCCGCCAGGCTCCGCTCTCCCCTCAGCCCCATTGTTCTTCTTTTTCCTGCAGTACTCCTTTCCATTCTCATTCTGCTGGGCATGTCTCTGGCTTAGCGCATCCCTGCACTGTCTGCTGTATTCTGCGTGCAACACAGGAAAAGAAAACAGCGATGCAGTGTCGTTTGTGTGTGTGTTGGGGACCATGTGTGCAGTTTTGAGTCAAGTCACACGTGTGTGAGTGCATGCGAGGGGAAGAGATATCCCGTTGAGTGCAAGCTATGTATAGCCGTCCAAGTGCAGGTGTGTATAGTGTACGTGTGTATTGACACACACAGGACGGTTAAGTGTTCAGCAGGATAAACGCAGCAACCACCTCTACCGCTGTGTTCGAGTGCATCCCTCTGACGCATCCCAGGCTCCCAGTGGAATCTTCCATTCTGCTGCATGAGCTTTGTTCCGGCTGAGCTTAACACCACCATCTTTCTGTTCCACTCTCCAAGGATTCTGTTATCTGCATGTCACTGCAGATGCCGATGCAGAGACCAAGACAAGGAGTTCTCCCCTGACCACACTATTGACCAAAGCTTAGAAAGTGTCTAAGCCTGATCTTAGTTGCAGCTCAATGCTTTCACAGCTCTGCGTGAGAACGGAGGGCTGCAGTTTCGTAATTGTTAGCTATTAATTGTTTTAACAGAAGAGAGGTTGAAATATCCCACATTTCAAGATAAAAAAAAAAATTCATGATCTAAGATGAAACTCTGTAAGAATATTATCACTAAAAGCCTCTATCAGATGCAGAGTACAATGTACTTTTGATGTCTAAAGCACAAGTTTCCCACATGGCAAACATGTCTAAAATATCACATCTACTACAGATTCTTCGTTCCTCTAGTTCAGACTCTGCAGCATCATATTGTAGCTAATTACCCAACATGTGGTTCACCCAGTACTGTTGGATAGAAGAGACTGGAGTCATTTTCTGCCGCGGTGCTGCAGCAGTAGCAGCCGTTTTCCTTCCCTAATTACATCTGGCATCCATCCACCACTCAGTTTGACTTCATTATGAGATGGAGGTATTCTCTCTTCAATGACTTCTACTCAATTACTCCGCCAAGTTCCACCCTACAATCAAACTAAACTATGCATATTGTAATCAAAGACGGCTTTTTATACCAGCCTGGACATATTACACCCTATTGTTCCATTCAATGGCCCCGGTCATTTAGGCACACTGCAGTTAATTCCACCTGTCAACACTATTGTTCCACCGCTTACCAACTGTTCTGTTCTAGTCCTCGCCGCCTTGATTGTTCAATTTGTACGTTTCATTCTACTCTTAAGTGACAGTATTATATTCATGAGGTGTTCTACTTGCTGGCAAGGGCTCAAATGCATCAGCTTCTATCTGCACTCCTGTTGTTTGTCTTTGTTTTAAAAAAAAAAAAGTGCCATTTTCTGGCCGCCAAAGTTGTCTCCATTTGAGGTGAGTTAAAACTCCCAGGCTGTGATTTAAAGGATGTGTTTTTCTCTTGCTAAAACGCAGGATTTAGCTTTTAAGTGTCGTTCAAAATGAGTACACCGAGGAACTCAAAGGGCACAAAAGCACAATGTTATTGTAGTTGCTATGCAACTGTCTAGAATAGCTATATAATAATATACATGAAAATGAGAAATCAGATACAGTTTACATTTTCTCACTTGGAACACATACACATTCCCTTAAGTGCCTATATTTCATTCTGTTTGACACAAACTGAAACACACAAGCACTACAAAAAGACCACCTCCATAATCTGCGATAGAGAAACACTTGCTTCAAACATCGGTATTGTAAGGTGTGTCCTCAGAGACTCTCACAGTTTGGACAGAATTTTCCCCCTTAAACTTCTCAGAGCAAGTTTAGGGTTGCGTCGCTTACGTCATGTTACATGCACGGACCTGACAGTTGAAGACCTTTTCCTCAGAGAAAATATGAGCACAACTTTCAAGAGGGGGATAAAAACCACAAAGTGTTAGCCTCACAGCAAACACTGTAACCACAAGACCACTGAGCCGATTTAATTATTAGTCAATACAAATTACATTGCCCACACCCAGAGACGAACTTTAAGTAATTATTACCTGCCAGCATTTATTGCTTAGTTGAACATTTTTTAAAGCGTAATGGGAGGTTCATTTGATTAATACAATCAGGGGAAGAAAGGAGAGAAAGATTTCCAGCAGCATAGCCTAATCTAAATTTGAACTCGTGCAGTTGTAGTTATTTCTGGTATCTCAGTAATGTCTGAGTCTAGAAAATTACCTCCTCACCGCAGTATGGATCTTTCATGCAAACTCTAATCCTGCTGCGAAGTCCTCAGTTCCAGAATACCACACAGATTTATTCAATCATAGAAGCTGTATTAGCGCACACATATTTCACATTCCCTCTATTTTCCCTGTCAACATTATTAATTTAGAGTTTATAGTGGTTTTCAGTTACGTTCCCTCAAGTCTGACCGCTTCTGCTCTGCTCAGGATGCACCGCATGACACAATGAAAACCCCTGCAACTCATCAATATTCAGGCCTATAGTGAAGAGACACCGCTAAAGTACAACTTCTATTCAAATGAACGTACTTCAACCTACTCTGTATTACAAGGCCAAAACTGGGACAGGCCCATCTCTCTCTCTCTTTGCCTCTCTAACACACTCACCCCTAATGCTCTCGTTCTCTCTCTCTCTCTCTCTCTCTGACACACACCCAAACACACACACACCTAATACCCTAAGCTCTGAGTTCAATGTACCATAAAGGAAGAACCACTTCAGTAATAGCGGTTATTTTAACCACACAATCATTATAAGAATGTATGCTGGACAAAGAACATCCAACTACAAAGAAGCTGGCATTGCCAATAGCCCCCAAAAGAGAAATGGGGGCGTTTTTTTTTTTTTTTTTTATCTGGGACAAACATAGACACAATTGCTTCCTCAAAAATGGGCAGGAAATTGCAACGCTATACAGACTGTAAAAATGGTGCATTTATCTCATTCTATCAGGAAAATAATCTTCTTACCAGTTTAGTTTAAACAGCTACAATCAGTTGTCATTACCACCCTCTCCCATTGTGATGTGTTATCAGAGAGACCATTATCTGAATGGATCAAAGGACTGCATCATCTTTGTCATTATCGGTTACCAACTCTGAGGAACAATAGAGATCTGCAGATAACAAAATAGGACAGTATATATATCTCTTAATAAAAAGATTACCTGTGCATCCACTAGGGTGGCATTTGCCAGGCTCTCGTTGATGAAGACATGAACCAGGGCAGTGGCACAAAGAGAGGGGATCCCGCTATCATTGACCCGGACCACCAGGCGATGCAGACCTCTGTGGCGTCGCTCCAGAGGTTCTGCCAGAGTGATCACTCCATTGGTGTGGCCAATCTCAAACAGTCTGAATGGATTTCCCCCCACAAGAGCATAGTGAAGGTCTGCATTTGGGCCAGTGTCTGAGTCTATGGCTGTTACAGTCCTGACAATGGTGCGGGCGCTGCTGGCAGGAGGAAGGAGTGTGTAGGACTCATTGGCTGGAGAGGTGATTGAAGGGGCGTTGTCATTCTCATCCGTCACAAAGAGCGAGACGGTGGCAGTGGCGGTTTTGCGTGGCTCCCCTCCATCCACAGCTCGGACACGGAAGGTGTAGGTGGAAAGTTTTTCACGGTCAAATGATGCTGACGAGAAGATAGTTCCCGTGTTGTTCTCAATGGAAAACACCTCTTCTTGCTCTTTCTCGCCATCTTCTCCTTCTGTCTTCTCCCCTGTCTTCTTCTCGTCAGCTCCATCCATCTCTACGAACAGACTGAGTTCTGCATTCTCGCCTTCATCTGCGTCAGTCACTGTGACCATGCCGACTGGGCTGTTGGCAAGCAAGTTTTCTTTCACGTAGAATGTAAAGATTTCCTGGACAAACTTTGGCGCGTTGTCATTGCGGTCGGTCACCTGCACAACAACAGTCGCAGAGCCTTGCAGAGACGGGGTTCCCTTGTCCTTGGCAATAACCCGGAGTTCGTACCTCTCTCGCTGCTCACGGTCCAGAACCCCGGTGGCACGGATATCTCCATTATCTGCATCTATGTAAAATGGCCCATTACCAGCAGGATCCAGCGAGTACGCAATCTCAGCATTCTTGCCGCTGTCTGCGTCTGTGGCTACCACAGTGACGACCCTTTCACCAGGTGAGTTGTTCTCTGCAAAGTGGACCTCCACAACACTCTGGGCAAAGGTTGGGGCATGGTCATTGATATCTACCACTCGCACCATCAGGGAGCTGTTGCTGGACAGACTGGGACTCCCAGAGTCTACTGCCACAATGGTAACACTGTACTCTTTGGTGGCCTCATAGTCCAGCAAGGCAGAAGTATGTAAGAAGTACTTTTTCTTATTCCTGTGAAAATAATAAGGAAAGAAATTTCATGAATTAAGTAGCTGCCCTCCATGGAAATAATACAGGTCTACCAGGTAGTTACCAGGGTGATGGTTGACTAAAAATCATTTTGTCAGCAGTCACTGTGTTGGTCTTATTTTTTTATTTTTATTTTTTAAGGAAATGTTCTATTACAAACTAAAAGGCCCAAGGCGACATTCTCAAATATCTTGAGTGGTCAGTCCAACAGATCGGACCAAAGGCATGTAGATTACAATGATTTGAGGCAAAGAAAAGCAGCAGATCCTCACATTTGTGAAGCTGAAGCCAGAAAAAGGATTGTGTTGAGTGTTTGCTTGGAAAAATGGCTGAAAACTATCAATCAAATATCCAAATAGCTGGAAATAAAAAATGTCTGTCAATCAACTAATTGATTAATCAACTAATCACTTTACCTCTGATATCTAAATGCTATTTAATACACCCTAGACCTACAAAGATATTCCTGCATGACTGCAGTCATCTGCAGGGAGACAATAATACTGCTGAAACTGTGACTGATTTTTTAATTACATCAGCTAATCAACTGACTGGAGACCTATTATAATTATTACTTTGAGTCAGAATTGCTCTAGTCAGGAACAGCCCTACAGTCTATATAACAACCTCATTGTACAGGTGTCATATGTGGTAACAGCCATACCCAAGGATGGCCTTCTCTATTTCCCCCACTCCCTCCATTCAATAGCTTCAGGAAATATCTTTACAATTGACTTAAGAGTGTTGACATTTGCAGCCTGCTCTGCTGGAATAATATTACAAAAAAAGTATAAAACCCTTGACTTCATTGAATATTTATGCTCAAAGTTTACAGATTGTATGACATTCTAACTACTCTGTAGCCTTTGTGAATGAGAAGCACTACTTGAACTGGGCTTAAATGAAATCTGCCTGCAACAACACTCGAGTGTTCTCTGAAACCTTGGTGGAAAATATAATTTGTAGCAATACCTCCCGGGGCTGTAGTGTGGGTGAGACTTATAGCAACTGCATACTAAATGTGTAGATGTCAAGATCAGACGATATATAGGGCAAAACAGTACCAGCCCTGATAAAAAGACATCCTGTACATACTCTTTGTCTGTTAGCGATGTTAGGTTTTACAGTTGGCCACACAATATGTTTATATGTTCCTGGGAAGTTAAGAATCATGAGTTGGGATCTATCTCCAAATGAATGTAACTCTGAATGAAGGACTGTACAGTTGATAACTACTTGAGAACAGATTGCTAAATTGGATGTTAATGAACCAGTGTCTAATAATTACAGCCATTTTCTTAATGAATAATAACCAGTGTCGTAACTTCCTGATTACCTCACCATTACTTACCAATTTAATGTTCCCTCGAGAAAAGTAGTGCCTCATCCTACCAAATTACAGGAACTGACAATTATTTACTGGTTCTTCACAGTATTTAGCAGTCTGTTTTCAAGTAACATGTCTATGATGTAGTTTTTTATTCAGAGTGTCCAGGAGCAACTTATTAATAAGGAGTTAGCTCCATCCTTGGAGACGATTGAGTGGTTACCTTTGGTTTGGCTTACCTGTCAAAGGCTTCATCTGCAGGTAGGGGTGGGAGTGCTGTTTCACCAGCTGGCTTCAGTGTGAATGGGACGTCTCCTACAACTGTGCACGTCACAGCCCCATTCTCTCCCTGGTCTCGGTCTGACACCTGCACCAGAGCTACTGGGGTGTCCACCAGAACGTTCTCCGGTACTAATGCTGCTCCATCTCTGACAGGGATCCGTCCAATCTTTCGAATCTCTACGGATGGGACATTGTCATTTTCATCCCGGACAGCCAGAATGACAGTGGTGCGGTCAGTGCGGGGTGGCTGACCCCTGTCTCTGGCTGTTACTGTGAACCTCAGTTGAGCCACTTCTTCCCTGTCAATCCTGTGAAGAACGCTCAACCATCCGGTTGCCTCGTCCAGTCGCAGGAGTCTCCTGACAGATTCAGTGGCAGCTCCAAAGACATACTCCACCTGCCCGTTGACTCCAATGTCTCGGTCAGAGGCTCTGACCTGGAGGACAGGTGTACCTGGGGGAGCATTTTCTGCCATTTCTGCCTCATATGTGGATCTCTCGAACTGTGGGCTGTTGTCATTCACATCAGTGATAGAAACACGAAGCAGGGCTTGGGAGGAACGTGGTGGGTTCCCTCCATCTCGAACCCTCAGGATGAGCTCATACGAGTCTTTTTGCTCACGGTCCAACGTGCCTTTCACAATGAGCTGTGGCTGTTTTTCGCCGTCTGGTATGTCTGCAACTTGTAGTTCAAACACTGTGCTCCTGGCTCCTGCTCCATTTTCTCCACTTCGACCCCTCCGGTCACCAAGTCCATCAGATCTAGTGATGGGGTTCCCTCCAGCTGTGCGCCTTGTTGAACTTGACCCAGCTGCACCATCCTGGATGAGCTCGTAGCGGTCGATGCCATTTCGCCCAAAATCCCTGTCTGTGGCTGTGGGCAGCAGGTACAGGGTTCCTATTGGGCGGTTCTCCTCAACTGATAGCTGGAGCACAGGTGAGGGGAAGGAAGGTGTGTTGTCGTTGATGTCTGTTATGACCACCCGGCCTTCGAACAGGTCCACCCAGCTCTGCAGTGGCCCTATCACTGACACCTCAAAGTCCAAGAAACACTCATTTTCGTCAAATATCATCTGGCACTGCGGGAGCTTCTCCCTGTCGATGCGCCGCGGGCCTGTAGTCAGCTCACCTGTCACGTTGTCTATCTTGAAGTACTCTGAGCCGCTCTCCAGGGCGAAGGTGACATCTCCGCTGCCCGTACCTGCCGTGAGGCCCAGGTCGGCGGCCACGTTGCCTATCTTGACGTCAGGTGGGCCCTCCTCCGCCACCCGGTACCGGAGAGCTGAGTCGGCACCCGGCAGCTGAGTCAGCAGCTGCAGCACTAAGACCAGGAGGCTGAGAGCCTGCGCCGCGGAGGAGTGCACTGCACCAAGCCTCTGCATGGCTCCTTCTTCCCTGCGCCTCTCTGCTTACCGCTCTGTCTGCCTCCGAGCTGCGGCTTGCCTCCTCTTTATTGGTGTTTTGTGCTCTCTGGTGCACCTCGCAGCGTGGGTGTTTGATTTATCCTTTCTTACCTTCTCCCTATCGCTCTCTGCGGACTTGCCGCCTGAGGTCCGGAGGAAAGCTTCCGCACTCTCACTGTAGTTCACTTCAGCGGTGCGGGGCTCCTTTCTCCCTGTTATCCTCCTCCTACACTCGGCAGTGTCAACTTCTATAATAATAATTTCGTCGTCTCGCTGGGCTTTTCATGCCACAAAGATATGAAAAAATCCATCCTGCTGCGAGAGAAGAAAAGGCAACTAATTCATCAGTCTCCGATTAATCCACTTCACTCTTCCTCACTCCTTTCTTTCCCGCAAACCGGAGAGCTATCCCGCGTGCCACTCGAGGACGCTTATCAGTTCATAATGCCATTTGTAAGTTTTTTTTATTCCAGTCACATGTGGGACAGCGGCTTTTCTCGCGTTTTTCACAGTTAGAAACTGCAATGCAGCACCACACAGAAGACAAAAAAAAAAAAAAACCCTCCACTGCTCGTGCTCTCCGGACGCCGAGGGAAATTAACTCACGACAGATACAAAAATCAGTTTGGGACACAAAAGTCTCTGGGATGCTTGCTGCTGGATCTTGTCTTACCTTCAGATCCAGCTGCGATTTGTCTCCCCCCCTCCTCTTTCTTTTTTTTTTCCTCTTTCCCCGCAGTGGAGCAACGTGCCAAGCCGTCGGATTCCTTCACGCAAGTTCAGAGGAGACAAGAGTGCTTTTCAGAGCGAGTTTCTCTGTAATATTCGTTATTTCTCGCGAAGCGGAGGAAATCGGAGCCTCTCTTGGTGGGCTTTAAGAAAAGAAGAAGAAAGAAAAAGGAGATCCCGATAGCATCATCAGTTTAGCGTAATCCTGTGCAGCCTCTGTTCGGGATGGATGTCTCGGTGATGGACCGAGAGTAGATGCGTCTTTTTCCAAGAGTCCCGCATTCTCTCTCTCTCTCTCTCTCCCTCTCTCTTTCTCTCTTTCCACCACATGCGCCTCCTCCTCCTCCTCCTCCTCCTCTGGCTTTTTTTTTTTTTTTTTTTTTTTTCCCCCTCCTCTCACCTGCACTGCTCGGGACTGCTGCTGCTGCTGCTGCCGGTCTCCAGCGATGCTGCAGTCTCTCTCTCTCTCTCCTCGCTACTGCAACATTTTCCCCGGCCGCGTAACTCGATCGCTGAGCTGTAACGGGAGAGGCAGCAGAGGCGGTGTTGGGTCGCCGTGTGTGTGTGTGCGCGCGTGTGTGCGTGTGTGTGTGTTACCAGGGACAGACCTCACCTCCTCCTGTCATATAGGAAGATTAAATGGGCTTGGTGTCCCGGCTGCTGACAGCTCCTGCTGTGGGGAAATATCTTTATTCACACATTCGTACAAAGGACAAAGAGGCACGGGATGGGAGAGGAGAGTGATCTGGCTCTAATACAAGTCAGTCATATTTCTGCTGGTGCGGCTAATTTTTTTTCCCGGGCCAAAGAGAAGTAGAAGGCTTCATTCATCCTTTGTCACGCGTTCTCTAATATAATATCCATTCACACGAGTTTAAACTACAGTGGCGCACTATAATGGGCTCTTTACCCATAGGCCTGCTCCACTACTGCAACCACCAAGGCGCAAATTAATGACCAAAGTAGCGCGTCATGTTTATATGCCCCTTAGACAAACACGTACGCTATTTATTCATTCGTTTACAATATCAGACGTGCTTTTATTTTGCTTGTTTTTTGTTTTCCACTCTGGACAGCATCCTCCACCTCATGCGCACACAGCGCATGGGAGGATGTGCCGTCTCTCGGCGGACCGACCTGCTCAGTGAGGAGCGCAATGCAGCAGCGCTCTGCTGCTATTGAACACTACCGGGGCTTCCACGCTGCCTGCTCTGTTAAACCTCCTCTCTCTCTCTCTCTCTCTCTCTCTGCATTTCTAATTTCCAAGCCAAGTCAGGCCGTCGTTGTTGTTGTGCTTGCCCGGTCCTGGCTGGAAAGCCGGGGAGTTCCCAAACATAATGTTATTGACCGAGAGCGCGAGTTCCACAGCAGCTATTAGTGAAGAGTTTACGGCTGGCAGAGAGTAAACAAAGACTGACAAACTGCGGAGAGAGGTCACATATCTGCCTCTCTCTCCCTCTCTCTCTCCCTCGTGGACGTCCACTCTTTGGCTGACTTTTCCTCTGTTTTTCCTCTCACCCCTCCAGGAGGACCTTGCTGGTGCGCACGCACGCGTGTGTTCACGGCCCTCCACACTTAACATTCCAGAGGCGTCGGCACGCGTCCGCTCCGAGCGCACCCACGCCCTCTGTCGATCTGTGGATTGGCCCCCCCGTGCGCGATGCACGCGCGCGATTATGGAGAAGAGGGGAGGGAAGGAAAAGTTTGAGAGAGAAAGAGATTTATCTGCGTGCTGCCTGGGTCAGGTCAGTTCACTTTAACTTCGGCTGATTTGGGAAATTTTAGTCAGATTTGAGCCTGATGGGGAAAAGAAAATCGTCTAATAATAAAAATCTGTTGGCCTGAGCATGCTGTTATATCCAACCCATTAAGATATAATTGAGCATGAATCCTCTTTCATCAGCAAATGAACTGGAGTTTCAATTTGCATATTGAATGAAAAGTGGCATGTGTGCATGTGTGTGTGTGTGTGTGTGTGTGTGTGTGTGGGGAGAGAAACATAACCTGGCCTGACATCCGTTATAGCCTCGAGGCCTAATCTACTGTTTGTGCCACTGCAATAAAGAGGATCACAGCTTCACTACGTGGTCTACAAGGATAGCTGTGGAGAAAATGAAGATGATCTTGACATATATTTCAGAGCATTTGGCAAGGCCAACTGTGATTTAAGCAAAGTTTGCCAGATATCCTGAAGACGTGTGTGCTCATTCTGCAGGCTCTTAAAAGGCACAAGCCTTAGATAATGCAAATGTGGATATGTGTCCTTACTGTACCTCCATTCATTGACCTTGCCTGTTGTTGGATCAGTGTAGCTGCGGCAAAAATAAAAATCCGAGCAGCTCAGATGAGCCCTGTGCTGGAGCAACCTTCACCTGGTGAATTCCAGTACTAGAAGGAAGATAATTTTCTCATTTTAACTCTCAGCAATCAGACACATCATGTTGCCATCACTTTGCAATATATCGGCTGAATCCTCACATTCATGTCAAAAGATAAGGTCGGCATCAATGTATAGTACACACTACTCCGTCTCTCTGTACTCTCTGGCTTCCCCTGTGGCAATCAGCCTCAAGCTTGTTGGTTCCTGAGGTACAAATCTTTGAAAACAGATCACAAATAGTTTCATTTACAAAAAGGTTGATTTATTTGCTAAAACAGCTGGGTGCTGTAGTTTTTATTAATCATTGCCCGTAATTATTATCCTTTATTATACACAATGCATGCTCATCATACTAAAGGAATGTGTTACCTAGTCCAGCGTGAGGCTGATTAATGTGTTTATTATAGTTTTTGCACAAAAATGGAGGTCCGTGGCACCGAGGAATAAAATAAATCATTTTGGTATGTTAAATAAAATAAATAAAATAAAAATGTTTTTAAACAGCCATAGATGTAGTTCAAAGGAGACATATTATCTTTAAGACCCCTGTCCTGAATACTCACTCTGCTCTGATTGGTTATCTCACACACGCCTGAGCTACCACCACTCACCATGTCTCTGGTCGGCTCTGTCATGGTTTCAGCCTCCAGTTAACTTCACTTATACAACAGTGAATATAGGCGTAAATTATGCAAATGTGTGACATGGTGACGCCGTGTGATGTCATGAAGTCACGGAAATAAAGGTGGGACTATTGACGAGGCGTTTCTGGAGCAGTGTTTTCTGTGGGAGATAGGAGCTCCTATTGGCAAGAACGTTGGACTTTTTAACTTTCAAGAACTTTAATATGCACAAGAACCATAACAGGAAGCATTACAGGTCTCCGTTAAGTGATCATATACAGTACTATTTTTTAAAGGGTGAGTTGAAGAGTATTCAGCTGGGTGAATATTACTGAAGCTGGAAACTGCAAGGTCCCCTCCTCAAACAGGTTTTGAAGATAAAGTCTGGAGAATTTCTTGATCTTGGGAGATTTTTTTTATTATTTCCTCCTAATCCATCTGCTGCAAGTTACCTTTCTCGTGGACAATATTTTTTAAATAGAGGAGTTTTGAGCAAGAGAGGTGTGAGCAAGAGAAACCAGACTTCAGACTGCCAGCCCAAATGTGTTTTCTTTTGCATATCTAGATTGTATGTATGAAATGCGATTTTTGCAACTTGGATCCAAACCACATTTGACGGTGGTTTGGAATGTGATTCAAATCCGATTAACACAGATGCGTCTCAGTCTAGATGTTCTGGCTGCTCATGCTGCATTTCGGAAGCGTTTTTCGTGTCACTCGCAGCTCGACACTTAATGACGATGTCAAGTCCGGAGTCACAGAAGTGCATCAGAGCGGCCGAGCAGAATCCATGTTGCAGATAGCAGAGCGTTATGGAAGACAACACAGAACAACAGTCTGCGGACACACGCGGAAATAAATTGTCCACCTCGCAACTTGACAGCTTGAGGAAAGCGAGATGATGGCCCTCCGTTTCTCATGCCTCCATGTTGGAAATAGCACATACAGTAGCGACTGCGGCCTACGTCGTGACCACAGCAACCCAAGTGGATAGGTTGGTGTTGTCTGGGCACAAAAATCCGATTTGCTCACTTGCAAATCGCAGTGAGGACACTCCATCTTTGAGATCTGATTTGAGAAACAAATGCAATTTGCCTGCAGTCTGAACATAGCCTAATACAATCAGTGACAGATAACAGAGGGCAAAAAGTATGACATGAGTGAAAGAATACTATTTTATAATCCTTTTCACTTGGATTTCAGAGTTTTATTTTATAATTAAGTTCCCTACAGAGACCAAGCTCAGCTGAAACTGTCAAAGTTCACACACATATTTACCTATATTTTACAGACCATTTCCTTGGAATTTTGCTTCGCATTTCACGCTTACCCCGAGTTTTTACTGTCTGTTTCTGTTTTGGTGCAGGCACACACATGATTTCCTGCTCTTAGATCTGAGGAGCTGTCTAGTAGCACACCACTAATTGTAGTGTACTTGTGGCACATTTGGTTGTTAGAGCAATAGCAGTAATGACGGAAGCTCTAATTAGTTGCTCTCAGCCGTAGTAGTCCCAACCAAGTCTGCATCAAAGGCCTTAATGACTACAAGCTGTCACTGTGACACCAGTGGCCATAAACCCGTTGGATAGTCTTACGTTGACTCACCTTGAATCACATTAAACACCTCCTACTGGATCCTCTGCAATTCACCTCCTACGCAGACCATGTAGATACAAGCCTAAGGACACAAGGAAGGATCCTGCCTGGTGGTGGACTTTAGCTCGGTGTTCACTGCTTTGATCCATGCACTGCTTCAGACTGAGCTCTCCTGACTCACCATACCTGCCTCCACCTGTCATGGGATCAGCAGCTTTCTGTTAGATAAAAAAAAAAAAGGCTGGGAAAAGCCCAATCCGAAATCCTGACAATCACCTCTGGTGAAGCCCAGTGATGTGTGCTCTGCTCTTCTCCCTTTACACAAATGACTTTGTGCACCTTCAAGGAATCCTCCTTTTGAGAGTTGGCACATAATGCTACACTAAGTAGTCTCATCCAGGATATTATGGGAAGTCGGCATACAAATGTTAACATGAAGAGCTCTAGCAGCCCCATGAATCTTGAGCAAAAAATGCCCTGTAAACCACATTTTAAGCTAAAGCAGAAAGCCTGTGAATATACTACTATGCTGTACAATAGGCCAGCTGGAGAATGCACTTCTTGAGCTAGAGGAGGAAATACAGGCTGTGAAAGGAACCGTAAATGTAGCTCTACACAGAATTACCGAGTCTTTCTCCTAACCATCTCTGCATGGTGGGTATGGCTGTGCCACCAAAGAGGACATGAAGCGCTAACAATCAGGTTGGGATAAGGCAGTGATGAAACTCAAAGAGCTGTAACCCAGTGGGCAAGGTCTCCAGTTGGAGCCTTCAGGCCAAGTTTCTCGACCAAAGAAGAAAACAAAAGGAGTTGCTGGAGCGGGATGTGAGAACTGGGATAAAGGTAATGGTTTGGGCCTGGCAGAATTATAAAAGGATGGTCGATCTTTCAAGCTGTGCCACACAATAGAAATCCCAGCCCAGTTGCTGAAATAAAATGTTGGCATTGTACATTTCTGCTATAAGTGTAATTTTCCCCTTCAGATTACATGTCATGATTTTGGTTATTAGTTATTTATTTTCTGTTTTATTTTGAAGGTATATATCCTGTTGTGTCTTGTTGTCACTTTCCACTTCCTGCTCACTTGTGTTCCTGTTGTCCCTTGGTTTGTTTTTCTGCATATTCACCCAAATTCCTTGTTACTCTGGTCTGTACTTTGGTTTTTTTTGTTTTTGTTTTGCTTTCTCTCCTGTTTTGTCGTCTGCCTTTTGCTTGCCCTTTATTGCTCGTATTTTTGGTTTTGGGATTTGGATTTTTGTTAAAGCTCGCTTTCAGTTTCCACCTGTCTGCCTCAGTGTCTGCGTTTGGGTCCCTTTGTGTTAAACCTGACAGTGGAAGGGACTGTGACAGCGTGACAGCTGGGCAAGACGACTGCCAAGCCAGAGACCACTGTTCAAGATGCCGTTTCAACATTTGTAAGTACTAAACTGATGGGTACTTTGGACCAGAAGTCAGGCCACTTTTCCGACTTGCTTGTGGAAACAAAACCAGGTATTTTAACAGAACGTCTGGACAATTTCCAGCATGTTTGTGGCGACAGAACCAGGTAAGCAAAAATATGATGTTAACCTTAACCAAGTGGTTTTTGTGCCGTAATCTAACACAGTGTTGTCTCAACATAAAAGGTGAACATAAAGAAACATATCATTTCAACTGTTTATAGCTAATAAGATGCTTTTTGTGAAACATTTTAACTGTACATACAAAGCGCACAGAGATAGAAGTACAAAGTAGGCAGGAAGCTCATGTCCTTCACTGTGAACAATAACACAGGACACTTAATAGCCGCTGCATTCTTCTTTATAATGTGCTAAAGAGGCAGCTTCAAGGCTGGTAAAGCTAAATGGCTCAATAAGCCGGTCAAGAACGGCAACTCTGTTGTAGGCCTGAGTCCATAATGTCCAGAGGAAGTCGCTGAGAGTGAAGAGGACCAAGATTGAATCAATTCTGTACGACCCCATCCTCTCTATCAAGGTGATAGAACCAACAAAGTTACTAAACCTTCAGCAGCACACACATTTGTTCGGTACATGTTGAACTGTTTTCTTAGTAATAAATCTCTGGACACACATGCAGACCTTCATGTAAACACTTAACACATTAAATTGGACTGTGGGATAACTTAATCGCAACTGCAAACATGGCTGCACAGGTGGGCCGTATTAGGTGGAGTGCCAATTAGCAGCTTTTGTCAGCTAGATGAGGCCTGGTAATCAGCAGTCTGATGTCTGTTCTAAGCAGCATGAAACTACTTGTGTAAAAGAGCTCGAAAGAGGCCAGATCATTTGAGCTCCAAATGCAGGAGTATCAGTCAAAAACTGTTAAATTATTTAATAGGTCCGGGAAAGAGTCTCCAAAATCGTGACAGCATATTGCCAACACAGACAAACTGCAGCGACAAAGAGGAGCAGCAGTCACAAGCTGAAACTAACCGACAGGGATGTGACACACATAGAGAACACGGGGTTGACAAATACTGCTAATTGTCCTGCAACTGAATGCGGCCAGCTGTTGTGGGGTTTCATAACTGCATTATAATCTGCGTCTATATGATTTTGTCTGATTGCAACTGTATATCCCGTACATGCTGGTGTATAATAGTTGCCCTTTTGTTTTCATTACCAGTAGATACTTAAACATGTATCTGTTGTTGTACGTAATTTGCGTATCCCGGATCTATATCTTAACTGTTTTCTCTTTTGTTGCTTTGACAATCCAAATCTATCCCTGGGGATCATCCTTAGCTTTCATATCGTATCATATTCTCTCCTCTCCTCTCCTCTCCTCTCCTCTCCTCTCCTTTCCTCTCCTCTCCATTTAAACTGCACCTACAGCTGCATCCACTTTGCATTTGCTGTTCTATACTAACTGCTCACAAGCTCAACCCTCTTGTGCAAATTTTCCTATACATGCCGCTGTATATACTTTTATTTACATTTACATTCCCTGTTGTTATGCTTATACCTCTGTTGGTGCTGTATCTGCAGGGATATCTGGCTTCTAAATTAAGATTCTGACCATGATCGGTAAGTCCCTGGGTTGTTATTCATCATTACCCCTCAGGGTTTATTTCTTTATGTTGCATGTTTATAGTTATTTACATGTAATGCAGTGATTTCACATGGATGTAACTGTTTAACATGAGTGTAATATCATTTACTGATAACTCTGAAAGCAGCTTCATGTACCTTCAGCCTAATTAGTTTGAAGGTACATGGGTTTACACCAGCTCAATGAGTAGCCCGAAGGTTTCCGGTACGAATCCCTGGTCAGATAAAAATGGCAGCTGGCAACCTGAGGGCTGTCAGAGGCAGGATGAGATGCAAGCTCCTGATGGCTGTGGATGTTTGTATGGGTCGTTTTAATTCAGGAGATTAATTTCCCCCTGGGGATTAATAAAGTAGTATTCTATTCTAATTTATGAAAAACAATTTGAAGCAGGGAAATTGGGAGGTAGTGAAGCAGCATTTAGTTTCAATGGATGAGCTTAATTCTTAAATAAAATTAAAACCTAATCAAGTGAGAGTTTGACAAAAGTGGAAGGTAGTGTTACTGAAAGTCAAACTGAAAAGTGACAAAGAAAACAGCTAAACCTATCTATCTATCTATCTATCTATCTATCTATCTATCTATCTACCTATCTATCCATCTATCTATCCATGCATCCATGCATGTGGTATTTGTTTGTATTTGTTGTTCTGGATCTAAGAGGCCAGGGTCACAAAATTCCTCTTTCTTTCATGGTGCGACGATAACAGGTTTGGACTCCTGACAGCATGATGCTGAAGACCTACTGTGACAGTTCATCAAACTCAGGAAAACCTTCCTTGTAGCCCGGCAGGTGTTTACACACACTGGACAGGTCTGTTTCATGTGGACATTTCTCGACCAAGTTGGTTTTGCAAAAAGCATTTCATTTTTTCCTACTTGCATCATTTGCCGCTGTCAGCAAGCACATGCAGAGGATGCAACAAGGTGAAATCCATAAATACACTACATTTGGCTGTCATTAGGTCTCCTGTTAGGGCCAGTTTATGGGTGTTGGAGCGTAAGGTAAGAATGAGAGACAGAGAGTGTGGATTGGTGCAAAAAGTGTGCCATTTATTTACTTTCCAGTGTGTAATCTTTTGAAAACGTCACCCAGACCGTTGTCATGTAAACTAGCAATACTGAATCCTGTGCATGTGTATTACGTTTTCAGCCTAATCGTCATGCACAAATAGGAGGACAACAAGATCAACAGGGGACTATCAACCTTTTTTTTGCTGCCAACTCCACTGAGATTATTAACGCTCCTCCAGAACAGTGTAGATTTGCTGAATAATTAGTGATGTGATGGCTAACTGCTCTGTAGAAGAAACTCTTTGTGCCCAAGCGTGTGGTGTTATTCTGTGGTGTTTCATTGGAAAGTTACTCCACCACCTTCTGGCCTGGCATGCATACATTAGCATTAGCATCAGTATTTTCAATTGTTTCTGCAGATTCGTGTGCACGAGGATCGTTTTCACAACATTGATGAATGTACGTGGAACTTTTTTCAAAAGCAAAGGAGAAATTTTTCCGTTTTTGCAAAACTGTTGTCGTATAAACAGGGCCTAAACCTCACTCTCAAAGCTAAACAAAAACAGGAGAAAAATGTACTCGATGAAAATGGCAGTTCATCCCTGTTCTTCATGGTAAGATAAACAACATGGATACTATTATTACACTATTATAATATTTACACAGTCTGTTAGCAACTAGTAGTAAACCTTGGCTAACAAAGCTAGTAAGCTAGCAGACACACAAACAGGTAGCTGAGCTCACAGACACATGCTAACACATCTAACAGTAATCTAACAATCAACTCAGCAGCAGTGATGTCACGGGAAGCCAGCCAATGTCTGCCAATTAATCAGAGAGCCTCAAAAAGAAAGGAGAGCTCTCACTCTCCGAGTACAACACTTATGTATGACCGAATACAAATGTACAATACAAATATGGACAGGATCGTAACATGCTACATGCATGTAATTATTCTTGCAAAATCCATTTCTGAATTTTCCATTTCCCTGTCAAGGATGATGAGCAGGGATTTTTTTTAAAGAGACTGACAGGTTGTGATGGTGCATCGTCAGAATCTGTATGACCCACAGATGAGAGCACACTTTCACCAAAGTATTTACTCAATGTTCCCCTTCTCTTTGGAGGAGGTGAATCATCCCCAGCAGGCGCCTGAAAGCTCAGTTCAGCAATCATCTTTACAGATGACTTTTAAGGACTCCAGTGATGCACCAACAACCTTACAAGCAGTGTACTTATCAACAGACTCAGACTGTAGAACTGCATTCGATGGGTTCAAGACAACAAGCACCCGCACTTAAGATCTGCCAGAATCAAAGAAATTATGCCTCTTCATTTGAATTAACAGACCTAGGATACCGAGGAGATGGGCTTCATTCTCAACAATGCATCTTGTCACATCGAAATGGCTCATCCAGCGAATTTCTGAAGAAGTCATACTGCAGAGTCGGCGTTCGCATACCTTTTCTTGACCTCTCTGGGAACTATGTTTGCCATTTGTTTCAATTAGCCCGTTTTGAATATCCCTAGAGGTGTACTTGGCATTTTTAGGCATATCCTTAGCAATATCAGCTAGCTTGTCGTCCATCTCTGAGGTATATTCAACCATTTCAAAGGAGGAATTAATTAGATTTCTGTTGTTCCATTGAGCCCTTACTTGTGCCCACACAAAAGCTTAACCACACAACCAATGCTCTTGACCTTGTCAGTTCATTTCTACATCTTACTACGCTGTGGTTCAAGTGTAATATTTTTGTGGTTTACTTTTTACTTTAAATGAGTTAAGATGAATTGATTAAAGGTGCAACTGAGGTGAGACCATTCACACTCTTGTATCCTTTATTTCCCTGTAAGTAGACACTCACAAACTCAGTAATACAGCAAAAGTACACAGAATAGATTATTACAGTTGAGTTGATAGTAAACGAACTTTGGGCACTGTTCACGCAGCAGAACAGTGCTACAAATCCTTTTCAGATTTTTATTCGTATCTCTTCACTTTCGTTTTGCCCCTGAGGAAGTGTGCAGTAGTTTCCTAGTTCGGAACATCACATATGTACATACTGTTTTAACTTTCATATCTTTGGAGAACAGTTATTGAGTGATTTTGTTATATATTTTTTTCTCCCAGAGCACAATTCAGAAACAATGTGCACCAGGCCACAGAACAGATCTACAGTGGCTATGAATGCTTATAAGGAGTTTCCCTTTGGGATTTATTTTCAGCACTAGCCGGATGGAATGACTGCATAGACTCCACCTATCACCACTGGGAATTTCCAGGTCAGGAGGGACATGTAGTGCCTCTAACTTATCCTGGTGTATCTGCCCAGCTTTCTCGTCACTGTCAACTGCACCTGGTAGGCTGGTAAGGTAACTGATCCATGTTTCCTCTTTGAAAGATATAGGAGAAGCTGTGTTGCTTCAATTAAAGGTGGGAGTTTTAATTGCACTTTGATGCACTGTTAAGTGAAGAGCCTTGCAAAACAGCTGTTTTATTTTTCTATAAAAGAATGTTTCTTCTTAACAGAAACACACTGGAAATGGCATAAATAAGATTTCAACCTCTCTAGAGGGGATGTCAATGGTTAATCATGAATCAATCACCCACAGAGAATATTTTTGGCGGGTTACGCATGACAGTCCATAGGTTAATTTGCATACAGACACACTGTCGGTTCATGGCTTCACTGGAGCAGTCTGGATCAAAAAGTGAAGAACGGCAAAAGCGTGGGAACACTTCCTCCAAAAAGGCAACAAAGTCAAATGGTTACATTTTTAATGCGACTCTTGTGTTAAGCAGTAGTACTATAGCACTAGGCTGTACCACATTAAGAACAATCACCCTGCTGCGATGTCTGAGGATGGCTCCCACCCAAAGGTCACGCACTTCTAGCCAGCGGGGGAGAATGGTTGATGTGTGCCAGTCCAATGCATTATGCAGCCGATCAGTGTGGTAGAGGGCAAAGATTAAAGAGCTAGTATGGTACCTCAAGCCTGAGCATGTCATACCATCAGGAGCTTCTGTCACTAAGCACACGGAAAAGCACTTTGACCTCAGCTAGCCAGAGCAGACAAGCTAATGTTAGCTCTGACATGTGACTTCTGGACAGCTCTCACAAACATTAGATAGCTTCACAAGTACTAGTAACCTGTAATCTATGAAGACTGGGAGATGCTGTTCAGTGTGCTCTTTTTATCCAGCGCTGGTACAGAGACAAAATGAAAGGTGGAAATAAGTCCAGCTCCCTCTTTTCTTTTCCCTTCTCCTAAAAGTACATTTCCCCTCCAGCTCCAGTCGGCACTCAATACCTACACTACATAAACATCCGACAATAGAGGTCACCTGTGTGGATCGTTGCTACAGTCAAGTTGATGAAAAGGAGTGAAGAAAAATCCAGCAAAATAAAAATGATGTCTGAGCTCTCCTCCTGTCAGTAAACAGCTCAGGATCAGAGCAGAATCGATGCGACTCTGGATGTTTATTCCTCCAGGAGGTCTGGCTCTGCACCGGACTTACTTTTTCTTCTAGATCTGTCTGGGAGCAGCTGCAGCGGCTATGCCCCTCCGCTCTGGCCGGGCCTCCCGACACAACATACAACAAATGCCTTTTGTTTTGTTTTGATAGAGAGACCCCTAGTGGCAGAAATGAAATATTGTACGTTCCAGCTACTATGTACCTCGTTATGTTCACCAGCTAGTCACTAGTTTTGTGTACTGTGTGGTAATGGGCTGGTGGTGTACAGTGGGTTTTGACAGCTTTTTTGTTGGAAACAGCCGCCTGCTGCTGCTGAAAACAATGTTATGACAGCGGGGAGAGTGAACCAAAACGGTAAAGTTGCAGGGCGTACAAAGCGAGCAGAAAAGTAACAAAAAAGCTCTGTAGAGCTGAGGGGAACTGTGGAGTCCACTTGATACATCTCTGCAGGTTTAGCACTATAGTGACCCCTGTCACATACAAGTAATCATGTCCATTGTTAATAAACAAATATAACTTATAACCTATTTTTAAGAAATCTGATTCCAGGGGCACCACGGTGTCCTAGATCTTTAGATGCTGACCATAAAATGTAATTTACCCAGTTTGTGTTTGGACTTTTGTTTGACTTTTTTCATAACCTCTCTCATCTCATTTCCTGTCTCCTCTACACTGTCGGCTATCACATAAAGGCATAAAATGCCCCCAAAATATTGCAGATTCCAGCCTGAAAAAGAGTAGCTGTGTTTCTTGTTATAAAGTTTTATATAACTGCAGTAATTTCTGCATTATTAGTTGGTTTTAATATAAACTGAGGCATGCCTTCATGATCAAAACTGCTCACAAATGAGATTATTATTGGCAATAGAAAGAAACAGTGACTTTGTCATATTATTTATTTGTTTCCAAAGGGCTGAATAATTTTCTCTTGCCTCTGTGTGTCCACAGAGACATAAATTTGGGCTTCTTCATTTCTAAATAAATGGTCTTTCAGATCTTTAACCAGGGCTGTATCAGTCTTTGTGCAGATTCTCAGTGCCGTTGAAGTGCAAAATCCATCTTCATAAGTTTTCAAATTGACTCTTTTATTCACAGTGGGGGGATTTCACTTATGTGTTTTGAGACATGTCAGAAATCCAGTCAACCATATTCTTTAATTTGCTGCAATATATGGTGTGATTCTGATTCATTCGAACATACGTGTGTTGAATGCTGTTTAACGGACCTCGGAAGGAGACTGTCACGTTGGAGAGGATAAATCTCAGAAGTGAGAAAGAGAGACTTGGCTCTACTTTCCTCTCTCTCGCCCAGCCATTCTCACCTCTGCATGCACGCACACACGCATCCACCCACACACACAAAATCATGATGCAGGAAGTGGAAATTTCGAGCCTTCTCACATGCATACAAAACAAACTTCGACTCAAATATGGATCCACAAGACACATAATTGCATATATGCTATTCTTGTTTTTTTTCCCTGCCTCCTATAAAGTCACGTTCTCGCTTCTATTACCACTTTTTACTTCCCACCTGTCAGGTCTGGAAGGAAGGTAGATGATAGGTGATAGGTCTTGACAGAACAGTGAGAACACACAATGCATGTGGATGCGCACACACACACACACATATAGAGGCAGACACACGTACACACACCATAGTCGGTTTCTGCTTTATTTCCTAGTGATCCTTCATCTCTCAGAATCCCTCTCCAAGGCTTCCCTCCTAACCCTCTCTCATGCTGTCTATAAAGATGTCTCCCATTCCTTTTCTCATTCTTTCTCTGACAAGATGTCAAGAAAGGTTTCACTTTCTTCTCGTTCTTTACACTCAAGCTCACATACAGCGTAAAGCGTGTATAATGTATTACAGCTTTTATGTCTCTTTGAAAAAATAAATACAAGAAATCCTTCTTGATCCATCGGCATGGCCATTTGCTTTGTTAATGCATTGCAGTTCAGCTAGCGCTGCTGCAGTGGAATGCATAAAGAAGGTAGTGCTGAGCGAAACTGTCAGCAATATTGTAGAAATCCAGTCAATGCCGGTGTTTTATATACCTGCAGTTTATATGTCAACCGAGTTAAAATATTTATATACGGTAGTCAAAGGAACTGCGAGGAAAAGATCATTTTCTTTAAATGATTCAGTTAACAGTCCAAGTAACTGCCAGTCAAAACGCAAGAAAATATGTGAATAAATATGTAAAAACAGACTTTGGGAGACGGTTTTGAATGTTTTGGTTTTCAGTCCGCAGCTTCAGTCCAACAGAGGTTTTAAATCCATGCCTTATTGAAACAGTTTTTTTAAATCAAAGGAATACCAACGTTATTTTCCACGGAGATATTCTGTGCCAACCATCAAAAAGTCGTTGTGTTTCCTGCAGCAAGAAGCCACTGATCATCACAGTTTACAGTAAACAGGCTCCTCCTGCAAGCTCAGAAAATAACCCCAGTGAGTAAAAACATTCTTTAAGAAGTAAACATTAGTGTTTGATCTCCAGTGTTCACCTTGTTTTGTTAATCTTACAAATGTAATTTAACACTTAAGAGTACGAGTTTAATTATGTCTCAACTCTCATTTATTTTTTAAATAAGTTTAAGAATATTAATATAATGCGCTTATAAGAAGTTTTTAGTCTCTCACTTTGCCTTTACTGTCTCCCTACGAAATGAACATACACACACACACACACACACACACACACACACACATACAGACACACAAAGACACAAGATACAATGTCTCTCACACTTGCCAATAATGGTTTAATTCAAGCGGTGGCGGCCTTAGTCTTAAACTCTCAATTCCTGTGTTGAATAGCTCTCCCAGCAGCGCTGCTGGAACGTCATCAGCTTTAGAAATGCTGACAGGCTGAAAAAGCAGCTGAGTCATTCTTAATGAAGATCAGGAAGCTTTTCCTCCTTTCCTCCTTTCCCTCCATCATCAGAATAACAAGCATGCTGGCACAGACAGCATAGGCTTACCCCCACTGGAAATTGACTGCTACAGCACTAGCTGTCAAAAAGTTACAGACTGTCGGCAAATAAAACGCAGGACCGGAACAAATTTTTACTTTCTGCGCTTCACCTTTATTTGCCATAACAGGTTTCCCCCCCTTCTACGGATGTCCGTACTTAATTTGCATTGTTCAAATTCTTGCAAGAACGTTGTTCAGTCAAAACATTCAGGATGGCCGCAGAATGACCGCTTAAGTAATACCAGCAGAGAAAAAGCAAGAAATAGCAAGAAAAAGACTGTATTAGAGAATCCGCAGGTCTTAAATCTTTTGTAGCAAATCTCCTTCACAGCAGAACTCATAATTTATTGTAGCCACAATCCCTTGAGGCAAGAGGAAACTGTGTTTACTTGGCTGCAAATATTATATTTTGACGTCTGTGCAAATATGATCCCAGTCATGAAACCGCCGTGTACTTAAACTCTGAGATTCTGACATTGTGTCGACCAAACTATATGTCATGTGTGCAATCATGCAAGGAGCGGAAACTAAGTGTGGCTGTCAAGCGGCATAAATACATCTTCAACAATGTTGAGAGAAGAAACCGACTGAGCAGCGGAAACATTCAAGAGTGTAGATGATGATGGAAATTCTCTCTCCCTTATATGCCAGCTGCTGATACATTTGGCCTTGAGGTGGTTGAAGATGCTTTTGTTTTGATTTCAATTTGCAAGACGCAAACCAAAACTATAACTCTATGTCAGTTGGGGCTTTGGTCTCAGATTTTCACCCTTCATACATTTCACCCCACAATTAGCTTGTACAGGCAGGTTTTTAATGTGGGTCAACCCGCTATGGATAGGCGATTGACTTGTTTCCCATTTCCAGAGGACGAGTTTGTCTCAGTTTGGTTTTTATCTGGTGTGTCACGTTCAACGTCACAAACTCGAGCAGAAGACCATAAACCTCATCACACTGCATCTAGAAGACGTTAAAACGTGTTTTGAAAAAGTCTCTTATTCTGAATTAGACTCAGTGTTTTTCTGGGGCTGATAATGGAAGTACCGATTAGGCAGCTGGATCAGGTACTGACATAAGCTTTGTTTGCACGGATCAGTCAGGTTTTGTTCGGTTCAGTCTGTTACACTTTGTTACACTGTTCTGACACTAAAAGGTGGCGTTAAAATGCTGCCACCGATTGGTTGGTCGGATCTGGCATTAAAGTACAGCTACCACTGAAGCGCGAAACACAGCTTTAGAGGCCAGTGACAATGTAACGGTGGTTACCCTTTAAATATATTTTACTTCAGTCACTCTTTTAAACTCAATGCCGTCTGAACGATGCTCAAGCGCTGCTCGAACGGAGCCGAATGGAAAAGTATTAAAATGGCAGACGTCCTTAACTTCAACATGGTTCATAGCATCAAATTAGCGCGTCCACCCAGGTGTCATATTTCCATCACTGCTGACCGAAGCTGGAGGCAATAACTACCCGCGGTTACTGCGGAGTCATTTGACAAGGGGATGCATGCTGATTGTACTCTTTCACCTTTGAAGACAAAAGCCAGATGTCACTTGCTTTTTTTGTCCAGTGCGAAAGGGCCATAAGTCAGCCTGAGTGCACTGGAACGTCACTTCTGCTTCCAGGTCAGAGGAAACAGGCGTAACGTGACACTGCAAGTCAATGACGCGACGATCAACTTCACAGTGTATGAAATTAAAGGAAAAGACAGACGATGCAGATGAAAGTCACATGCTATAAAGAGATCTCGTCTGATGAAGAGAAGAGGAAACAGGTCAGTGGTTGAAGGGAACAGATTAAGTGCTGTAATGAATGTGCTGTAATCTTGGCAGTGTTGATCTCATTATTTGTTTGTTTCTCCTCACACCTGCCCAGACATGCCGTTCCACAATGTTTCCCCTCTTCATTAGTAAGGAGCTACTGCTGTGCACTAATGCATGTACTCGGCTGATGTTCATGTCCTGGGCGTTTGTGTCTGTTTGTGTGTGTTTCTCGGAGTCCACCTGTGTGTGTGTGTGTGTACACGCTGGCATATTTCTTCCTCCTGATTAAACTCCTGCGGTGAAGCGATACCTCCCGTGTCTCTGCAGACTCCTCCTGTTTTTGACCTTTCTGTCGAACGCGTGCACACGCACACATCACGTGCACACATGTCCGCGTAAGGCTGGTGATGGATGGCGTTATTACCTGAAGCTTTTAAGGGGCAGAAAGGTGCTTAAGAGAACAAACACACCTGACTGTTTGTGCTTTATCATCAGGAATTAACACTCAGACGCGCACACACCGACACAGGCAGACACACAAACACACACACACCCGACATATGCAGTATTCTTTGAAAACATTAGCATTTAGCAAGGGAAGACAGTTTGTTCTCACCCAATTTTGTTTTCAGCATTTCCTCGCACACATTCTCTCACCTGTGAAAATTATTCATTAATGATTTATTGAGACTCACACAAGGCGCCCATGCTTGAGAAGCTGAATTAAGCTCTGCATTTCCAACACAGCATTAAGTACAGATAAACACACACACATAGACACACATATACATATTTTATATTTATATATTGTTACCAGAAGGATCTGCATTAGGGCGTTCTAGCGCTCGGGATGACCTTGCTTTGTTGCTTGATGGTATAAATAAAACACCACAGAGGAAGAAAATGAGTTGTTTCTGTGGGTTGATCATGCTCCTGGTAAAATGATGAGTCAAAATGCATATCAGTTTGCTGATAGTCCTCATGTCACTCTGGTAATATAGACATATTGCTTTCATCTGTCTCTCTTCCTTACTCTCCCCCCCTCTCTGTCTCCCCCTCTCTTCTTCCCTCTGTCTCCCCCATCTCCATTTTTGCTGATTGCTTTGCACCATTAATATTTCATGTGTAATGTGGCTCTTTTGGATAGTGTGAGCATGTGTATGTGCCCCCGCGAGCCTGCGTACGTGCACACACACACACACACACACACACACACACACACACACATGCGCCCGCCTGCATATGTGCTCGCGTGCACGCCTGTGTTTGTGTGTCCGTGCCGCAGTATCAAATTCTGCTCTCACAGCTGTCGGCTAGTCTCAGCTTGGTTGTGATCTGTCTGTCTACCTCTCAACCTTCAACCTCTCCTTCTGTTTCACTCTCTTTCTTCCTTTCTCCCGAGTTTTTCATCTGCATCCCTCCGCTCTGCGTCCCTCTGTTGGCTCCGGCTTTATCTTTTCTTCTTCACCGCTTGCCTGGTTTTTTTCTTCCTCAGCGGCGTCTTCCTGCCCCTCTCCCCCGATGCTCTCTCCATCTCTCCCTCTGAGCCGTTCGGCCCCCCTTCTTTTCTTTCACATTACTTTCAATCTCTCGCTTCACTCTGGCTGGTTTTCACCTTTCAGCCTCTCTTTCCTATATCGCTTCCTTGGTTTTTTTTTTTCAGATTTTGGCTTTGACTTGAGAAAATATAGGAGAAGAGAAGAAAGTGTGGTGAAACATAACGCAGAAGTTACTCAGTGCAAAAAATGTTGGTTATCGTATTATTTCTCTTTCTTACCGGTGGACTGCGAAGATGGATTCGGGGGATAAGAGGATAAATAGTTTGGATTCGTAATACGTACGATGAGAAAGTCTTATAGGCGATGTCAGTCTTCTGTTATGGGCCATTGCTCGACAGTTACTCCCCCGTCTCCATTCTCGATGGAGTTCTGTAAGGAGAGCGAGGCGGCAGCGGCAGGCGAGTGACAGCCTCATATTGAACAGGAGTGATATGTAGGATCAAGTTCGACCTCTCCGGCAAATGAGAGGGGACAGGATTTTTGGAACAGTCTCGGAGTAGACGTACTGTAGAGCTGACCAATTTCGTATGCAAAGTTCTCATCGTAAAACACTGCCACGACTCAGAAAAGTTCAGAGGTTGGATCGGCTTTATATTGCCTGTCATAGAGCATCCCAGTATGTCTCCTCAGGCAGCCCTTCTGGTTGGTGTGTGTGTGTGTGCTTTTAAAAGCCTCCTGCTGATTACAGGCACACACTGTTCCCTGCACCTTAATGAACAGAATCACCACTGACACACACAGTTTCCATTTATTACCCTTGTCTCTCATTATGGAATTTCCGTGCGTGTGCTCGTTCCTTGCCGGTGCACGCATACGTGTGTGTCTGTGTGTATGCATTAACTCTGCTCCACCGTGGGCCCGGGCGTGTGATTGGCTGCGGATGAGAGCTAAGGTTGGCACAGCAACGTTTCCGCAGAAGGCCGTAAAGCAGTAGGCCTGGAGCGTAGGCAGCATCTGCCCCTCCACTGCTGCCAAGACACACACACACACACACACACACACACACGCACGCACACTCTTGTATGCGTGGATTTGCATAAACACTCACACAGATTGACATACATGTATTGACACACACTTGATAATTCACAATCTCTCATTTAGCCCCAGCCCCCTGTCCCTTGTGCCAATCTATCCTCTCTCCTGGCACTTGTCCGGCATTCTCTCACTCCGCTGACCTCTCTCCGTCTCTCCTCTTCCATCTCTGCCACAGCTTTGTCCCTCATAAGCTGTTTCTCTCTGTCTCATATTCAATTCTCCAGCCCTCCACTCTATTTGTCTTTTCTTTAAGCTGTCCTTTTCTGTCACACGCGCCGAGGTAAACTGTTTCTGTGGAACCACTTCTCCAGCTCTGCGCACATTTTCTTCCTTCTCCACCTTTACTGCCCTGCGACAGCAGCACACACTCATTACAGGTCTGCCCCTGTTCTCTCTCTCTGTCCCACACACACACACACTGCTCAGAGAAACGGACATTTACCAAAAAAACACAGACACACACACACACGCACATACACATACACATGCACCCAGAGTCACTGCTCTGCCACCCACGCTTGGGTTGTTGTGGCCAGGAGATTCTGTCATAACTCAAAGGCTGACCTTTCATAAGCCACTGCTCCAGACAGATGAATAGCCCTATAGCACTGTGTCTATGTGTTGTGTTGTGTTGTGTTGTGTGCACATGTGTGTGTGTGTGTGTGTGTGTGAGAGAGAGGTTAGGTTTGATAGTTTGAGCAAGTGCATTGCACACGTGTAGTTGTGTGTGTATGGCACGACTGGTAATGCATCAAGAATTGGGCCTGTGTGTTTGTGTGTGTGTGTGTGTGTCTGTGTGTCATAAGGGCCGTGGCCTGGGTGGAAATAGGGAAAGGGGTGACTGAGCAGCGTGGATAACAAGGAGGAAAGAAAGAAATCAATCAGACCTATAAAACATAAAACCAGAACCTCCCACACTGCTTACTGCATCTGCGTTTATTGTGTTGCTGTACTTATTTGTGTGTCCTTATGATAAATAAATGATTAAATTAATAATTAAAATGTGTTTATATTTTTTTGCATTGAAGGCCATAAAACTGCGTGGGCTTGTTTATCTCAGCGTGTGGAGGGCAATTTTACTGAGACTCTGTGTTCTTGGAGGCCCTCTGGACATGTTAGCATACTATTGATAATCAATACAGCTTCTGTCCTGCTATTTCAACATCAAAGGAGTTTTCGTCTCTCTCTCACTCTTTATGTCTCCCACATTCAGCACACAGACATGCACACAGCCACATGCACAAACCCAGAGGAATACACTGTACAAATCTGCATACTGATGGTCACATAAATATAAATGTGCACATGCACACAAACACACACACTGTAAGATAACAGACTTCTCTCATGAAGTCTGCTTTGCTTTGCCTGAAGAAATTTAAAAAGGAAAGGTGGTGTCAAATGGTCGCACATTAACAATAATACCTGTTTAAGAAACTTTTCAAATTCCCTTGGCGAATTTGAGCCTAAAGTTGCCAACAAACTCCTGCACCCTGTCTAACTTGTGAAAAACATTCGTAGGGCTTAAAGCTGTCATTGCATATTCATTTTTTATATTCCTTCTGTCGTACATTTATGATTGTTGCGATACAGAGTTTTTTTTTTACAGGCCAGAAAGTTTTTTTTTCCAAATCGGAAAAACAAGCATGTAGGTGGACTGTGAAATCAGCTTATTAGGACCCGTATTGACATTTATTGTTAAGCAGCGACCTCTAATGGCCGTAACAATTATTACGGCAGCAACGGAGGAAGTCAGGTGAAGTGATATTAAGAGTGACAGGTCTGTATAGGTGGAGGTCGGGCACAGTTGGTTGGTTACATTATGTAACTTAAGGTCGGAACATATCATCGGTCTGTTTACAATTTAAGTTAGAAATGTATCATTGGTATTGTTAGGGTGACTAGTGGTACTTTCACAAAATATCAACACAATGAGATTTTAATAAATAAACATCAGTAATGTGGATATAATGAATGTAATAACTAATGTTAGAACAAATGGAACAGTGTGGTAAGGTCAGAAAATTACATCACTTTACTTTAGTGCAACTTTAAGAATGAGGAAATGACAACACTTATCACAACATATAATATATCGATGATATAGATGATACATAGTCTCATATCACGATAACCTTGTAATGTCCCAGCCCTGATTACAGCCACTGAGGATTGCTGCCAGTTAGCACAGACCATTTGCCTGATGGTCCAAACACAGGAAATAGATGTATTTTTATAAGTTAAACGATGTGCAGGAGTTTCCAACTTCCAACTTGTCTCTCTCCTACGCACCTGTCTCGTGTAATCGATGTGCGAAGTGTTCTGAGTCACAGGATCATGAGCCTAAATGTTTGCACCTGCCTGTTGTTACTCTAGTTCTGATGTTTTTGCAAGAGTTTAACGCACTTGTGCCTTTTATCCTATTGCGGGGAAAACAATACCAAGGACAATCCTCTCAACATTAAATAATAATGCATCACGATTCTCAGGTCGACGAAACGCTGCTCCAAAGTAATATGCCACACAACAACACTTTCCACTTCAGGCCTATCTTCCACTGTGTCTATGATATCTACAAAAGCCATGGTAACAACGTTGCCATGACCACCTTAAAACCGCTGGCAACAGAGTACATATTGGGAAGGTAATGTCAAAAATGATGCTAAAGATTTCTGTCCCCAAGGACACAGTGTGACTGATGATTTAAAATGTCATTTTTAGACTTTGTTTGGGCAGAAACACGCACAGATCGTGAGCACACATACCCACACACATCCGCCCACAAACGCACATGCACACAAACATGCAAAAACATATGCACACACACACAACACACCCCAACAGACCGTCTGCTCATAAGTAGAGATAAATTATAGATCATGTACCCACTCAGAGCTTGTGCCTCTGCCAGACAGAGTTTCTGGCTGAAATGCTGAGACAGTGTTTCAGCATCTCATCCTGGTCAAAAGTGAGAAAAGATTGTCACAGATGACATATAGATTGACACTTAAACAATTGGCCTGGCGCGTCAGTATTTTTGAGTTGCCTTTCAAACTGACTAAGTTAGCAATATGGAAATGTTGCTGGAAGTTTCCTGAGCTGGATTTATTGGGTTTTCTAAAAGTAGCCATATATTTCATTTATTAAAATGATCATCCAGCACAGTGTAGCATATGCACTGAATTTTATATCGAAGAGTACAGTGCTGTATAGTCACATGTGACATACTTCTGCAAATGCAGGTAATAAGTGCTTCTTTTTTTCTCTCCCGAGGATGAAAATAGCCAGCTAATAGGTTTTTCAGCCCACAGGTTTTCTCCATCTTGTTCTTCCTGGTATTACAGTAAAATACAGGCAAGAGTTCAACATTTTAGATTTTGTAATACACATTTATTGTGATTTTATAAACCAACTAGTAGATACATGTCTTTTCTTTGAGGCCCACAGGTTTTGGCAGAGGTTCAGCTTTGAGCAGGTGCATCAGGAGATCAGGTGTCAGTTGGAGCTGGAGGATTGTTTTGGACCTTGTTACGTTACTTTATGTTCTTTCACTTGGTAAATATCAACACAATGTAGTTCCACCTAGGGATTTCTCATCCTTACTAGATAGATGAAGGAGGACAATGCCTCGTACAATAACTTATCAGTGGATGTTGTTGGGTTTCATTTATTTTGATAATTCCACTTTGATCTGCCTATTACAGGGGTTGAGAAGGGTAATTATATATTTTACTGCAAAGAACAAAACTAGTACTGTTAATGAAGTAGAAATATTTTATGTCCCACTATCCGTATCCAAATTCCTTAAGGGAATTATATTTGTTTTTGAATAAACCCTTGTTCTCCATCCCTCGCTGTAGCTTCTTAGTCATGAAGTTATTTGTCCAATAGAAGAGAAGAACTCATTACATCATTAACTTCTGCTGCAGAAAAAAGACAGGAACAAAAATAAAGATCAGTCAAACAGGAGTGGACCACCCAAGTACCATCATTCCACATGTATGTGGGCCGGATGAACGTGTCTGGTATAAATTTGCTATCTGGGATCTGGTTTCACCAACTCACTCCTCTCATGTGTTTCCTTGCACCATACAAATGGACCATGCCCATCTTTGAACTCTGCTTTCAGTTTGATCTCAACTACACCCCTGTAAAGTGTCATGACTGTATCTTGAACGATTGCGACGCTATCACATTGAAAAGATATGTCCATTAACTGACCGTTCCCACACATTAAATACAACAGCTTGGTCAGTGGCCCAGAGCTTCAAACTCTGACTCTGCAGGTACCCCTCTGGTGTTATGTCTGGAGGCGCCCCTCGAGCGAGGTAGTACAAAGGGCGAGAGGGAGGCGGTTGGGGTTGTTGGATGGATCAAAAACAGAACTTACATCCAGGAAGTCAAAGTTAACTTGTTTAACGTAGCTGAACTTGCATACTTTTTTACCCAAGCCATGACATTTTCCTTAAACTAACCAAGTCGTTTTAGAGCCAAACCTTACCAAACTGCAGTCGTTTCACAATGTAAACGGTCCAAAACGGATGAATAGATATTTTATTTAAAAAACGCATATCTGAAATTTTTGTCGCAAGCTTTATTTTGAACGTCCAAATGATTGTTGCATATTTATGATTGCAACTAAACTCTGGAGCCTTGCACATGTTATCCTATATGTTATACACTGAAAGGTTAAGTAGAGCGCCATAGTTTAAAACTTCGGTCCGCTGACCAATACAACTCCGCTTTTGGTATATCTGCTACAATAACACATTTTGCCATGATGACGCACACAGACTCAAGGTGAAAACAATTCCAGGATTGCTGCTATTACTCCTGTAGCACTATTTTCATATTAACACTGTACATATATCAAGCTGGCTTACATTGGCTCCACACAACAACCATATTGTGTCACTTGATACTCTTATCCACAATAAAAAATGGGCTTTATAAACAGCTTTACCCTTGGGAGTCTTCGGTGATTTCAATGACACATAAAGACAATAAAGCAGTAGATACATTAGCTCCCTCTTCGCTTCTTGTAGTAAAGGGACAATGAGTGAGAGAAACCAGAGAGGTCACATGATAGCAGCTTAATGTGATCTCTTCGTCTCTATTTTCTAGTAGCAGAGAGGGAATTACTGATAGAAAACAGAGAAGTCACATAATGGTAACTTAATGACACCCCCCCTTCCGTGTGCCTGTCTCTCTCCTACCTCTGCCTGTATGTGTGTATGTGTGTGTGTGTGTTTGTGTGTGTGTGTCGCTCAAAGCTGCTGACTCTGCAGAGCTTTACATTGACCACCATTCTAATTTTAGACCACGCGTGAACTTGTTTGACTGGTGTGTGATTGTGTGTGTCCTGTCCTGTGCACCTTTACTCTCTGGAGGGGTTAATAAAGGGCATGTGCGTGTGCGGTACATCCATGCACATATGGGCTTTGTTTGCATGCAGCTTGCATGTGCAATGCATCCTTTTCTCTATATGTGTGTCTACATCTGGCTGCTTCTGTACATGTGTCTCTGCGGATGTGTGAGTCACTTTGGGCCAGACCACTTTCTATTTTACTTTATTGCTAATCCTCGTCTGTTGCCAAAAATATATAGTGAATCGCCTTTATCCATGGGTCTTTTGGGAGAAGAGGAAACAAGGAGGAGGGCAGATATAAGAGGAAGGGGATAAGAATAGAAGGGGAGTGAAGAGAGATGGGAAGAGACTTAAAGGAACCAGGGAGATGGGAGGGAGAGAAGGGCGTTAGTGGAACTCTAGGGGGTCATTTAGGTAAAGGCAGAGGGAGAGGTGAGAAAATAGTGAATAGAGGGGGAGTGATGCTTAGAGATGGAGGAGGTTGGAAAGAAGAAGCAGCGGTACTGAAGAATATAGGGAGAGTGGCTGACATGTTCAGGTTGATTTAAAAAAAGTACAACGTTTCTTCTGACCATGTTAAAGTGCAGAAGTGATTATAGATGTTACTAAGTGGCACATTCAAAGGTTGTCCTAAAAACCTGCCGTCAAAGAACGAGGCCAGATGTGATAATATTTCAAATAGGGAGAACAGTGCAGGTTTTTCTACAGTAATGTCCTCGTAGTCATTGGGTTGCACTTGGTTTTACACACATAAAGCAAAGGAGGTTTTCTTCTGAAAAACACAGCTTGAGGAAGATGTTAAGATCACATACTTTCTCACCTCCTCAATGCAAAGCCAACTTGCTGTAGTCGGTGTGCTGGTCACTTTTAAAAAGTTACAGAACACTTTCTTGGAAAGATTTTGAGGAAGAAGGTGAAAAAGAAGTTCATTTGAAGCACGTGGACCATTTTAAGCTGTCCTCAGACATTGTGAATTTTCAAGGTACAATTTGTGAGAAAGTTGATTTTTCAGTTAAGAAAAGCAAATAATAACATACTATACTAATGCATACTAACATGAATGTTACTGTAAATATACCAGAATTAGCCAACAGGCTAGTTTTCATCTGTAAAGCCTGGCCAGGTGCAAAGTTGGCAACCTAAAATCATGAAATTAGTTTAAGTAAAAGCAGGACAAAGACACAAGCAGCAAGTCACATGCTTCACATATGTCATGATTTATGCACTAAATCTGTTTCCATTGTACTTTGTCCACTTAAGACAAGCTTAAAAGGGTTTTTTTTGTGATATTTGAGATCCTGTTAATGCTTTTTTCTATGCGCACATTAAAAACTAGCATTAAAAAAAAGGAAACTCACCTGATATAAAGATGCAACTGGATGTGAACAGATGCACATAGGTGAGACAAACTTACAAGAGCTAAACTGTTTCAATTTGATTTTTCTTTTTCATTTTTCAAGTAGTCTCCTCAACCTCGAATAAGGGAATCAAAACAGTAAAAAAAAGTGAAATAACAGAAAGAACTGGAGTTCCTTTTGAGCTGCGTCTGGAAGGTCACATAAACACAGAGGCCGACGTCTGAACAGTTGATAAATGGGCTCTTTGGACAAATAAATGTGGAGCGCAAAAACACTCCACTGGTCACATTTGTGTAAAATAACATAGGGCAGGTATTTGCCTCGGATTGAACACATATAGGAGGGAGAGGAGAGTGAGAGTGGCAGTGGAAATAGGGGACGATGAAGGGAAAAAGAGGGGCCTGGTGTAAAGAAAAACTGTCACGGGTGAAAGTTGGGATAGCGAAGAGCTCAAGTGGACCTCCTCTCACTATGGAAACAGGGTTGGAGCTCACTGAGTGCAGCCCATTGTTGGGGGGGAAAAAAAACTTTCAAATAGTTCAGAGTGGAAATGGGAGAATAGAGAGAATGTGCAGAGGGCAGAGAGAGATGAAGGAGTAAAAGAAAGGGGGAGGGAGAGGAGAGAAGACGGGAGAAAAGGATAGCCAAAGTGGGAGGCTGAAGGGAGAGTGATATAAAAAAAAGAGACACAATGTAAGGATTTGGGGAGAGAGAGGAGGGGGAGAAAGTTTGAAAGAGAAGGAGTGATGGAGCGGGAGGAGAGAGAGAGAGAGAGAGAGCTGGAAAGTCAGAGAGAAAAAGGGAGGTGGAGAGAGAATCAGGCCATTCATCCATGCCTCTGGAGACGGACGCAGTCTGAATTCAGGATAACTCATTCAAAACGCCAACTCCACTTTGTCCCATAGCACCTCTGTCAGTCTCTGCTATAGTTACCAAGTGGCTGGGACCCATCCAGAATACCTTAACACCATGACTGACAGCAATTTGCAGTATGTGACACCAACACCCACACGATCCCCTGCACACACACACACACACACACCACATAACACACACTGCGGATTCTTCACGCGATGTTGTTCGAGTTTTTAGGGCAATAAACAAGATCAGAGCAACACCCTGGAAAGCCATGTTCACTCCTAATGTGCAAGCTAATAGGGATACTGATGCTAAATAATACACACATGTGCACATACGCATGCATGCACAAAACATGCACAAACACTCTCAATATGCCCGGGGAAACATGCTGGAGTGTTGTCAGAACCCCACAATCTCTCTTCTCTGGCACCGGAGAGTTTCCTTAACCCTGTCAGATAATTGGTCTCCGGGGATACAATGCAGCTTAAAGCTAAAAGTTAAACCTTAATAAGGCTGTAAACACACACACACGCAACCGTGAGAATAAGTGTTACAGACGTATGCAAAACTGAGATGCAAGCACGCGTGCACACAAACAGGGATATGAATCATCTCAGTCTGCGCTCCTTCTACAAATATGAAAGGTGATAAACGCCAGAGCAATAAAGGAACAAGTCAATCAATTCCGCTGCTTTTGCATCTGAGCCAACAGGAGCAGCGCAAACACAGCCACACTGTCCTGGTTCTGCTGTGGCTTTTTCATCCAGGCATGAATGTTTTCCTCTCCTTCCCTCTAGTTTTTGCTTTTGCAGGCTTTACGTCTGAGAAACAGCGGCACATCCCCAAAGGTGTTTTGACCAATCTCTCTGCGTGTGCGTCTCCATGCGTGCGTGCCTGTTCCTGTGTGTCTATACGTGCAAGCCTGTGTGACCTTGTCAGGAGCGTTCCCATTTAATCATCTCGGGGAAATCTCAAACATTCCTTTAAAATTGAACATGAAAGGTAACCTTCTCTATTTTTACTTGCTGTCTCTCTGCAGAGAACCAGGGAATTATCTTTTTCACTCTGCCTCGGATCTGTGGAAGGCGCATGAATAGGATGGAGAGAGTGGGAGAAAGGGAGAGAAAATGACACACACACACACACACACACAGAGGGAGATGGGGACAGAGAAAAGTGCGAGTGAGTGGGTAGACAGAGAGGGAACTGAAAGAGGAAGAGTGACAGCCAGACAGGAAGTAAGTTAGAGAGAGAAAGTGAGGCACAAGGAAAAAAAAGAGGCAGAATGAGGCTCTGGAAAAGAGGGGTTGCTGGTAAAGCATTGAAGCAAGACAAATATTTGGTATAATGCAGAAAGCTCCACTCCTGAAGTGCAGAATAAAATGTCCGTTTAACAAGGTGCAGACAGAAGATGCTCTAATGAGCTGGTGGCTCATTGTAGCAAATAGGGAAACTCCATTTGAAGTAGTTTGGAGAGCTGCAGATGCAGCCTCTTACGAGTTTAATGACCACTACCTCATGATATGCTTGCTTCCACAGATGAATGTCACCAACACTGCTGCACTCAAGGTGTGCGCGGGCACGCCGTCACCCTCACCCAGGTGCACTCTTGATGTCTATAAGCCCTCTTGCTTTTTCCTTGCTCCCTGTCAGAGGCGAGGGCAGCCGGCTAAGTGGTGGTGTTGGCTGAGCCCGAGGCAAGAGCGGGGAAACCTCACGTTTGGCTGGGCTGAAATATTTAAGGAAGCCATCCAAAGCCTGTTTCACTCAGTCAGTACCCAGTGGGTCAGTCCCATCAGAGACCAATTACAACTGCCGCTGAGCTACGGATGAAAGGATCAAAGGAAACAATGCGCAGAGATATAGAGTCCACACATACACGGACACATGTGCGCTCCCGGAATGACACATTCACACGTACACGCTCGCATTTTCCGTTCTCTCCTCTCTCGCCAGCTCTGTGTGCGTGTCTCTTGATCCTTATTACTTAACAAACACAATAATCCTCCTGTCTTTTGCAGCTCCACAAAATCCCAACGGCTTCACAGTAACACTCACAGAGACCCACATACCAAATGTTCCGCTCCCGAACAATATTTACCAAAAAAGTGTCTTCCATGAATGCAGAATCAACCAAGGACAGTGAGAGGTGAGCGGGTGCGCGTTCGCAAGCGTGCGCACACACGCGCTGTCCATCGGTGACTCACTCCGTCTGCAGCACACACTCTCATGCACATTATCTCCTCATTGTGACAAGCAGACACATACACACACACGCGCCAGTAGAGGATAAATCATTCATAATGATCATTAAAAGGGGAGAGTGGGGGCATAGGTAGGTGGAATAAATCGCTCCTCGTGCCCCCTCCCTTAGTCACAGTGATGTGAACTGACAGGCCACCAGATAAGGAGCAATTACCCAGAGTCATCTGGGCCAGAGAGCATAAGGTGCGGACACACACGCGCATACATACACCCACGCACAGGTAGGTATCAACATGCATGCATGCAAACAAACAAACAACCACACACACACACACACACACACACACTGAGATGATGTGATGGTGAAACAGGTCGACTGACACGTATAAACACACACTGACGCAGATGATCTCTCTCTCTCTCTCTCTCTCTCTCTCACTCACTCACTCACACATACACACAGTACACTTACCTTGATTTATTCCTCTTTTTCTCCCTGGCTAGAGGGGGAAAGGTTCAGTCTCTCTCTGTCTTCCTTTTCGTAAAGCCCCGGGGAGAAAAGGCACTTAAGATAACATAGACACGACACATGTTGAACCGGGGCTGCTGCTGAGACGAACGGAAGCAGAGGCGAGGGGGAACAAGAGAGCTCTATTCAAACAAAGATAAAGTACCTCTTCTTGACTGGCAAATGACGGGGCCCAGAGGCTGGGACTGGATTGGGACAGTTTAGCACTCGCTGTATTTACATTGTGGTTCTCCCTGCTTGGCAGTAATGGATTTCATTTTAATGGGAAATCCCCTTTATTGTGTCATTTAAAGTGATTCTCGCTTTTTCAAACGTCTGCAACAAACGAAAATTAAACAAAAACACCAAGGAAATGAGTCATTTTGCTGCGCTTGATGTCGGTTGACCTCCATTTCAATTTAGTGAGGGAGTGCATTTATTTAATTTCCGTAGCCTTTTCCAATAAACAATGTTTTATATGCTCAGCACGATGAAATATAAAAGCATAATATCTATGTCTAATTTTAGACAGTTGACTGCCTTATCAATTTATACTTGGCAGAACAAACAGAGAGCGATTTAAGTGCCACCTTAGGGAGTATATGGAGTGGATGCAATGTAGCACATACTGAAAGACTAAAGAAGCCAAACCATTGTTGTACTCAGCACAGCCTGCTCCGTTTTAGATTACCCAGCCAAGATCGAATCCTTTTTGTAGTCGTACCAAACTGACAGGACGGGCGTGATCTAATAAACACTTTTAAAATCAATTCAGTTTATGTAAGAAAACCTTCATATTTCACGGCAGGAATGTGCCATAGGATGATACTGGATGGTTAAACATGACCCAGAGAAGGAGAACTGATGAGCACTGATGTTATTCCTAGAGGGACGTGGGTAACCTAGACCTTGTGCACAGAGGAAGCCAAAGTTGAGCTTACACAGTGTGATTAATTACAGCTAAATTATTTTCCTAAATTCTGGGTAAGGCTCATTAAATGAGGCCTCGGAGCCTCGAAACATCTGTAGTAGCTGGGAAAGAGTCACTGAGAGAGAAGCAGCTCCCAAAAAGAAAAAAAATACAGTGAGGAAACATGCTGTGAGGTAAACAAAATCTGTCCTCAGAATAATAAATAAATGTCTGTTAAGCGCCAGGTTTAGTTATTCAATGAACAAAATTTTAACCCTAATGAGGGTCAAAAGTTTCCAAGAAAGTCACTTAGAGGGAAAATGCTCATTTTCTGAGCTGATAATATATGGATGGATTAAAGGTCACTTCCTAAATATGCAGGGCTTCGTTCGCTTTTCTCTGACAACATACCACGCAATGTGCAACTGTCAGCAGGGGATATTCATTGCATTGTAAATTTTTGCAACATGTGTTCTGACAGTGTGTCCTTGATAAAGAAACTAAGCCGCTCCCTGTCCGCTTCAAGGTCCAATAAGCAGTGCTTCAGAAAAATGTAACAATTTCAGTGAATTTCCCACCACAGGCTTTATCTTACCACCATTCATCAGTTCATAATAACGATCCTACAGGGATGAAACAACAAAAACACTTAACGAAAATTAAAAGGGACCAGCCTGACGTAGCCTAATCGCAAGAGCAAACAATGCAACACAGGTGGGTCACATCAGGTTGTGAGGCAATTAACAGCAATTTGCCAGCTGTGAGGTTTTGAGGCGACATCAGAGAACTAATAGGCTCAGAAGTGTCCAACTCTGTTCCCAAATTAAATATGAAAAAAAAAAATCAAGACATGCAGCATTCATAAAGATGTGAGGGATGTATCAGCAGGAGACTTCTAAACAAGTTACACCACTCCAAAATCCATGGAAATAATTTTCACCTGCTATATGCATCTATTTATTGTATCTTATTTAATCAGTCCTGGGACCATTCAGTAGTAAGTTTGGGGTCTTTGGTTAGTCTTTTGTAGGTTATGTTACTTTTTAACAACTCCACCAATTTTACACATTAAAGTTTGTTTACAGGTCTTTGGAGGTACTACCGCATTTGTGGAAAAAGTACTATAAAGTCTTTTCTGGCTCCAAACAAAGCTGCATGCAATCTGATAAAGTGCCTGCAGTGATGTCACTCAGTGGCTAAGTCGCATTGTGAGTAATGTAGGCAGCAGCAGGTTTTAATAATGAGGAAGAATGCGTTTTACTGTCCTTGATGTGAAAAATTTTGAGAACCACTGGTATAATACATGCACTTGTTTTAAAGGAGACATATTATGCTTTTTGGTTTTTCTTCCTTTCCACCAGTGTGTTAAACAGGTTCTTGTGCATGTAAAAGATCTTCATAGCAAAAAAAGCCGAAAGTTCTCACCAACGGAAGCTCTTCTCTCCCACACAGGCAGTATGAGAAAACTTATGTGTTTGTTGAGCATTAAAATATGTAAACCTCTTCTAGTAGTAACCCAAAATTATTAACTTAAAAATGAGCATGATATGTCTACTTTAAATATTAGTCTGTTCTGCTTCAGATAGCTTATCACGATGTTCCATTTTACACATCTCCATTATGTTTTATGCAACTGTACTTGTATTTTAACTGTTATATATAGTAAATAAACTGAAGCTGAACTGAGTTGAACTGATATGCTGTGTATGGTACAGGGTTGACAAGTACAGCCAACCCACCTGGCGCTAGACCTAACACGACCCACCTTTGTGGCAGTGTATGCAATATTGATTCAGTCTTCTGCTGTTTTCATTATTTTGGCTACTTTTCAAACAGTGGATATAAATGAAATCACACTCAAACTTTGAATGAACTCAAACCTAAAAGTGAACTCTTCAGATGTTACTGAAATAGAGGATGCAGCTGTCATCTGTGCCGGTGGTTGGAGGTTGCTGTTGGGGCCACTCGGAGAACTATAAATAAAAGCCAGCGTCAATATATAACAAAGAAAGTCAATATTCTCTTGACAGCATTCAAACTCTGCACGCAGAGACAGTAAAGTCAGGAGGGAGGTTTGTTTTTGACTTGTTCGTCCTCAAACTGAGAAATCGTGTCTTTTACTTGCTTTCTTTTTGTTCCTTCTCCCCTACTGTTCTCCTTCCTTTACCCTTTGTCTTGCCTCAGATGCTCCCCCCTCACCTCCTTTCAAATGCTATCTAACTGGGGAGGAGGGGAGGGGGGCGCTTAACAAGTTCAAAACATGTACCAGACCATGTGCCTGGGCCAGTACGCGCTGACACAATGCAGTGCCGCCGCTGAAGCGATGCTGCAGAGATGATGTAGCCCCGGGGCCACACTAGACGTCAGGCCAGGGTTGAGAACAGTAAATAGCAACGCTATTATTTAACAGACTGCAGAGTCAAACGCCGCTGCAACGTGTGACCTTTACATTGCTGGTGGGCTAATACAGAAATGAAGAGCGAGTAAGAGGTGGAGGAAAGAAATTGGGGGAGCAGACACACCCCAGAAGAACACACACACACACACACACACACACACACACACAGTCGTATTCACACATACGTTCGCATTTAAAATTAAGCATCCATGCGTGAGGATCTAATGTTGTTATTAGTGATGCAGAAGATACTCTCACGCACAGCCGCGCACACTTGCTGACTGTTGTGGTTACACTATGTTAGCACCATGCACAAAACGCTGTGTGTGTGTGTGTGTGTGTGTGTGCATGTGTGCGTGTGGTAAATCAGGCAATTCTGCAGTGAAAGTGACTGTCAGACCCGACTATTGCAGGGATGTGCTGATAGAGAGGTTTTAGAGCAGCAGACTACTGCCTAAGGCCTAGAGCAACTCTGGAAACGAGGAAGAGGGGGTGGGGGCGGGGGCTGAGGTGGGGGGCAACAGTGGAAAGGAGGAGAAGCAACAGAGATAAAGAAAACAGGAATGCGGCAGAAAATAAACAAGGTTATAGAAGTAGGGAGGGAGGCTACAAGCAAGGGATTTGAGTGAGGTGGGAACCAAGGTCAAGCCAGTGAAGCAGAGAGAGGGAGAGATGAGAAGAAGAGAGAGAGAGAAAGATGAGAAAGGAAAGAAAGGAGGGACAGAGAGAACGAGTGACAATGAAAGGGAGAGAGAGGGAGGAGAGGTGGGAGGACTGGGGGGGAGGAGGTGGCGAGTGAGACCTTTGCATGATAATTCGTTCATTAGGAAAGACCTTGACCGAGAATTTTTCTCTCTACATCCTGATCTCCTGACTCCACTCCTCCTCTTTCTTCCCTTTTCTCTTTCCCTGCCCCCCCCCCCGAACCAACACACACACACACACACACACACACACACAACCCACTCTGCTTAGTTTTCTCTTTTTCTTCCTCTCAACGTCACCGCTCTCTCATTATAGAATCCCTACTCAGCAAGTATAAGACGTGGAGGCATGGCGAGAGAGAAAGAGAGCGAGGGAGAGACTATAACAGGATACCGTCATGTGACTTCTTCCTATTTTGCCTTTCACCTCCATCTACAAGCACACTGTGCATGCACATCCAGTAGCTCCTCTTCAACTGGCGGTCTCAAGTGCCCTAAGCTTAAATGAGATAAATAAATCCTTTCAAAGGAAAACGAGAGACGGGGGGGAGTGATTTTTTTTTAACAGGCACGCACTTTGGCAAACAAATGCGAAATCAATAAGGAGTACCCTTAGCCATGTAAAGAGTGCCCCACCAGCTGCATACAAAAGAACAGCAAGTGCATGTCTTGGCTCAGTATAAAAAAATGCCTTGAGTGAATAATTTACTTAAAACAGGAAACTGATGACAACAGGTCTCTTAGAGAAACAGTGGATGGCTCAGACTTCGTGGTTTATTTAATATTTTGTAAGTACAGGGTGTCACACTGAGCCGTTACAAGGCAAGATGGGCCCCATGATTCTGTCCCAATAAGAAGTACACATGTAAGTAAGGGGGCCAAGATTTTGTGGGTTTTTAATACCAAACTCCATCTGATGCGGATGGCAAGAGAGTGAAAATAAAGTCACGACTTGTAACAGTGCTGCAACAAGACAAAGAATAAATAAAGCACTCAAACATTCACCAGCTACCCCAAACATCAACAGCATAACTCTGACTACATAAAATCTACAATGCCAGCAGTCATTACAAGCACAGCGGATCATTTACAGAGCAACTGCAATCCACAAACATTACTTAATGTTTAATCTCGAACGATCCCAGAATGAACAAGCCATGTTTTCATCAGTGCACCAAAAATGCGTTAAAGTTTGTTTCGGGCACTACAGAGCAATGCTTTGAAGGCTATTTGGTAACCTTGAGCTATTTCTACTGTTATCATTGTGCTGTAATCAGTGGACAAAATAGCTGTCCTTCTAAGTTAAAAAAAAAAAAAGTTTGAAAGGAAAAAAAAAAACATTCTGCTTTCTGTGGGAAATTGGACTGACTGAATGTTTCTGTGCTGACAGTGCTATTTGCAGAGTTGCAATGGCTGGCAGTAGAGTAAGTGGTAGCGGAGTATCTTCCATTGTTCAGTATGGAATTGTTTGGGTGATATCTTTGTGTACCAGAACCACACAGGTGCAAGGAGCAGTGGGGGAAAAAAAATCAGACAAAGCCCAGACGATGGCATTTATGCAACACCACAGGTGTCACCAGCAACCTCTTGCAGGTGGCATTTCATACCAGATTGGGTGGCAATCAGGCACAAGCCACAGCAACTGGAGGCTTGTTTGCCGTCGAGACAGCACTCACAGTCCGCCAACAATAGTGGTAACAAAGGAGCCCTGGAAATCCTCCCCTATGAAATCTGGACTCTGAACAAGACACAAAACATTGTCCTCAGGACGATGGCAAAGTTACATACAAACATTTAGTTGGAGTTGATAAGAATGTGGAAACCAGCATGAATGCACACTGCCTGACAGCACGGACTGACCTTGAGCACTCATCGGACAGCACTAAGATGCGTTAGCGGCTCGTTTGCTAAATTCAATGAGCTCTCTTAGCTTTTTTAGACTAATGAATACATGAAAAACTCAGTTAAATGCAACAATCATACAAACACAAGCAAATTAGCCAACGTGAATGTACCTTAGTCCAGAGACAGTTACTCCTTACTGTTGTGGTTGTGTGATTTGTGCTAATGCTAGCCACTAATGGAGGCTGTTGCTGCCACCACAGCTTTGCTCGGCTCAGGGGCTGTGTGCGTTATGCCAACATTAGCGGCTATAGTAATGTGTGGCTGCTGCAGCAGCTCTTTTGTTGGGCTCAGGGGCTCTGTGTTTTGTGCTACATGGTTACACAGGTGAACGACAGTCAGCTGAACGACAGTCTGTCACTGTTGCTGCTGCTCATCCATTCTTTGGGTCAGGCCCTTTGTGCCTAGCGCTACCGTGTTAGCGAGCTGCTGAAGAGCAGGCTCAGTGGCTGTGTCCCGGGAGCGTGCAAATCATTTTCATAGCTAGCCATAACCAATTACCTAAAATCTCACATGCATGTAAGAAAACACCAAATATTATCATAAAGAACACAAACAATGAACATGGCTATGATTTGTACTCACTGCTGTCAAGCTAACATGTTAGCACTGGGAATTTTTTTCTGTCACTCTTGTGCCTCTACCTCGCTAGCAGCTTTAGCAATACATCCAAAGCCTCGAGGAAGACTCCAGTCATATGCAATGAGCTGCAGGGCAGAGTGCTTGCAGGCACGTAGGTGTGTGTAAAGACAGACAGGCAGCCTGTCCAATCTTTTGGGCCCATATGTCAATAGTATGGGCTTATTAGAGGCTTGCAACAACAGCAGTTGCTGGACTTTTCCTTGTATTTGTCAGAGCATTTGATTTATTGATTGGTCTGTCAGGACGTGAAGAGATTTTCTACAAATATACCAAAACATGCTTCAAGAATGACTCACCAACCCTCGCTTTAATGGCCAAGTGGACCAAGGGGGTCCTGCAAAATATGATTAAAGGTCAAGGTCAAGAATCAGAATCAGTCTACCCTAACAACACATAAGGATGGTCAACGACAATTTCTCTGATCCCAACCATGAGTTGAACAGTGAATTTAGTTTGTTACCACCATGCCAGATTATAGAACTAAATACGAACCTTAATCCTAGATCAAATGCATTTTGAGGGGCCTTAAATGCCATCTCCTGTGACTGTAACATTATGTCAAATGTACAGTATGTGTTTTTTTTTTGTTTTTTTGTCTAGATTTTGTCTTTTCTGTGTAGCTGCTGTGATGGAAGAACAATTGCAGCCGTGATCTGACAAGAAAGTATTTTCTATCAATCAATGAATCAGTGACTCGAGAGTTTTTTTCTCCTGTTGCACAACTCAAGTTCTTTCAGCTTTAGTGGAGCAAAATGGACTTGGTGGCCGATGTACAATCAGGTATCTTTGCACCTTCCTGGTCACGCCAACTAAAAACCTTGCACCCACCAGAAGCCCCAGGTAATAAGTGTAATGGGGCATTCAGAGGTGGTATCAAATACATTTTACATTTCTCTGAACAGTAAAAAAAGGAGCAGCTCGGATTAGGGAACAACAGCTGGCAGCCTTGGGGAAGACTCAGAGAAAAGACAGAACAGCTTGCAGCTTTTGAGCAACTCTGTCTTCCCTGTAAAGAGCTCAGAAAAAAGAGGCCTGCGTAGTGAAGTCTTCAGGCGAGGAGGAGTTGGGCTCGACGACTGGAATTGGACAACAAACCAGCAATTAACTGCGTGTTTGTGTAATCAGAGCTGACGACATGAAAAGGTGCAAAACAAGTTTTCTTCTAAACATGTCCAGGTTTCATGATGGTGACATAACTATAATGACAAAACAATCTCAGGATTGTGAGATCTGCTTGTTATACTGATACAAATGATCTCAAGATAATTAGATATAACACATTTTAAGAAAAATATGTTTTGCCAATCAAAAATGTGATAGGAACTGAGGTTCTGACGACAGTCCAGTCAGTTAAAGGTTCCCTGTGGAGTTCTGATCAATCAAACACTGCAGTTGAATTGTGTTGGTAGGAAACAGCTTGGGGCCAAGTTGCTTGCTGCCAGCGGTTGACAGCAAACACAACTTTAAGAAAGAAAAAAAAAACGGTCCCATTTGTAATGTTTGTGTTTGAAACAGAGTAATAATTTCAGAAAGCAGAGACACGCAAACTGAAGCAAACTCCATCAGATGCGAGTCAGCTTTGTGTGTATTGGAACAATCCTGATTCTTGAGCTTTTGGCCTCTGGCTTTTGGAATGAGATTCCTTAATATCTATTAACTGCACAGGTTTCATTTTATAGTTTAGTTTCCCCCTTCTTTAAATGTCAGGTCATGATGTAATGGCCTATTTTCACACATCAAAGTGGAAGATTTAAACTCACATTATTGGCTTTGTTGAAATACCAAGGCTATAGAGCTATTGGTTAGAGGATGGAAATGAAAATCTGATCTGAAATGCTTAGATGGAATTATACAAATGCCTGCTTTTCTTCCATTTCTCAGTATACTAATGATACACCTTTAGAACTCCGTATGCTGGTTTTACCTTCCATTGATTGTGTGGCACCTGTTTTGTTTTGTGGCTGCTCCCTGCTGAGACTATTTCATGTAGTAATTCTGCCTTTTACCCGCAACCATTCCTACAACGTTGTGCTGTGATAGATAACATGACCTTGGTTAACTTGTTCCATTAAACAAACACGGTAGAAAAGGAGATGTAACAGGGGAATCACTGTTTTATTCTAAATCTTAGTTGTACAGCACAATACCACACAGAAGACAGAGAGCTTTTGCCATCAATGCCAAACAAGCTGGTGAAAACATTTTGCTGGCTCGGCTACATTTACCTTCTCATGGGAAATTCCATTCAGGCTGCATTGCTGAAACACAGCATACTGCTCCGAGGTGTCCATCTTTGGGTGTGGATCAATATAGCTTATAATAGATCTGTTTGGGTATGTTTCACACTGCAGTATGTGCTCATCTTGATTCCACACCCCTCAGCTCAAATAGCTTAACACAAGGCTCAAGTATTGTTTATTGGGAGAAAACAATGCTTACACATTTCTAACCCACAGTAGCATCTGCCTTCCAGGATTTAATGATTTTACCTTTCCATGATGTGTTAAACAAAACTGCCAAACTGCATCAGGGTCATGACTTTGAGATAGGGTATGTCAGATTAAACAAAGCTTGTTTCATGTGGTATTGTGGTCTGATTTCAAAGAGCTGCATAACCATGAAATATAACCTTAAAATGTCAAAATGTCCACATGAAAAATGAGCTCCTCACTACTGTATGGAGTTATGTTGATGCTGAGGCTAGCATAGCACCACCAGTAACTTCCCCGAAAAGCAGTGTGATCTGGAAGCTGCGCCAATCGGATTTTCCAAAGACGTGGTTTTTTTTGGTAGGGCTAGGCTCGGGGTTTAGCTTGAGTCTGTCACAGTTTAGTCTGACTCAGGGTTAGACTAGTCTAGTTAGTTAGAGTTAGACAGTCAACAACAAAAGGAAGTTATAGACTGAATCACTGTGACGTTGCGCTAACAACAACAGAAAACTGGTGGCAGATTTGCATTCTGGAGATATGTGAAATTGGTAAACTTGTGTATTTGTGTTTTAGCAGTAACTGTAACGTCATTTAAAGGTATATAGTAAAACAGCATGGTCTAACCTATCCAGCGTTTCTGCTGTCCTTATTTTATGAACTGTGTTGCCTTGCTAGCTTCTTTGATATCAACCCAACAGCAACATCTGGACTAACAGCTAATTTGGGGTAAACTCAAGCTCAACTCAAATTTTCCCACCTGGTAATTTAGGTCACCAACGTAACGTTAGTGAAAGTTTTGTTATTAGTTAGATATGCCAGTATCAAACATGCATTTTAGTTGGATTAGATGTATACACTATATAGCATCATTAAAAAGGGCAGTTAAATTATATGTATTGTAGGTATTGTAAACAATCAGTGTATTTCGGCCTTTAGCTAACCAACCTCGTGGCTATCTCGAAGCAAAGAGCTGTTTCCATGGTAACAATCAATGACTCCTTACTTGACAATCAACTGTCAAAAAAGAATGTTTTCTTTAATTGTAGCAGTGTGCTGAAAAGAGCACTACATGAATTTTAGAGCTCAATACTTCCCTGAAAATAATTTTATTTTTCATTTTTTTTATTTCTACATTCGTCACTGATTTTTTGTTAAAGCGTCTGTGTTAACGAAGGGCACATGGCTCTTGCTGAAGTGAACAGAGTTCAGTAATATGAAGCTGTGGCTGTTAGTTTGTAGCATGCCTTCATTTACCCACTGATATCAAAGTAGTCCTAATTAAGATGGGAACAGCTTTACTCATGAAGTTAAAATCATGACTACATTCGAAGAAATTGGTTGTCTTGAGCCCTGGTGACATCCTTTTTTTGGAGCATTAAGTGTTTCCTTGATCTTGATCTTGACTGATTTAAATTGAACCGAATAAGCATGTGATGTCTGTGCTGCAAAACATGGACTGAGAGGCAGTTTAAACTCCTAACAACAACCCAGATGCCTGGAGGACACAGTGAGGGAAAAGGGTGACAAAGACCGAGAGAAAAAGAAGCGGAAAGGATAAATGTGAGATCAAAAGATACTGAATGCATGCATTATGGCATATGCCCCTAGGGAGCCTTACATACTCATGTAATCATGTCACACAATGCAATGACTATACCCACACACACACACACACACACACAAACACACATGACAGAAAGCTGCATCTCATGAGCCATAATTGGCTGAGTGCGTTGACCTTGTTCAGTGTGTTTGTGTGTGCAATGCATGCGTTTAAGTGCTTATACAGGTTTCTAGGCAGGCTTAGACTCCGGCATGCAGGTCTCGGAAATTTTCTCATTTAGCTGCGTAAGCATCTTTTTATTCCTACCGTATTAAAATTACATGTGATGATGGATGGACCTTTAATAGATGGAGCCCTTGGGCCCTTACACCATGTGCACGCGTGTCTGGGTCTCTATATATGGGAGCTTGAATGTGTGTGTATGAGCCTTTTCATGTGGGAATGTGTGTGCGGACAGAGGGGTACAGAGACTGGGTGCTCAGAGAGAGGGGTCACAGTGAAAGTGGGCCTCCTGTCATTTTGGTGAGCGGCATAATGTAAGATGAGGGATGGATGGATGAAGGTAACTGAGGGGAATGTAATACTGACCTTCAATGAACAGATCTTGGAAAACACACTTACCTCTCTGTACCTTACGCACATTGTACACTGTAGGCCACTGCACCGTACATAAAGCCCTAATGTACAAGCACACACACACAGACACACAATTATTTGCACATTGCTACTGATACACACAGCAGGAACAAGTACCTACTCACACACACACACTGGTTTCCAAAACCCACATGCCTTTGGATGTAGAGTGCTGAGAGGAGAATTGCCGGCGGCAAGAGTTGTCCTATCTAATAACACCCCGAAATGGAGAGAACGGGGGGAGAAGAGTGAAAAGAGGAGAGGGAAAAAAAGAGCAAAGTGCTGAATATGTATTTTGAACTGAACGTGGCCGGTCAGGCAAGCAGGCATGACGGCACAACATGCATGGACGACCGCCTGCGCACACAGAAATATACGCAGACACATGCTCGTGCACTCAAAAAGACAAAAATGGACACACGCACACACACACACACACACACACACACACACACACACACACACACACATAAATACGCATGCACACACATTGTGAGGCTAAAAGAACTGACACTTGTTTTGATCTGAGCCGCTAACAGTCTTTGTTCAGAGCTCTCGGGATATGCGAAGACAGAAATATAGGCTGATCGCTCAGCCTGAGCAAACACTCATGCAAATACACTGCACCAATATACAATTGCATGTACACACGAACACACTCCCATGCAGAGAATGCTAATTCTACATATCTCCGGGTTCATGCTCGAAAGCATACCCAAACCAATGGTCTATTACTGCCCTAATAGGCCTCTTTTAAATATGTTTACCAACAAGTGAAACTGGAAAATATTCAGTGAACAATTCCCTTATAGCAAAAACAAGTCACGTCGAACTGTTTCACTAGATGAGTAACATGCATGGAGGCTATTTTTCTGTACAGAAGATGCTGATGAATATTCTAACAACCACAACAAGAGACACCACGGATTGCTTGGCTCTGTGTTCTGTGTCAACACAGTTTGCAGTCTGTGTTATCTTGCATCTATTTCTCATCTCGCATCCAAGCAGCTAATTAGCGAGTAATGGTGCTGATTCTTCTCGATTATTATGTATAGAGTTCTGTCTGAGATCAAATCTGTACTTTTTTTTCTCCCCCGTTTGAAAAAATATCTTTCACATTAGCTGGACCCAGTGAACCACAGTATTTAGGACAATGACTGATATTTGTTCATGCTCTGAGGAAATGGGTGAATCAATACTTTCACTGGCACACCATGGCGATGTGGTGTCCTCATTCTCAGGTCAATCGGTGGAAATAATTTAGCTTATTTTTTGTGTCTCCGACTTGATAAAATATTAATAACCATGATAAACTGAGCTTTGACACATCCCACAAAATTCCTGAGTGACTTATAAACAAAGCAGATTTTTCTGAACAGTGTTGTTTACTATTCATTTTACTTTGAACAACCTTGCATTTTCTTGAGATAAAACAGATCATAAGTTATGGTGTATGTTTCAACATGCTTATAAGCAAAAAATGTTGCTTTTGTTTTTGCTGATCATGTCCAGATCACTGTTTGGCATAAAGGCCCCAATTTAAATTGCACCAGAGCAACAACAAGTACAAAGTTTGAGGTCCGGAGTGTACACTCTGTGGGCGTCTTTAGGCCCACTAACTTTTTTGGTTTGTTTATGTACAGCTGTGCAAAGTGCGAAAGGGCAAAAGGTGAATATACATGTACATGCCTTACATGTTTGTTAACTGAATACACTCTCAGCCAATCACATCACCGGTCTCACTGCTCCGAAACAGCTCAGCCAAACACACTGACACGTGACGACGACAGCTCGACAAATGAAGACACGGCTTCTCCAGAAAAAATCATGTTGTCATCTGGAAGGTGCAGAGAGGCGCCACAAATCTGCAGCCAAAGCAGATGGTGTTGATTTTTTAACAGTTAATTAGATTGAAACAAATAATAAAAAATGGTGGGAAAGCGGTTAATACCATCGCATCAATCTGATGCTATTTCAGAGGATTTTAGAATTATTTCATAATTCCACTGTATCCCACATTGTAAATTGTCACAGAGGCACTCATAAACCACTGATTTTTTTTTTTTTCAAGTTGGAAAGGAATTTGTGACGAACAGGATTAATGAGCGCCGGTAATCTGACATCTCCTGCATAACAGACAGAATACAGAGTAATTGCAGACCAGTCTGATGTGTGCTTACTTTGTAGCAGCCCGGTGTCATTTGCATGATGATTTAATAAAAGTAAACACAGCGGACGGTCGTGGGTAATCACACTGGGCTCTGCTGCGTCACCTCTGAAATCAGAGGCTGCAGTTTACCAGCCCACATCTGTCCTGCTGTCTTCTAATAGCTGAAGTGAAGCGGAGAAGCTTTTCATACAGTGCAGCTGTGGATAACAAATACTGTAACAATCACTCATAATTTACTAGTAAATGTTTTACTGCCGTTCCTGCTTTAAAGCCGCATTATGTAGGAATTAGCCACCTGTCAAATCATACTCAAAGCCAACTGGGGGCAGCATATAACCAGGGTAACCGCTAACTGCTGCCAATTGTAACTGCCGTCAGCTAGTTAGCTCAGTTGATGTCTTGAGTATCATGCATTCACATAGAAATAATACAATCAAAACGCAGCCAAAACGGTCCGAGAGCGGTTGTGAAGTAGACCACACGAACTAATTCGGAAAGGGTAAGGCCTGACATTTTTACAGACTCCTTGAGGCTAAAGAAAAAAGAGACGTAAAGTGACACATCCCATCGGAGATTTTGTTAACAAAGCTCATGGTTCCCTGAATCAAACTTGATTGATGGATCTAATGACCTAAACGTTTTCAAGATATTTGTTTTCCTCCTGGTGTCGCTCTAAGTGGTGGTGGTAAGGGGGTTGGGTTAGGGTTAGATGACAGCCACCCCACTGAGGCTTCATTTCTCATCCCAGCCCTCAATGAATGCCACTAGCTCTTCAGTGTTATGAACTAGTCTGACACTTTGAGAGTATTGTGTGTTGGTATATCACAGCATGGAGCTGCAGTCGAGAGATCTGTGATTTGTGTGTAGGTATCACGCTGCTTGAGGCTGTAATCTTGACACTTGCAAATATTTGCAAATAGAAAACATGCAAATAGAACACTTTGTACAAACCACATCTTTGTTGTGAGCAGCATTGTACGTATCTCTGTAGGGGTGAAAAGTCAAAAAAAGACATTTCCCTTTTCTGTTTACTTTTCCCTTGTTAGAAGTTTTGTTTCTGTTATATGAATCTGCAGCTTTGTTTCCTTGAACTTAAAATTCTGACCCTGGCTTATGATTGGGAGCAGGAAAGAGTGAGGACAAAAGTACAACTTATACTGAACTCAAGACAAACGTGACAGTGTAAATCTGAGTCTGACAGCTTTACCCAAGGTTCGGCAGACTTGTACCTTTAACCTTTTGTGTTTGGTCTCTTCTGCAGCTCTGGATAGACAGCTTTTGCATGTACTGACCTTTGTGAGCAAAAACCAGTGAAACTATACAATAAGAAAACACATCATACACAACGACTATTCTGAAAAAAACTTGCATAGGCAAACATTCAGATACATCATCTGTATTTGTTACCAAAACGCTGTACTGCTATGACAGCTTGCAGTGTAGCCTATGCTGTAGGCCTTTGGAAAATTCATGTTAAAGGTCCCGTATTGTAGAATATCAGATTCCCATGTGATTTTTAAAAAATTATAAATCAGGTTGAGGTGTTATATAAAGACTGTGAAAATAAAAAGAACTGTGCCTACAAATGAACCGTTAGGCTTCCCATAGGGTTGTGGTGTCGCAACTACACAGTCATCACCCTCAGAAATGCAAAGCATGTGCAGATTTATTTATTTATTTATTAAACAAAAGTATAAACCTTAAATTGAGCATTATATGGGACGTTTAATGTCTTTAATCATACTCTGCCATAACTGATTACAAGTATTTAAGGCTTCAATAATACAATAAAAGTTTTTTCTCCTTTTTCTGTTTCCTGTCTGATATCATTTATTATTATAATCCTTGCATGTGTAGGAGAAGCAGTGCTTGTAACTGAGAGAGTAAGGTATGAACTCTGCATCACAAGAGCCTTGTTTGCGCTCTATACTCAGAGCTCCGTTATCAACAAGACAAATTATGTGGAGACAATATCTCCACATAATTTGCCAACTGTGAGAATAATAATCTAGATCTTGGCCAGTAAAGCTACAGGTTAAGAACTGGGAATCTCATTGCACTCTTAACTAAGACACCTCAGCAGACACCACAGTCTCAGATGCACATCACCAGCACAAGATAATGGGTGTTACACATCAATGTGAATACGCAATTTGTGGAACTGTGACTAGGAGAATTGTGGCTCAACCCCACATCACACCATGTCTCAAACAGAGGCATAAATATTTAGAGTCTGATTCATCACCAGCCATGCTTCTACTTGAAAAGAAGCAGTCTGGGGATGATGTCTGAGCCTCTGACTAACATATGAGGCAAATGTGGGCAAGGGTGATGTTCAAATAGATGATTAAAGTGTAGAATTAGAGATTTTGAAAAAAAATATACAAGCTGCCTCATTGGCCATAATGTGGATCATTAACTGTGCACAAACATGCCATGGCAAATTGTTAGATGTTAAAAAGGTAAATTGGATCTCTTCCCTTGAGTCTTTTATGATATTTCTCGGCTCATCTTCTGGCATCACCACCTCCTATGCTAAATGCCTGCAGGAACATTTACAATGTGTTTGTAGGCCTATTTGAAATCCTACAGAGTGAGTGGAGAAGGCTGTATTGAGTATATGCATGAATGTTTGTGCTGCAGTGGCGAGAGTGAAATGTGATGTGCGTGTGTGTCTATGTGCATGCAAAGCGAAGATGAGAGGCAGAGGTGATGCATGTTTTCCTTTTGGCTGAGGATCTCTGCCTTTAGGGGAATTCCCTCGGCAGTACCCCTCGCCGAAGCCCTGAGGCCACATTACATATGCGCACACAAACACACACACAAACACACGCACACACACACACTCCATTCGTAAAACAAATGCGCACATACACATCATTGCACATAAATCCAACCGTACACAACCCAGACACATGAACAGTCTTTTTCCATTTGTATCATTCTGAATTCTGGTTCTGACTGGCTATTCGTTATTATTCTGGAGGTCCAACTGAGCTTCAAACACGTGACAGACAGGTGTCAAGCTTAGCATTCAGTGACAGCTCACACAGTTGTTCACACAAATTCTAGTTCAATATGCTAATTTGACTCTAATTGCTGAGGGTAAGCTTTCTGGTATGACTCATCACAACTTTTGAGACATGAATACATGCTTGCTCATGCTTCATAATCATTTCTCTTACATAAACTCTTCATATACTGTATACTTGCTTCCTCAAATATGTTTTGATAGAATTATAATTATCTTTTAATTTATACTTTTACTTGCAGCTACTTTTCTTACCTAGGAAGTTTAATATTCATATACTGCACGGAAGTGGTCGGGAAAGTGAATAGCTGGTGCTCAAAGAACAGGATTTTGACATTTGGAACTGGGGTTTTGGATTCTGCATCCTATATGTTGACTACACTAAAAAGATAAAGTGTCAATTAGTGAGGTTTACAGGTGCTAGTGGATAAAGTTTGTACAAGTTTATAAGTTTGTTTGGGCTAGCTGTTCCCCCCTGTTTCAAGTCTTTATGCTAAGTTAAGCTAGCCACCTGCTAGCTGCAGCTTTAGAGGGGAACTCCACCGATTTCTCACATCAAAGACTGTTTACAGGCATCGTAAAAGTACCACTGCATATATGAAGTTGTATAAAGCCTCGTGTGGCTCTGGGGGGAGTTGCGTGAAATCTGATAAATTGCCTCAAGTCATGTCACTTGAGTCAGAGTCAGTTGGGGCTGAAGACTACAAGTTTGAAAATCAAAAAAATCTGGGGGTGTGGAGTTAAAAAGAAGTGAGTTTACAAGACCTATGTAGCCTGCTCCTCATTTCTGCTCGAGGCTAGCGGCTCGAGGCTACATTAGCCGCTGCTGCCGTAACACACCTGAATTTCTGACAGAGCTGTCAGCTGCTGAAATGCATTGTAATGCCGGGTTTTGACAGCAGAGGAATGAGTAGAATAAAAAAGTATGATAGTGCTGCATCAGTTTTGATCCTTTTTTAAAAACTATCCATACACTAGTCCCTTGCTGTTGCAGGAGTGCAATGCAACTGGTGCTCTTTCTCGTAAGTTAGAGCGTAGGTCAGCGGAAGTCTCTAGCACGCACACACTCCTGCCTCATAAGTATGAAGGTGTTACACTGAGTTGAAGAGAGGCTTTTTTTAAAAAAAAATTGTACATAGTTATTATCCTGTAAAAGACAACATTTGTCAGTTATTCCCTGATGTAAACAACAGATGCTGTTTTTGTGATGGTGAGGGAGAAACTATTTGCTTTTACAGATTGTTTCCATCCTACTGCCTTTTGAATTGATTTACGGAAATATCTTTCAGAAATGCTTGAAAAAGATGTCACTCTAACAAAGATTTGTATTTTACTCATTTTTAACAAGTCCAACTTCTCCCCAGATGCAATCTACATAATTCACTGAATTATTATTTTAGCAATATATTTTTCTTGAATAAAAAAATAACTGAATAAAAAAAAAGAAAAAGAGAAAAAAAAGAAGGTATTTTTCACAGCCGGGAAGTCAAACTTTTTTGGCTTCAAAACGCCACAGAGCAGCTTTTACAGGAATGAATGTACTCTACCTCCAAGGTTGTGTCCAGATATAATAAAACTGTAAACAGAGTACAACCTATTGTTTTGTTTTGTTTTACTGTATTTGATTGGTTGTTGGTGCGTCATGTCACTTTTTCCTGTTTTATGATTGGCTGTGGGGCGGGAGCTAGCGGGAGCCAGGAGTTGAGGGGGGGGGGGGGAGAGAGTCCGTGGCATTATCGGGATTATCGGAGACAAGCAGTAAAGAAGGAGAAAACACTAAAATGAGCTTTTTGGACCCTACAGTTTAATTTCACCACATACGGAGGTGAAAATGGAGGTGAAATTCTGAGGCATTGATTCTTGGACTTGGCTGCTGTGAGCGGCAAGCGCAGCGACTAGCTGACCTCGGATATGACCGATGGAGAAAGAATGTCCACCGCAGCTAGCTAACGGTCCACCAGAACCAGGACTTCTCCACCTCTGAGGTTTGTTAGTGGGACTTTGTTGCTTTAACTTTGCTGTTGTGAGCACAAGCGGCAGCGACTAGCTTAGCTTCGAGACCACCAACTAGAGAAAGAAGATTTCCGCCGCGGAGGGTCCTCCACGGTCAGCCATCAGCCCGCCATCAGCGCGCCATCTTATCCCACCAGGTTGGAGGTGCATGACTTTGTGACACGAACTCTGCTAATGTGAGTACTCATCTTTTGTTTTCAACTGGGTTAGACTGAAACGGACTCAACTGTTTTTTGGCTACCAGCTCTCCAGCATTGACATCTCCTGCAACTTGGGGTTTGTTTACTTTAATGTCTCTCATTCCCCCCCCCCCCCTCTGGTTGGTGTTAGTGGCTGTGTCCAAATTCAGGGGCTGCAGCCTTCAATGACCTAGCATTTGCGGTCCACGAGGGCCGGGTCCTTCGGACAGGTCTTTGAAAGCCTCGTCCACCGTTGTTAAATGGGAAGGTCTAGCCCATAGATATATATATAAAGGCTAGATGTCTTACGGCGGAGTCTAGAACGTCCTCACAGGTCGGCCATCTTGGTACAGGTTAGCTTTCCGGCTGTATCTGTGTAACCTGAGGTAAAGTCAGTGATCTGCACAAACGCTAATACTCTTATCTCGCTGAAACCTTGACGGATTTACAAACAGTTTGGTTTCTTACAAACGTCATTAACGTGGTTATAATTCTGGATGCTCGAACATGTTGAAATCGCATCTTTTCTCTTCGAAGAAATCATCACAGTTTTAGTTTGAAGGATTTTTAGCTGGTCTTCTGGGTTTATAATGGGTGTCTATTGCGTGAGCTAGAGTGCGTGACATCATCGCTAGAGTGGAGAGCAGCTGCAAAAACTTTAGAAAAAACTCTCTTCAGCTTGATTTGGGTCCCACATCTTTTACTTCACATAGACAATATATACATAGAAATGTAGGAAATCGTGTTGGCTTTCAGATGATGGTCTTATTTCAGATGTAGGACTTAAACTTTTGGCTGTAGAAGCCCTCGAGCGACAAGCACTCCAGCAACTCCCCCATAAGCCGCAGTGTTAACTTTGAGCCTAAATTTCTGGAGGAGAGCAGACGGTACCGGTTTTGTCTCTTGCTCTGGCTCCCTCATTTTTCACTCTACAGAAATAAAAAAACACACCACAGGTTCAGCAATGTCTCCTGTTACTCACTGTATACATATTTTGGCCATAACCATTACACTTTTGTCTAGACCTGCAGGTGTTTGGGAGGTGTTTTCTCATTCATCCTTATGGGGAATTTTTCAAATTTCATTTTACTACAACTTCAGCATACGTTCAGCTATAGAAACCATTCAACTATCAACATGTTCAGCTCTTTAAGCTCTTTCAGCCTTGAACTGTTCAGCTTTTTAGCTTTTCAAGTTTTACAAAAATAATAGTAATATGGAAGCAAATGTGAAAATCCTCAAATCCTCTTCAAAACTCATCCACTTTCAACCTCTTCTTGTGTCAAAATATTTTCATTCAAAATTGGAAATATGGACTTGTATGGTTATTCGTCTCAAGGCCTCAATTATTCATAAGTATGCAGTGTCATAAATATATCTCTGTACAGGGTGGGGATTTCAACATGCAGCATTTCTTGATGTATAGCCTATTTGTAAAGGGAAATATTGTAGTCTACCTATTTCAGAACATTATTCTATTTTTTAGAACATAACATAATTATTCATAAGTATGCAGTGTCATAACTACATCTTTGACGTTTATAACAAACCAAACCGTTTGAAAATCGGTTGAAAATTGAGCAAGTTATGGTTATTTAAAAAGTACATGTTTCATTACCAACACAATGTTATGGGTGAGCGAGCTACCTGTACCAAGATGGCCGACCTGTGCGGACGTTCGACTCCGTTGGCCAGCAACGCGGACGAGACATCTAGCCTTTATATATATATATCTATGGTCTAGTCTTCGGAGTATTTCCTGGTTGCCTCACCAGATGTTCCCGCCCCTTACCCTTACGTCACGATTGTGAATGAAGAGATGCATTAAAGTCTGTTTTGGTTCAAATCTATCAAACGTGTACATTTATTTGTGTGTGTACAAAAATTAACGACAAAATGTGTCAAATCTAAATTGAATCATCAACATTACAAAATAAACATGAACCCATTGGTGAATAACAACTATATTTACCATAGCATTACCAGCGTCACGTATTTTAACTGAAAGTTATCATCTGGAAGTTTTATAGTCCCTTGAAGTTATCTAACATATCTGGCGTTGGATGTTCAAATGACTAAAAACCGAGTATAAACCCATTACTTAAATTTGTCATGTCATGTCTGCGCCACTTGATGTCACCATTTTCTCTTGCTTCCTCTTCTGTTTCGGGACTGAGCAGCGGCGCGCAAAGGATCTTAGGATATAGCAGGCCGCGAAGGATAGTAGCGGTGCGTCCTCCGAAAAGAGGGAAGGCCAGGCTGCATTTGTGGGCTGCATTTGAAGGAGCTTTTGAATTTGGACAGCCTTCGTGCAGTGTTGTGACGTAATTGGCCTTCAAATGCGCCCTTCGAGGGCTGCAGCCCCTGAATTTGGACACAGCCAATGTGTGTGGGGGCCCACCAGATTATTAAGTATTACTTGAACGTACCATAAGAGCTCGTTTTGTGTGTTTGACATTGCTTTATGGTATTTGTGGTTTAACAAAAGCACATTGACCGTGCTTAGTAACATAACAAGGTCAAAGGAACATTTAGATTAATTTGTGTGAGTAGTTAAAAGTTCATTCATGAAAGGTCAGTAGACTGCTGTTCTCCTGGTTCACTGTGATTTAATTCAGGTGTGTGATTTTTCCCTCTCCTTGCCGATATAATTTTCTCTCTTAAGTAAATATACTTTAAGCTGATTCATGGAGACTGTTCTGTGATTTATTTTAAATGCATTTAACCACAGTCAAACTTCAGGAGTAAGGAAGGGAATTATCCTTAATCACTGATTAACAGTATTACAGGTTTTTACTGAAAACAAACAAGAATAGGGGTTTAACAAACTCAAAATAGGGGTTGTGTTCATGAACATAGGGCGCAACCTATAGGGTACAGAAAGCGCCTCTGATCTCGTCCAACTATTGTTAATTTATGGTCTTTCCTGATAGACAGATGTGTTACTGCTGTCAGCTAGTAAGCTCTGCTAGCTGTTAAGCTAGCGGCCCTATTAGCTGACTCTACCCGCTGTGCACTGCCAGCATTCCCCCTCCCAAACCAGGCCTGAAAACCTGCACTTCCTGGTGGTCCAAAGCTCTCGTGATAGCTGTTAAACACTAATAATACCCCAGTGCTCTGAGCTCCCAGTCCAGGCAGAGTCAGCTAATAGGACCACTAACAACTTTTAGTTACCTTCACTTAATCATCAAAACGTTAAACATGCTTTAGAGAGTAGTCAAAACAAATAAAATATGCTCATAATGAACATTTTTCACATTCTTTAGTAACAAAAATCTTACATTGATAAAAAATAAATGCAATCCAGACTGCATTAAATTTCCTGCAAGACATATTTGCTAATGCTAATTATATGCACATCATTTAGAAGACTACGTTGTCACTCTATGTCAATGGACGACACTGAAGCACAAAGGTGTCAGCTATTGTAATTCGCCTGGTTGTGGGAACAGATTGCCTTGTGGGACTCCACTGCTTACGACCAGGGGATGACAGTGATGCAGTCCACAAATGGGAAGGAACAAGAGAAAAGAAGCAAAATAAGACAGAACGTGCTGATTGATTATCCTGAAGATTGGAATGAATGGCTGGGTGGGGCACGGGTGGATACTCTGTGTGTGTGTGTGGAGAAGAGGGGAGGTGGTGCTGGATAGATAAATGACATGATATGTGACACTTTCAAATTTACAATTCTGACCCCTAACTCCCTCCGCTCGTCTCTGCCTCACAGAATGACACACACGCACCCTGAGACACACGCACGGCACGCATGCATTGTAAATCAGGTTTGATCTGTCAGTGGAGTGTGTCTTAGCTGTCAGTCGCCAGCGTTTGAGTGTCAGATGAGTGTTTTGAGTGTCAGGAGATGAGAAAATGTGTGTGTGTGGGTTGTGGGGTTGTGTGCGCACGGTTGACTCCAATTGCTGAACAGGCGTCTGTCACTACCAAGGATTCAGAGCTCCATCAGTTGGATCCTTACTCATTTCATTTAACAGCCTCATTGTTTCCTGTGCATGTGCAGAGGTGTTACTCTTTGTATCTGTCCAATTCGAGACTGTTTTTGTACACATACATACATGTCAGAATGTGGGTATGTTTTGTGCAACAAAAAAAACAAACATAGCAAAACTGATTAAATTGCTATTAGTAAAGTAATACAATGTAATGTATGTTACTTTTTTCTAACAAGCATTAAAACGTACACCAGAAAAATAATTAGACCACTCACTGAGGACAAATCTCAATGATATTGCCATAAGAAGGAAGGCCTATTCTGTCATTCTGTCTAATGTGCTTATTTATCTACAGACTTATTATGCTCATTTGCAGGTTCGTAATTTTATTTTGGGTTACTATTAGAGATGGGCCCGATCCTATAATGGTATCGGGTCTGATATTGACGTCATTCACTCATTGGATATCAGGTGGACAGGGCTGATCCACTTACTGATCCAGTCTGCAGCTTGCGCTGGACCATGAACCTGCTGTCAAGTAGCATGAGACATGTCACTGATCCAGATTCCATTCCGCTTCTTACCATGAACCCGCAACAACTTTCTGCAACTGCAGTCTGCGACTGAGTAAACTATTAACGTTAGTTGTTGGTGTATCAAAATGTCCTTAGTTTGGAGATATTTTAGTCTAGAAATGCTGAAAAACAAGACAGCAGCGTGTAATGCTAGTGTAGTGCTGAGGGGTGTAAGTACGGTTGCGTCATACAATACTACCAATTTAATCAAGCACCTGCAGAAGTTTTACTTGAAAGAGTACCAGGAGTGCATGCAAGCCAACAGCCAAAAAGAGCCCACCAGGCAGCAGACTCTCACTGACGCTTTCCAGAGACGCGAAAAACTTCCAGCAGACAACCCAAAGGCTAAAGGGATTACAGAGAAGTTGCTCAACTTCATTATACTCGATGACTAACCACTATCTGATGTGGAAAATGTCAGATTTGGCAGCCTGTTGGAGCACATAGAGCCCAGGTATAGTCTGCCATCCAAAAGATTTTCTATGTTTAATTTGATAATGTAGATATTTATTTCTCTACAGTTTTGCAGTTCAAATTTAATTTGAATGAACATGTTTCTGTTGCTGCGACCTGTGTATATGTGAAGCTAACATAAATCAATTCCTTTGGAATAAATTTAAATTCAGTGCATACGTGTATATTTTTTGCTCTTCTAATAAGAGGTGCTGTGTGGTTTATTTCAGCCTTATGATGTAACCTTAAACACATACCAACAATAGAATTGATAATGTTAAAATAAAAAGAGCCCTTGTATCAGAATCTGTATCGGCATTGGCAGTTGTGTGTCAGAGTCAGATCGGAACTGAAAAAATGTGGACCATCTCCAGTTACTACTAGACTGAGTTAACTTTAAAGGTTTAGTGCTCATACTGTCCATTGGTGCAGCACTGTATTCCCCATCTGTCTAAAACACTCTGTTTTAGCTACTGTTGCTTAGAGACCCCACTCTGAAATACCCAGTCTCCTCTGATTGGTCAGCTCACATACGCCTGAGCCAGCACTGCTAACAACAACAGATCAGCTGTGCTAAAGCAATTCTTACATGCCAAAGTAGCTGCGAAGCAGTATCCATGCAAATGTCTGACTCTGGACATAGTGTGATGTTAGAAAGTCTACCTAATACTGAGGAGGCATTTCAGGAGTAGTGTTTTCTGTTGGAGAGAGGTGCTTCTTTCGGTGCGGACTTTGACCTTTTTTATCTTTCAAGATCTTTTACATGCACAAGAACATATATAACACACTGAAGGAAAGGTAAAAAAAAAGATGATGATAGGCCTCCTTTAAATTAATGTGTTGTTTAGACTAGCATGTTCCTTTTAGATTGATATAAATCATTTTTGTATATAAAAATCAGAAAAAGTTACCGTAGATGAGATTTACCCTAACCCTATATTAAAATCTAAATCTATAGTCATATTTCCCCTCAAATACTTTTTCACACAGGGTTGTATGCTGCTGTAGTGTATTTTCAGCAGCACGGAATGATGTACTGAATGATCATAGAAATACTATGGTAATATTACAGGAGCACTACAGCAGTGATAATCAGCAGTGTGTCTCTATGATCCTTTCACTCTTCCACGACTACATGTTGCCACTTATCACTTCAATGAAAAAAGGTATAGGCTGCAATATAGTATAGAATCAAATATTTATAGGATAAAGTTTAGAGGGTATTATAGATTGAAGACGAAACTGACAGAGGGGTGGAAATAAGAGAAATGGGCATAATTACAAATCCGTCTGCTACTTCGGTACCACAGACAACGCCATGGATTTATCAATACGCAGCACAGTTAGGCTATTTCAGAGCCATGGTTGGGGCCATAGATTGTAGCTTGTACAAACCCCAGTTACAGAAAGGATCAATTAGTTGGGCAGAGTAGACAAGCGTATTCATCCAAATAACTCCTTTGTCTGCCCCTGCACTCTCTCTGCTACTTGGTGATGGAGAGGAGGGATTACAGGTTAACAAGGGGGATAGCTTTTATTGTAACTTTTACTGAAATTGTCTGACTGTATGTAATTTTGGAAACTTTAAAAAAATAACCTTTAAAATACAACTGGTTTGACTTTGACTTTTAGCCTAAGTTAGAATAATTAATTTAACACTCTGAGGCTGATTGTTTTTATTTTATTGCTAATTTTGCTTGAATAACACATTCATATCTTTTTTTTTTAAAGGAGCACTTCAGTTTAGGCTTTTATATCTGCACACATCCATTGTTTTGTATCCTAATGAAAGAAGAGCAGCAAAACAAGGTCCTCATTTGTATTTAGTCCCTAATTCTTTCTCATTTTCCGAAAGGCATTTCACCCCATTTTCTTACTCTCCAGAATGCATTCGCATCATCCGTTTCAGTGGCGCTTGTGGCTATCATTGGTCACTTTAGATGCCTTTACTGGCTTATCAAATATTAACATCACACCAATTACCAGGCCTTGCTTGACTTAGCAGAGCTTCTTGGTTGGGATTATTTATTATTGCTGCACTGCTCGCCTCTCTCCCTTTGGGGAAATTACTTAGAGCCACCATTAACTACTGTCTGGCACTCAGAAACTCTCTGTTTCCTTGGTAGGTGTTGCTCTTTGTGCTACACTGCACTGCATGTCCCAGAAACTTTGTCAATCAGACAATGTAGCCAGTCAATCATTAGTTCTGGTCTTTAGATTGTCTGTTTCTGTTCTTTCTTTTCTTAACTTGTTCAGACAGTCATGTTGGCTATCACATGCTTATTCTAACAACCCACTTCTTCTACTTCTCTATGTTCTAGACAAGCCTGTTGCTGCTGCTAAAAATGTACAATGAATCATTCTCCTTTGTAACTACAAGAAACTAGACATTAGACAGCTTTATATGATTTATATATGTATATGTGGGAATTAATACAGTTAAAATATGAGTATACAAGATAGTAGCACAGCCTGTTCTCACTCCTAATGCATCAAATAAAGCAGCCTGGTCAGTGGCCTACGTTTCAAAGTTTGATGCTGTAGTTACCCCTCTTTCATAGTAAAGAGTAAAGAGTGTGAAATGTCCAAGTCAGGGGGTGGTTGGGATTGCTGCGTTAGTCATACATTGGACTTTCCCCTCAAAAACAGATTTTGACCAAGAGTACATTGTTCTTAAATGATGTTATGTAAGTAGGGCTGTAGCTATCGATTCTTTTTGGAATCGATTAATCTAGCACTTTATCGATCGATTAATCGATTAATCGTATATATATATTTTTTTGCATTTTTAAACAACCAAAACAAATAATGCATGACGAAAATGATGTGGCTGTAAAATGATCAACCATTTGGCTTTTATTTCTTTAAAAAAAAGAGGTATTTCTTACAACTCCAACATTTGGCTCCAAAACTTTATTGCAATTTACTCATTTAGTGCAAGTGCAAACAATTAAATAACAATACAGTTTCAACTTACTGTAAAACATGTATAACATGTAACACTATGAATCAATACAAACTTAAATAGTAACGGCCATTTTGCCTTAGTGTTGTCTTATACAACATTACAAAAAGGGATTGCACCTTCTAACCACCTACTAACAAATAATATATAATCTCTGGGATAGGCCTATTTGCTATGGTAACCTAGCAACCTATGTGTGTGGACGCATGCTGTGTTATATATAATTTTATGTTATACACAGCACCAAATCACAACAGAAGTCATTTAAGGTCACTTTTCCTATAGAACCGGTCCGGACCGTGTTCATTTAATTAATAATTTCTTCATCGTCGCGCATCTACAATTCTCCTCCGCTCTGTTTTACGAAGGGAGGAGCTCCGGACCGACGTGAACAAACACACGTGCACACACACTTACAGACAGACAGAGAGAGAGAACATGTCATGTCGGTCTCAACTGTCTGTAAAGCAGATATCATATCTACGTTTTTTAAACGCGCACAAACTGATTCTGCTCTGGCATGTCATCTCGAGCCTTCGCAGTTCTCCGTCGTGGTGGCGGATACGCAATGCAATCCCCCCCGGGCTGCTGGAGAACCAGCGTGAGGACGTGAGTTTAGAGGACCAATCACAGCCCTTGCAGTCTCCGTTTCCCCTCGACGGAGTGACGGACACTCCGCGCCCGGAGAGTACGGAGAGGCTCTCCGGCTCTCCGGCGGGTCCGTGTGGAACATTCAAGATCCCTGCGCGTCATAGGAATTTAACGACGCTTCGAGGCAGAGTTTTTGCCTCGACCAATTTTTGTAATCGAGTAACTCGATGAATCGTTACAGCCCTATATGTAAGTAGGTTAATGTGTGTAAATGAGGAAATTTACGTTATGTAATTCAGGTGAGTACATCATTGGCAATACGTGAGTGACATATTTGAGTAAATCAAGTAGTATTGGAGCCTAAACCTAACCAAACCTGGACTGTTTGTAAAGTAACATAATAACAGTGAAAAAGTCATGTGTCCCAATATGTGAACTATTTGTCAGCAAACTTTATTTTGAAAGTCTAACCAGATGTTTTATATATGACTGAATGAATTAATGAATTTGTTGGATGCTTAGGTGGATGAAAACACAATAAAACCAAAGGCTTATTTCCATTGTGGTCCTCTTGTATAACACATAATAAACCACAAAATGACAGCAAAACAAAAACAGGATAGCATGCGAGACAATAAACATTGCAATAGAAATAGCAGGCTGCAGGATCGCAAAGTGTACATTTTTCTTAAGAATATATAATTAAAATTGAACTACATTGTACTCTTTGAACATCCCAAGAGTAAGTTTGTGGGCAAAGTATTGCATTGTGCCGCTGCACTCTTGTAAAGTAGCTACTGTATGAGTGTCACTTTGTAAAAATAAATAATTAGTCAGGTACTTTGGTGCTATATTTTTAACGATTTGAGCAACGTCTTTATTTCACCGTCAACCTTTTAAGCTTTTTTGCATATAATTTATTATTGCCAACTAGACCACAAAGCCCTTCACATGCAAAACTGGTGCTTGAGGGGAACATAAAGTGTCATAGTTTGAAGCTTGAGGCCACTTACCAGTCTGCTTATATGGGAGTGAGAATGTGTTGAATAGTATAGTAGTATACAATGAATACAGAGTTTTGTTTGGTTATTGTTAGCTCAGTTCCAGCACTTATTTTTATTATTTAACTGACCTCTTTTATTCTTTCCCCAACTTTCTCCTCTCCTCTTGTCCTTATATCTTTCCTCTCTCTTATCTCCACTGTTGTCCTCAAACCACCCATATCCTCGTTTCTCCCTCTCTCTTTAATTTGAACTTACCCTTACTATCAGCCTCCGAATCTGTCACTATTTTCTCTTTGTGTTAAACATTAACGTCCCCCTTTATTTTCTTGCCTTTTCTTCCTTCATTTCTTCATCTCAGTGACAGACACCAGAACAGCAGCACAAAGCTCTGCTGTCATTCAGTGAAGGCTGATAAAGAGGAACAGGTTATAATTTCACAATGACACTTACACACATGCACACATGCACGCACGCACACACGCGCTTTTTGATTCATGCCATCAATTATATCAATCACGTATTAAACAGCAAGTGTTATCTTAGTGCTTAATTACCAATTAACAAAGAATGATTAACTGACAATTTACAGCATGCGGCTGGTAGATTGAAAATGTGGGCAGAGGCAGGGAGCACAACACAAGGACACATGGAAATTAGAAAGGATTTATGCTTGTTGATCTGTGTGTGTGTGTGTGTGTTTCTACAGTAGTTTCATTCACCTGATTGTATTTCTTGTACAGTATACATGTTCTCTGTGTGTGTGTGTGTGTGTGTATTTGTGCCTGATTGAGTGTGAGTGTAATCACTTGTATTGGGTTGGTGGCATCAGTGTGACTCCCCACCTTTTATGGAGATTTATCATTCCAGCATTGTGAATGCTGTCACGTTTTATCTGAGCACGCCTGCTCCATTAATGGAGATGGGAGTGAGGACAGCTTTTCATGTCATTAGGAAAACATGATACGGCAATGATTTAAGACTTCATTGGAATTGTGCTTAATGCATTCAAAACCCAACAATGCACAGCGTCTACATAATAAGGAGATGGCATTACATCTTGTCTTTTAAACTGAATGGAATACTGACAGCCGCCCTGATTTAATAAGCCAAAGGTGTCACATTGAACACGCTGTGCTACAGCCCAATTAACAAGCTGACTTTTGAAATCCTCTTTTTATTCAAGAGAATATCTTTGAATAATTTATTTCATCATACACATATATATGTTTAGACATCCAGCTGACAATAAAGCAGCGTGTGGTAGCCAGCGTGAAGGTTATTCCACCTCTACATCTACCAGGATTTGTCTCCGGCATCATGTCCTCTGGTAATAATGTTCAAAGTGCAGAAGATGTGCAGCAAACAAGTACATAAAGGGTGTAAAAGGGCCTCTGTGATGGCTGAATTTGTAAGTACATTTTTTATGTGTGCTATGGGAAACTTAACATTACTGCAGTGGTGGTAGATCATCTGAATCACACACTAATTGGGTTGCTGTGTTAAAAGCACTTTGATGCTGGATGCGAATATTTCTTGCAACTAGATGGAGCAGTGTGGCATTGTAATATTTCTGTGTGGCGCATATATTTACATATTCCTTCATGGATTTAGGATTGAGTTGAAATTGAGCCCAGGAGTTTCTGCCTCTGGTGAATTTAATTTGTTATGACACTTTTCCTGCTGTAGAAGACTGAATTATCTTGTGTGTGCGCCTGCCCACTTGCACATTCACCCTTGGAGACATCCCTCAAAGCAACGACTCATTTTCAATCTTTAAATACGCTGAAAGTCAGATAGACATGCCTGCGTGCATTACACACACACGCACATGCGCACACACACACACACACACACACAGACACCTCTATCTATCTGCAAACAGGGCAGGTATGTGAGGAACGATGTTGTAAGTAGCATCTCCCCCTCTTGCTCTGCAGGAGATAACACACTCTCCTTTAGACTGTCTCAAGGACTCCAAAAAAGAGTGAGACAGAGAGAGAAAGGGAGCAACTCTACTACTAAAATGTGTCTGTTGTAGAAATCTGTCTTTTGCGCACTGAACAGAAGGGTTTAGATAAAGTTCAAAGCAGCTGGCCACTGGGTAACCACACATATTTGTTGTTGCACACTGAGGCTTAAGACCTAACTTTAAATTCCAAGCAATAGCCCGGCTTGTGCAACACTGCTTCAGCCACAGCATCATACTGCTAATAAGGAACACCATGTTAATATAATGCACCCGCACTGAGTTTTCTCCAAGGGGACACATTTTAATGGTCTGTTTTATGTTTTACTAAGCAGTGGCCTTACCGGTGCCATGCCATCATTCCAACGGGCCATTATTCCGAAACCCCAAAAGTCTGCAAAATGTCCCGTCGGATCGAAAGCCCAAACAAACACCCATTGCTGGGAAGGCCCATTGTTCCGAAAATACACACTCTCATATCACCAGCTTACCTTCATACAGTAACTTAACTGACGTACTTATTTGAACCCAAACATAATCTTTCCCTCAACCTAATGAAGTAGTTTTGATACCTAAACCTAATCAAACTGCAACTTTTTCATGACATTAACCCCATTTTTCATATAGTTGATGATGGGGTCAGGGAAGCCAATAGATGCCCATGTGTGGATCTAGAGCCTGAGGATTTAACCACTAAACTATCTTGACACATCACACACACAGGTCTGGTTTTATATTGAAAGGACTGACCTCTCTTCTTTCTCTCATGCAGGCCGCAACTCTGTCACGCTGCCTCCATCACCATCTCTCTCTCTTAAAGGTCCTGCGCACACACTGCTAAACTGTCAGGGCACGCACACCTTTCTCAGCCGCAGAGACGTGGATAAGTCGTTTGAAGTAAAAGACAATGATTCTGTGAAGACATCTTCTCTTTCTCTTTCAGTGATTCCACTGTTCAATCCATAGCTGGCTACAAAGTGAATTCTTTATCATTGTTAAGTGTTGCATTGTCAAATTTCACATTTGCTGCTTGTGATCACCTTGCGCCTTCATTTTAGCAAATATCAGAGCAGATATATAGTGTGGATCCAGAGGTGAGAGAAAACAAAGGGACGTTCTTCTGAAGAAGTCCTACACAGATTGAGTGCTATTTACATAGCAATGCAGGTTAGATCAGTTCCTTGTCCACACAGGAGTTAACGGTTCATCTTACTTTTATAATAGTCAAGGTGACAGGCAAATACAGTATATATTCATTTGGTTTTATTTTCTATTTATAACTCATGATATATTAACATAACTTACAACGCATTATATGATATCATAACAGAATTAATTTTTTTATATTGTGGATTTTAATTAGGGATGTCCCGATCAGGTTTTTTTTTACCCCGATCCCGATCCAAGTCATTTAGTATTTAGTATCTGCCAATACCGAGTCCTGATCCAATACTTAGCCCTAACTAATATTTTCCTAGATGATACAGCTGCATTAAGAAAAAATCACCTGCATCCAAGCTGTTCTTAATAGCTTTTTTCATTTTGTTGAAACAAAGTAAATACTTTCATATGGCTCGTTCTTATTCTGCATATCCTATTGCAACATTGGTTTTCATTTGTTTTTTGTTTTTTTTCTAAGAAAAACAGCCAAGTAAACAAAGTCAGTAACTAAACCCTGATCCTCTACCACGGAGATGGGCTGGTTATCCAGAGTGATGAATTCAATGACCTTCTCTGTAATATTTTTGGCCATGACGCTGACTCGAGGATATTTCTTTTTCCTTTTAAAAGTATCCACGAGTGTTTGTTGCTAACGTTACACGCGCGTCTGCATTCTGCCGTAAATTGCGTTCCGTTGACGACAGCTGACGTAAAAATAATTAGGCTTGGGTCCACGTTCAAAATTGCCGATCCCGATTCAGTGAAAAAATGCCCATATTGGCCCTTAATTCCCTAATCCCTAATTCTAATGTATGCTTGTTCAATAGTTCTTCATCCAAAACACATTGGAGTCACATTGCAGACGCAGCTGGTTGGTTACCCCATGACATACGGTCCTGATTTCCATTACATGCGCTTATTATTCTGTTAAAAGATAATTATTCCACATTATGTTTTATTATGTTAAATATTATTTCCTTTGATTGCATTACACTGTCACATCCCTCAACGTGTCATACAAATGGACAAGGTACAAATGCACAAGGCACCCTTGAGCATCTGTATGAGACTGCCAGAAAACTTTTCTAACACATGGTGGACGTTGCAAAATGGTTGCAGTTTGGTTAGGTTGAGGCAACAAAACCACTTGGTTAGGTTTAGGAAAGTACCAAAATAAGTATGTTGCGTTAAGTTTGTGACTTAAGTACGTTATGTAAGCCAACTTAAGTATGTTAATTGAAATAAGTTGCCCTTTGTTTCACACACAGGGCACAAACAACTGTTTCCTGGGTGAAAGTCCCGAGCTTTTTTTTTTTGACACATCCATCAACCCTAACCTCTCTACAGACTTGTTCTTTATACTTTGTCTCCTGACTTGCTCTGAGAGTCTAATATTGCTCTGGATGGGTTTACATTGGAGTTAGTTCAAAGCCTGCATGGTGCAAAATGTCAGTATTTGACAACCTTTCAATGAAGACAACAAATATTTCTGCAGACCAAACATATAAGCCTCAGAAGTCTTTTCCAAGTACAATGCAATGAACTTACAACTTGTCAATCTTCTCTCTCTCTCTCTCTCTCTCTCTCTCTCTATATGATATGATTCTGTAATCTTATCCTCCTATAGAGCATCCTAGGCAGCAGTTATAGTTGACTCCTTTCTGCACTCACAGCGTCTGTCGGGTCTGCAGAGTTCTGTCTTTTCTGTTCTGTCATCAATGTAAAATTAATAAGGAGAAACTTTAATGTTATTAGAGTAGAAGAATCAATCTTTCAAATTTGTTTATTGATTCAGAATCTTACAAGGTAAGAATCTTGAATCTTATGTGAATTGAATTCCCCCCACCCTTATTATTATTTCTGTCTTTGAAGACGCAGCGTTACCATCACTCATCTGCACTGCCTGCCTCTCTTTCTCACTTACTCACATATAAAGTACTAACTGTTCAAACACTCATGCATGGATTCAATGAAGTGAAAATGAAACAGTGAAGCGAATACAACACGCACGTGCACGCACAAACACACGCATATGCACACCTCCCTGCATGGATTCAATTGCCTCTGTGTTCGTAATTATGGCTCTGCAGGAAGTAAAATGGAGCACCTGGGTGCCCTGCAGTGGAATACACTCTGAGTGAACTCTGTATGTTAAAACCTTTCTAATCTAGGCAATAAAGGTAGAACTACTCTTGTGCCTGGAAAGTTAAAATCTGATTCAAATACAGGGACAGATTATATTTCAAATATTTATGCTTTCCCCAGTGGCCTATTTTGGCTGTGGAGGTAGATTTACTCATAAGCTGCACAGACATCGTGACATTCAAAATTGTTTCTGCCTTTTTAGTATTATGAAACAGTACAAGAAGTGTACGTTTTGTGCCTATAGCTAATAAAAATTTTTAATTTTTCACATTAATTATCGCCTATATGGCCGTCAAAACATAACAATTGTCACACACCCACTGCACAATGTTTTAGGGGTCTGTATCTATTACTCTATTTTCTTATTTTCCTTATAGCCATTTACCCTTTCAATTATGGCTTTCAGTTAGAAACCCTAGAAAACACGTTTTTCTAATGTTCTTCTAATGTTTTGTTTCTAATGTTTTGTTTCTTCACTTCATTGCAGATATAATGCGTGGGCAATATGAGTTTCAGCACTCTTAATTTCTCGGGAAGCTTTTTTCCACCATTCCACAAAGCCAGCACCAGGTGAAGTAATCAGTATAGTTCAAGTATTTATATACTGATAAGGCCTCAGAGAAAAATGAAGAAATATATATTGTCGAAGCCAAATGATACAAAGAAAGAACAAATGAAGTCTGAAGTTAGAGAGTTAAAAGGGAATTTTATTTTAGCTAAGAGCCAAAATAATGCTACATTTGTTATGACTGTGTAGCCATGCTAGTGGTGACAGTGTTGGTGGGTCAGTTCACAGCTGTGGTCCAGACCAAAATATTAAAAAAACTATTTTGTACAGAATATCACAGCGCCAAGAGGATGAATCCTATTGACTTAGTGATCCTAGACTTTTCCTCTTATCGAGAGAATTATTTCAACATCTTTTTGATGAATTGGCACAAAACCTATTATAGATTGTCATGGATTTTGGACACTATAATCTTGTTGAATTTGGTAAAATCCTGATTTGATTGGCAATTACTTGCCATGAAATTTGGTACAACACAGGATGAATTGTAATAAGTTTGCTAATCATATCACGATTATTCCAGCATCAAGAATTAATTCTTACTCTTGGAAATAGTGCTCAGACAAAGTAATCTTAATGAAATGTCCTGCCTGCTAGACTTTATCAATGAATAGTCATTGATCTGAAACTCAAGTTCATTCAATCATTTATTTGTTTGCATATTCATATACAGTATGTATTCATTTATTCACTTCCTTGATGTCCAGCACTTGCAGTCTGGTGTCAGTGTTTATCACAGTTGACCAAAAAAGAAGGATCATTCATTCCTGATGTCTTTTCTACTGGGGTCAGATATACACTGCCTGGCCAAAAAACAAGTCACACACTCTATATTTCGTTGTACTGCCTTTAGCTTTGATTATGGCACACGTTCGCTGTGGCATCGTTTTGATAACCTTACGCAATGTCAAAAAATGTATTTCCGTCCAGAGTTCTTACCACCAAGATCTTGTATTGATGATGGGAGAGTTGGGCCGCTGCGTAAAGTCTTCTCCAGCACATCTCAAAGACTCTCAATGGGGTTAAGGTCTGAACTCTGTGGTGGCCAATCCCTGAAAAATTATGTCTCATGCTCCCTGAACCACTCTTTCACAATTTGAGTCAGATGAATCGTGGCAATCTTTTCAATCAATCATTGATAATTTGTGATGTTTTAGGCTTGACAATGATATCACTGCCATGCTGGTTTACAGGTAAATGTGATTGACTATGTGCTGTGTGTGCTATAAATGGCCACATCTGTGCATAATGGTTACGCATAACGCTGTTAAGGTGATGTTGAAGAACCTTGCTTGTATGACATAAGACGATACATTGTGCTTTTTCTTCTTCACGGTTGTCTTCATTGACAGGTGTGCTGAGTTTTAGAGTGGAGTGTCATTAGACAAATGGGTGTTTTAGGGTGTTTCTACATCCATTTATGTCAAGGTGGCCTGTTCAACAATGACTGAGCTTTACAAAACAAAATCAGACGTGTATAACTTTTTAAATCTAATTAAATAAATGTGTTGGCTAATACATATTCATTCATTCATTCATTCATTCATTCATTCATTCAAATTGTACAAGACAATACATTTCACCAAACATACTTAAACATTCTATGAACAAAACAAGAGCAGGAAGAAGAAAAACTTACATGACCTACCTCTTTCTAAATTATAACATAAGATACTGTAAATACAGATAGCCACCGCTTCTTGGTTTTACCTTTTTCCTTTCACAAATCATGGAAAAATCAGCAGTGTATACTCAGATAAAATGAATTACAGTCACGTTGACATAAATGTTACTCAGTTAATACATAAAATCTGTGCGTACACAGATTTTTGTTGTGCATCTACATAGTTATCTGCATCTCATCCCTGGACCATGTAGAGTGCTCCTGAAAGCCACCATTACTTTTTATTTCACTGCTCAATAGTTACGGATCTGTGTAGGATTTTGTTTTCTCTAAGGCAAAGCTCGATGGTAATAATGAGCAAACATGTCTTTTTTTTACAATATAGAAAAGACTGATGTTGGGTTGATCTAGTCAAAAAAGAACAAACAAATAAATATGTTGTTGTCTTACGTATCTTATTCACAGTGTATTTGATTGCACTGTAGTACCTAAAACGGTGCACATGACAGTTGCAGAGCTACAGTATTTAAAACTGTCTCATGCCCTCACATCTCTTACTGTTCATTATCAGGTGTTGGCAGATTCCATATGACACGATGACGGTATGTCTCGCAAATGATCTGTTTGCATTCGTTAACCGAATTCATATTGCGCCAGAGACGTATTATTTAGCACTTCTCCACGTGCTGAGAAGTCACACTAAGACACTTGTAAGCACATCGCTCTTCATGCAGACCTTTGAAACCTCATCAGAGTGGAGACTCTGTACTTGAAAGTCCACTTGGGCTCTGGCTAAACTGAAAACAGTCAAGAGGACGCCAGCTCACTTGTTTGTGCCGTTTCTCAGTATGGTGCTACAGGTGTGTGTGTGTGTCACTGTGTGTGTTTCTTATCAAGATACAATTCCAGAGAGAGAGAGAGAGAGAGAGAGAGAGAGAGACCTGAAGTCAAACTGGAGAAGTGAAACAGCACAGCCCACAGTTGGAACTAATAAGTTCTACTCCAGCACGGTACCTGTCTGTATACATTTTTCAGCTGAACAGCACTCCATTCAACCATGTCAACCTGAACATGGCTGAGATTTGTTTCCAGTCAAAAGTCCTTCCCATGAACAGTTTTTGATTCTGCTGCAGTTGCAGTACAAATTCATTTAAATAATTTCCGACAGCAATAAACATGCAGCAAGAAGAAGCATTTAAGCACAGTTATGAAAATACTGCACTTTCTCATTTATGAAAATACTGCACAGACTGCAGTTAGAAATACTGTAATAAGATGCTCCATTAGTTTGTCAGTGCTAGTGGCAATATGTAGCAGAGGAGCAAGAGGTATAAACCGCTGGTAATTGAATACTGGGGTCCCAGTGGGAAGATGAAGGGTAGCCATGCTATTAGACAGAATTAGCCACCCCCTCCCACAGGAGCACACGTTTAGAAACTGAGCACACAAGTGCTTGGGTGTGTGTACAGTATGTGTGTGCAGAGGACCTGCATTTGTAGACACCAGTACATGAGTCCATTTGCTCTTCCATGCAGGTTTTTGGCAGGCTAAAACCCATCACATTAAGTGAGTTCAATTTTATACCTTCAACTTCATTTTGACATTGCCGCTCATGAATAACCTATCAATGATTAATAAACATTCATAAATTAAAGGGGGTTCCCATGAAAAGAGCTGAGGTTGGATCCAAGGTAGTGTGTGTGTGTGCGTGTGTGTGTGTATGTGTGCAAATAAGACAGCAGGTGAGTCAAAGAGCAGAGAAAACATGAAATATTTTTGAAAACAGAGAGTGCTAAATGTCAAAGATAAATATAGCTGTTGTAGATGAGGGGAACAAGTGTTGGAGGGAGGAAGGATGGAGAAAGGCACAAAGCCAAGGTTAGTTTGGCGGGAGGTAAATTATTGCATTATTCAAATCCAGTCAGGTGATTCCCCTTGCACCTGCGTCACTGAGTGCCAAATACTAATGGAGAGGTGTGTGTGTGCGTGTGTGCTTTGGTGTCTCTTTGTGTTTATGCTGGCACATTGTAAAGAAGCTAAAATAGGTTGTCTTTTACTTGCAGTATTAAAAGCCTATAATTAGCTCTAGCAGAAGGACATTACAAGCTGTGATGGCCAAGGATGGATGGATGGATTACGTATTTGGATGGGATGCAAGCTTGAATAGAGCATTTGATGGACATGTCGAGTGAATGGGCAATCTAGAGGAGTGATTATGTGAATAAATGAATGAATGTAGAGGACTTGTGTGCAGAAATTGATTAGTGGGTGAGACTCTGGTCTAGAGCTGACATTCAAGCACTTGTTCCTCGAAAAACACGCACTGCATTTGTTAAACATGCAAATGTACTGTGTTAGTCTATTAAAAGACTGAAAAATCTTCAGTGACCGATTTTTTTAATGCGTAAACAAATTAAATAAACTTGTTTTCAATAAACTGAATAAACAAACTGAATAAACAAAGGACAACACAGTTTCATACTGTTAACTTTGTTTATATTTGGCGGACCCTGCCACCTTTCCAGCTTCAAACAGTGTTCTGGGGAACTTCTTTTCCTCTTTACCTTTCTTTATTCAGTTATGGAAAAGATAAATATTTAGTTAAGTTTATATTATTATCTCATTAACACTGTAAATACTAACTTCTTCATAAGTATGCAGTGTCCCATTAATAGTATTATTTTAACCACAAAATCAGTTTTACTGATTAAACGGGTCTTCCCGGTGTAAAGGATAATTCTGGACACAGTTAATCCCATTTCCCAGTTTGCCCTTCCTGCTTCCTAACAGTGGATTTCATATCAGCAGACGAGAAGTTGGCTTAACATGCGACTTCCCTCTTTATTTCATTCTTTTTCAGCTCCAAACAATATCAAAACCAATTATATGAAATGCAAAGTCAGTGTAGTGTAGCGTGCATCTACAACATCTCAGCTAAATGTTTTGCTTGATAAAGCGTAAAGACTCCATCATTTTGTGAATCAAAAAAGGGGCTAAAGCAGACACAGGCACTACAAGTGACGAGAGGATTTGCATGAAAATCATCTCTCCGTCTCCAGCAGACATCCTGTATTATAACTTTAGCAGACAGTACACATGCAGTATGGTAATGGGGCACTGGGACATTGTCAGTTGGTGGCAGCTTAAGTTATGTTTCATTGTACCTCTTGTGTTTCCTTTTTTAAAAAGATCTGCTCTCTGTCTGTTTGTTGCTCACTCAGATAGAAAAACTGCTAAACATTTGAGATGCTAAACTGGAATATGAAGAATCTATTAGACTTTGGAGGTGCATTTTCACTCCTCGCCCTACATTTTTCCACCTCATTAACTACATAATCAGTGGAAGTTTTATTTTGGATATGAGCCATGTTTTTAAAATGGCAACACCATCAATAAAGTGAGTTTCAATATGTGAATTTAGCTCCAGCAGAAGAAGAATATCTAAGGGGTCTGAGCAACAGAAATATTTGACCTGTATTGCAGTGCTTTTCATGAACCAAGGTGGATTTCAAGCAGTAAAAGGAAAAAAAAGGTTATATAGACGGACAGATTGTAGAAATCCTGATTATGTGCACAGAAATGTTTTTTCTTTGGGCCATTTCTTCTGTACATCAAGGACTCCTCTTTGATTCCAAAGCTGTTCATTCAGTCATGTTAATCGTTAAATGAAAAATAAAATTACCATTTAAAGTCAGCTATATTCACTCTCCTCTGAAATCTTGTTAGAGGTTTTACCATTTAAAATGTAATCTTTATGTTCATTGATACAATTATTTGAATGATCCTTTGACAGATACTTTTGAATAATTAACATGAACAATTTGAGCTTGATCTGCTATTTATTCTCTGGTTCTCACTTATTGCAACACATCCTTAAAGTCTATTTTTATGATATTTCATATTTTTCTTAATCCCTTCCTGACAATGTTGATAAGCTACACGGCTCATCATTATTTCTTTTGACAAATAACTTGTGTGTAACATGTTGAAGTTTAGGAAATGCAAAAATTTCAAGCTGGTTCTAAAATAGAGCAATGATGTGTGACTAACGTGGAATCTGGGAGTCATCCTGTAAGGTTGGTTTATAAGAAGAGCGTGGCTCCTTTAAGAAATAAGGCAGTGCGTAGTGTGTGAGTGGTAGAGCGAGTTAGAAGAGCGAGGGTGGTTGCTCTCAGAGTAGACATGTAGTGTCTGGAGTGAAGGGAAAGTTCAGCAGTGAAGTTGTCTAGTAGCAGTAAAAGTACAGTACAGGTTACAGTTTACCTATGAATAAACTCTGCAGCTCCTCAATACCAAACAAGAACTCATGTGTGAGCGACGGCTATCACTGTCCATGCTAATATTTTTGCTATTGCTTATCCAAGCTTACGCTATCCATGCAAGTAATGTTGATCTTGTCAGAATGGCAGTCTCGTTGTGACAGTGACGTGATACGTAAAACTGACTGGAGGGGGGCTTTAAGCATACCAAATATGTCTATTACAAACAGTGGTTATGACCTCAAAAATATTAGAGGACCAATTTAAAGTAATATTACCAAAAAAAACCCTCCTCCCCAGAGAAAGAGAGTGCAGCTGTGGTTGAGCAAGCTAGAGAGTGAGAACAAAGCAATAAAAACAAAATCTAATCGTGGTTGGTTGCACTACTGTATAAGGCACAAATAAACACAATCCCCTCAGATTATGTGTGAATGTGTGAGCAGTTGAAGAACACGCTTCATGCTGTCTGCTGTTTGCCTCTCTGCTCTGCCTGTGTGTGTATGTGTGTTTAGCTCAGCCTCGCCCTCAGTCAAACAGACACAGACCTGCAGCTCTTTGTACATCTCTGACAAACAGAGAATCAAGGACAGAGATTGAGACAGCAATGTAACCTGTCTGCTTTTTTTCATAGTCCCGACCTTGGACTTTGCCAGGACTACACACCACTGGCCAACAGTTAATGCCCAGAAATGTCCTGAACACAGCAAAATAAAAATACAATACTACAGACAGAAGGCAGGGTCTCTGTGGATACAGACACCGCCACACATTTCTTACTCACATCCTCTACAGACAGCAGGGCTTCTGAAAGTGCAAGCCACAACAAGAGATATATATGGGTATATATTTTATGAACCTAGTTAAAAGTCAGCCATTGCTCATTTGTTGGCTATGCTGATGCTGTTTTGTAAGCGTGAAGGCAGCCAGCTAGTGAGATGTGACCCAATATGCCAGAGGCATAGAATGATTTTTGGAGAAGTTGTTGACACTTTGTCAAAGAGATATGTTTGGAAAATATTTGACATAAAAGCTAGATACTTGAGACTCACCCTGATTTGATAAGTGGTTATGGGTGTTTTGATGGTGTTGTGGTTCTAAAAGGTGCATTTTGTATTAGTAGAAACTCTTCATTAAGGACATGTGGTGAGTCTCTTTTCAGGCGCCGTTCCAAGCATTTAGAATGGAAGTGTCCTCTGAGATGGAGAAGCACTACCGGAGTGAAAAAAAGGAATTATAATAACATATTTAAATGGACAACATGCTGAGCAGTGTTTTGGAGAAATAAAAGCAAACATAATACACAGGCAATAAGTCAAAAGCAGTCTAATGTCCATTAGGCAAAAGCGTTCCCCTAAGCAAACAGCAGGATGCCCTTTGTTGGAACCATTATTGTTTGATGTAATCAGCTTTACTTGTATCCGTTTTTATGAGTTATTATTGCATTACGTGTTATTGTTTAGAAACCAAGTCACTCGAGACCAATTTTATGTATATATTTTCATCGGAAAGTGGAAAGAGTTGGATGATTATGCAGTGGGTTTCTCAAACAGGAACTGAAGCAGATGACACAGCTATAATTTGGTCTCTCAGATGCTCCATCGACAGTCTCAGCACACACACTCTCTGCCTCTCTGTCACTGATGGAGAGTCACGACTTCTCAAGTTGAAGAAATATGCATGCACACACTGACGCGCACACACACACACGCACACACACACACACACACACACACACACACACACACACACACACACACATACAGACTTGCAAAAACACTCACACATGCACACATAACTTTTGTGTCTGTTTAAGCCCTCTGAATTAAAGAGCCTCCACATACACACACAGATATCGCTCACACACACATACACAAAAACACAAACGCACACATAAATTTAAAAGACTTGAAACCACATAATGAATAGTAATCATGGGCATTTCCATAACGCAAAACATAATCCCTGATGAAAATTCAGACGAAGAAATGAATTATAGAGGGAAAAACAGCCACGCAACAAAACAAGTGCAATAATGTAATGAATGATAATGTGAAGGAAAATGTTGCGGGGTCTGCAGTTAGAGTTATCAGCGACGCTCGAGGGTGGAGCGAGGTTGCGCTTGCGAGTACACACGTGTGCATGTATGCGTTCACTCGACATTTATGCGTTCATGTATCATAAAAATGCGGGCGTAATTTCCAGACAGTATGCCTTTAAATGTTCATCTGCATGCGGAGGTTGGGGTGTGTGTGTGTGAGTGTGTATGTGTGCGCGTGAATGTAATCTAACGGTTTATGCAGCGAAGTTAGAGCTTATTAAAGGGAGTGTAAAGCAGAGAGAGTGTAATTACCAAACATAAATGAGAAGCTCTCACCCAATGCATTAAATTACCCTGAGAGAGGAATGCCAGCTGATAATTGGACTTTCTCATCTTAGCGTGTGTGCATGTGTGTGTGTGTGTGTGTGAGAGGGAGAGAGATAGGGAGAGAGAGAGGGTATGTGTTATGTGTGCGTACATGTGGACACGGGGTTGAAAACCATCTCGAGTTAAAAGATGTTGTGCGATTTTGTACTTTCGTCTGACTGTGCGTGAGAGTTTCTCTGTGTGTGCAAGTGTGAATGTGTGTGTGTGTGTGTGTGTGTGTGTGTGTGTATGTATGTATCTGATGTCCTTCCTCTCTGGAAAGAACTGTTGTCGCTGGTCCTCTTGCACACTTTCAGGGTGATAAATCCGCCTATGCTCCAGTTGTGACAAACCATGGTTCACTTAGGCTTCACCTCCCCTGAATGTGTGTGTGTGTGTGTGTGTGTGTGTGTGTGTGTGTGTGTGTGTGTTATATGCATTTCTGTGTATGAAGAAAAACACAATGAATACATACTGTATATCCACCTTTTCAAGTGTCTGTGCCTTATACAGAATGTTACGTGTATGCCCTTTGTCTCTGTTTTCAGTGCAAGTGTATGTGTGTGTGAGAGATTAATAGTGTATTGGTGTTAGTGTGTCAGCGGAAATGGGAGTTTGTGTGTCCCGGGAATGTTTGTGATAAAGACTGATTGTCTATCGATACATGTGAGACCCGACATAAATTCAGCCATGTGGGCGGCTATGTGTGGCAGAAGATATGTATACTGAATCTGTGAGTGTGTGTGCATGTGTGTGTTCCTCCCTGTTGTGTGTCCCTGAGTGCATTTCCCTCCTCCTTCTCCCCTCTCTTTCCTCTGCACTGTCCTTGCAGTGTCCTTCTCTCTGCCTCTCTCCATCCTACTCTCTCGCCATCTCCATCTCCCGGCCTTGCTCTCTCTGTCTCTCCATGTCTTCTTTACCCCCGCATCCCCCCTTCACACACACACTCTCACACTCACACACACACACACACACACACACACACACACACACACACACACACACACACACCCTCCTTTCTCTTCCTCTTTGCGTTTCACTCTCTCCCTTCTTCCCTCCTAACTTTCTGCACCAGGGGAATAACATGCTTCAGAGCTTTCAGATGGAGACACAGAGTGTGTAGCTCCAATCAGAGCTGCACCAGACCTTTAAAGTAAACACAGCGCCGATGTTGGCACAGGCATACGCACACCTCCACAAAGTCTCACGGTCAAATGCACACACACACACACACACACACACACACACACACACACACACCCACACACACACACACACACACACACACACACACACACACACTCAGCATCACTTGAGGAGAGTTTTGTGGGGGAAAACTCAGCTACATGCGGACCTGGGGAAAAAAAAAATCACCTTAAAAAAGCTGGAGCACGGGGCAGATGCCAGTACAGAAGGAGGAAGATGAAACAAGCTGTCAGAGAGGAAAACTTGCAGCAGATTAGAAGAGAAAGACGAGAGAGAGGGAGAGGGAGCAGTGGGCAAACCAAACAGAAGCAGAGGGAAGACTTGCTGGAAAGGAGAATATAAGGAGAAATAAAGCAAGGTAAACACTCTCAGCTGGACGGACCAACGTAAGTAGACAGAAACACACAGAAGCAGTGAAATGGGGATAATGGGGACGGGAAAGATGGGCATTAGAGCAGACAGCGCGCAGAGCAGAGTGACAGACTGACAGAGGGATAAACCGACAGAGACACAGCGAAGGGGTTAGTTTGCTAAATGGGTCTGCTTGATAATTGTGTTCTGTGACAGCTGACAGTAGCGCCACTTAATTAAAGCCAAGCAGGAAATGACTATTTATAGAGGCTCCATCCCATCAGCACTAAATGACATGGTGTTTTATTTCCCTGCAACCGACTGGCCGCAAAACGCTGACTTTATTTAATTCGATAAGTGTGTGTTAGGAGGGGAGGAGGAGGGTGGTGTGTATGTGTGTGCGTGTGTGCAGGTCCCTGTGTCTAGTGGTGGGGGCAGCTAGAGGGAGGAGTCGGCCTGTGTGTGTGACTGTTTCAGCGTGTAATCCGTAGGAAGTGTGTGTGCGAGTGTGTGTGTCGGAAAGATACATCTATATAAAGAAATAAATCAGCATTATTATATAAATTTGCCCCGGGCAGCTGAAAGCAAGCATTATATCCACTCAACACACACCCTAACACACTCCTACAAAACACATACGCAGGCTCACACACTCAAACTCACACAGACACACAGCCACTCGCAGTCATGTCCCATGACAATGCACAGTTTGACAGCATTCTCCCTGACAGTTTGAAATGTCAGCCCCAAGTGTCTGTCCAAGTGTGCAGATGAATGTGTATGAGTGAGAGCGAAGATGTGTGAGGTTGTAGAGCCACCATTTCCTGGATGTCAGCTATAAAAACCACTCACAGAGGTATCCCACTTCCTCCTTGTTTAACTGCTTTTCTCTACATTGTCCTTGAATTGAGGGAAATTGAGAAACACTGAATGGTTGGAGTGCACCATAACAAACAACAAAATACTGAACAGGCCTCTGTGCCCAAGGATGCCCTGGAAGCACTTTGCTGAATTTCTGGGAGTCGGGCTTGTTTGTTGAGTAACTTTAGATGACACACATTAATAAATTATAAGTCGTAGCCAGACTGGATGGCGAGTTAATTTTATTTTGATGCCATGTGGCTTGTTTGGAGAATCTTGTGAACAGAATTTAAAAGAAGGCTCTACTTTGAATATGTACTTCTTGTGAGACTGTAACCTCCCTTGTTAACACAAAGTTATGAAGAAAGTTAGATAAGATTGCCAGGTTGAGCTATGTTGTGCTATTCATTCATTAATCTTAAGAAGTTATGGAGATTTACATTTTTATCAAAAAGAAAGAATGCTTTTGAAAATGGTTTTGAACTTTCAGGCAGTCATTATCACAAATGATTACTTAAAAAAGTAATAAATTAACAAAACTAACAAATTATTACTTAAAAAAGTAATAATTAAAACAAATCTGATAAAGCATGAGCAGGTGTAAAGTAATATTGGTTAATTAATAGGTGATATGGTCCTTATAAGATGCTGATTAATATTATGTGTTAATTAGACTATATAAAAGTTAATACTTTAATCAAAAACACATTATTGTTGGATTATCGGACATTTAGCATTCAAAAAGAAACTTAATGTTAATAAAAGCTAGTTTAATGTTGAAACATAAGAACATTGGGTAATTTGCACTAAACAGGGTTAGGAGAACTAAAGGTCAGCACCATATTAAATTGAAATCAAATTGACAGTTTTTGAGGTATTGTAATGGTTTGGGTTTTTGGTTGGTAATTTCCTGTTTTATTTTGTAGATCATATCCTCGTGTGACATGCTTCACTCTCCACTTCCGGTCTTGTTTTTTTGCCTGTTCGTCAGTGTTACATTAGTTAATTAGTCCTTGTGTATTTAATCAACGGGTTTGGTCTCACCTGTTGTCAGTTCATCTGTTATGCTCCTGTCACTGTGTTTACCCCGCGTGTTTCCTGCCCTTTTGTTTTTTGCAATCCTGCCTGTGTCCCCCAGAGCTTCATACTGGTTTGTACTGCATTTAGTTTTGTATTTCTCTTTGTTTGTTTTTTTGTTTGTTTTGCTCCAGCCCAGTCAGTTTTGTTGTCTGCCCTTTTGTTGCCTCCCTTTAATTATATGGACTTCAGTTTCAGATCATTAAAGCTCGCATTTTGTTTTTCTATCTGCCTCCCTGGGTATTTGCGTTTGGGTTGTTTTTGCAAAATCTCAACAGATATTTTACTGAAAACCAAAAAACATTTTCATGGCACAAGAGGAAAAGTCAGGAGATCACTAAAGTCAGTAGGATTCATCCTCTGTGGACTATGAATGTCTGTACAAAATGTCCTATAATGAATAGTTGTTGGAATATTTCAGTCCAGACCAAAGTGGTGGACCAACTGACTTCCTGACACCAGCATTGCCGTCCAATACAAAGATGATTTTGGTTTCATTCTTCGTGTCAGTGTCCCTTTAATTATGTCCACAACGGACGATTCCACGCCTCATTTTTTATGTCCAGTGGCAACTTTCAGTGCACTACTGAAAGTAGTGTTCTCTCTACTGTATGTAGCATGGTGTGAAGGTCAGTTTCCACACACACACACACACACACACACACACACACACACACACACACACACACACACACACACACACACACTAAATAGGTGGAGGGTGTGTAAGGATGTATCACTTCATGCTGGAGACCTGTCACAGATGTACAGTCAACATTCAGCACAACGTAGCACAGAATTATGGGAGTCCTTGTCTTCACTGGTGCTGAAATGGACGAAATGTTTATGAAAGAAGTAATGTTTTTAAGTTTTATTCATGTTTTGTTTAGGCACATGCACTCACTCTGATGTTAAAGTGACAGGCAACCAAATGAAACACGCCGTTACCTCAAGTAAAATTACGAATTACGTAAATAAGTCCACAACTTAAGAAAATATATAACAAAGGTCAAGACATTTTAGGCATGCAGAAATGCAAAAAAAACTTTACATATTATATCTTTAACCGCATGTTTTAGTTGCTTGACTCTAAGCTAACCTTAACTATGATATATTTGCACAACCTTAATCCGTAACTAGCCCATAGTTGCTCTGTGCAAAATAGCAAGCAAAATATTCAAAAAATGTTGCAATGAATGTAACATAATCCAGTGTTTTGCAGAATCGTCTAATACTGACATTGTTTTTTGGTGTTCGGGTTGTATTTTTGTGTCAGGTAGCCAAAACACTTCAGAGTTGTCCTTTTATCCTAACAGTCTTGTTTGAACCGAAACTGAACTTCATTTCTCCAAGCAATCCTCCTTAAGTATCGTCAAAATGAACAAAAATTTCATAGGTTAGCTCCCAGTCAGCTATTATTCTTCATCTGCTGATTCTTCTCTTTCATTCAGTGTTGAATAGACCATTTCAGCATTTTCTCCTTACATTGGAGTTACATCACCATTAGAAATGTTGACGCCGTAATCCCTTTTTCCAAGCCTGTTACTTCACCTTCATTTACTGAAATATGAAGGCGTGAGTGCTGTGTGTAAGAACAACTGCAGCCATGTAAAAGTACCTGTAGTTTTAAATATTAATAGGCCTAAGTGAGTAGAACTGTGTACCTCTCTTCACTAAACCATTAAATTTAAGAGATAATGGGCAACAATAAAGACATAAAACAAGGTATCAAGGATAAATTCAGTGGTTTTCTTCATCCTACTTGGAGGAGTATCCATCAATATTTTCTCAGACAGGCGCTGCACAGCTCCTTTAACGACTGCCAGCAACTGTTGGCACATGAAGAACGGAACACAAACCAGAACAAAACACATAAATGCCTGCTGGTTTCATCCATACTAAAAATGAATCCTCTTGAGCTTGGTTTAGCCTTGTAGACTTTCTTCTTCTTGCTGAATCCCTCTGTTTCTGTGGATGTTGCCCAGTCAAGCACTTTTTCCTCTGACTTTTTGTGTAGGCTACTCAGATTGTGAGCGTTGGGTTCTTCCAACAAGATGAATTATAACAAAAATGTTAATGTAAACATGTTTGCCCCGATTGTACATTGGAAGGTAAAAGTCACCTGCTGTGGCAGACATAATAAAAAACCTGTACTTATAGAATGACTATGGCTTTAAAGAATTTCAGCATTGCTGTAGCGTTACACTGGTCTCTTTTTTTTTCTGATCTGCTTTTATCGCTTGTTGGATTAATTTGATAAATTAGTCAACAAATACCCTTTGTGATACAATAACAAGATAAGAGAAAAAATAACTTTCAGCATTTAAAATCTGTCAAACTTTTATTTAGTCAACTTTATCTTCTTGTTATGTACTTGATTGTGCCACTCTGTCCTCATGAACTCTGCTCACTTCCTTTCTATCTTTTAATAGATAAATGTAGGCAAGAATAACAACTTCCTATTCCTATACGTCATTTATTATTCAATTTGTGCTTCAACCTCAAAGGGGCTTTTATCAGATTTTGACTTAAATCTGACAAATTACATCTAAAGAGTTCAACCTTGTATAGACTCCGGAAACACACTGCAAGCCTCTATTAAACATGCCATTCAGTGGAGTGCAGAGATCTTGTTAAACTAAAGCTCCTAATTTTTCAGAGGAGTTGGAGCCTGTACATGCCCTTGTCACCGATGGAGCTTGAAACTTTCTTCAAAAATAATCCAAAAGTGACCCCAGTTGTAGAACCAAGCAGTTTACCGCTCTGAATCATTCTACAATACCCTTCAGACCTTGAAGGTCATCTGAAACTAGCTTTGATATTATTCCTGGAGTTCAAAAAGCAGATGCTTAATTAGCATTTAGTTACTAAGCGGCACAGGCTTTGCTGGAAACAAAGTTCTCAGAGATCTTTGACTTGCCCTAACATGCAACTTTTAAATCTAGACTGGAGGCCTTTCTGTTTTTAATCCTATCTACCTCGCTGTTTCATATTCCAGTAAAGTACAGTAAAGCAGTTCTGAATGTGATACCTCATTAATTCATTCATGTTGATTCTGCAGGAATTTGTTTGTTGAATTAATATCCAATTTATTCAAATCTTTTATAATTGATAGATTGTTGAGTTTAATAGTACTTTGTGACTGATCATGATATAAGTTAACAAGCATTTTCTTTATCAAATGACTCAAGATGAAGTATTTGCTGTGTCCATGGTTACTAAAAGTAGCTGGTGGATCTGTCAGTGGGAGACTCGGCAGAGCTAATGTGTTTATTGTTTCAGCTGAGCCTTCACAATCATGGAAAATATAGCATTCATTAACAATGTAATTAACATTACAGTATAATGCATTATATTGCACGCTATATATAGTCTATATTGCTTAACTGTTTATATGAGCAAAAAACCTAAGATAACACGTACAATAATGGTGGTGAAATGTTTGTCTCTGTCCATTTCCCCCTGTCTTTTTCCTATTCATATATCCTGTTTCTTTACTCCGTTTGTTCCTTCTTCACTTCTTTATTCAGCCTTCTCTTTCAGAAGTGTCCCATGTTTTTCTTCTCTCTTTATCTTTTTTCTTAATAGTGCTGATGATGACGCCATCTTGTTTGAACTGTTGAAGTGGCAGTGATTCACAGTCATCAACACCTGCTTACTCAAGCAGCACCTCAAGTTTGTCTTCCACTTCTGACATTTTATATCCACCCGCCCCTGCTGCACTCTTTATTTTTTTCTATCACCTTCTGTCTCACTTTCCTTGTTGCTTTTTTTTGTTTTTTTTACTTACACTTCTATTCTGCTGATTAAGCAGCCACCTCTTATTCACACCAACACTTTGTCGTTCTTTCCCTTCCCTGCTCACTTCTTTCCAGCCCTCGTGTGCTGCCACGAGGTACGACTTCACCTCGTTTTACTTCACTCTCTCTCTCTCTCTCTGATCTGTCTGTCTATCTCTCTCTCTGTCTCTTTCTCTCTTTTGCTCGCTCTTTTGCTCTGTCTCTCCCTGCACCTGGCTGTGTCCCATAGCAGTGCTGGCAAAGCAGAGAGCAGATGAGACAGTGTTAAACAGTGTCATCTGCCAACACATCCAGCCCAGAAAGCTGCATTGTTTTATGTGTGTGTGTGTGCGTGTGCATCCACAGGAGTATGTACAGTATTTGACTATGTTAAGGTGTATCCTGCTCAGTGCGTATGATCAAGTGTGTGTACAGATGTATACAATCCAACACCAACAGCTCCTTGATGTGCCATCTCTTGAAGTGTGGGAGTAGAGACACACTGAGACTGTTAAACTGAGAGGGCCCTTGGCTTTGAACACTGACAGCCCTGTGGCTGGCTGTCTCTGCCATACAGTGGCGGTCGTTCAAAAGTCACCATCTTGATTGGCAAATCAAAGGCATCTACCGCCAACTGCTGTACTGCAGATACATTTCATACGGAAGTTCTCTCCTCTATTAAGCGAAACCCCACTAGGCAAGGGTGTGACAAAAAATTGTACAAAGGGGCTGGGGATGTGACTGACTGTTCTCTACTGAGGACTAACAGAATGTATTTTATTTATTTATATCCCATACATGTCTAAAGTCTGATGTCTTGGCAACTGCTTGTTTTTCCAAACATTTCAAACATACGGCTGGAGCGTTTATGTCTTGCGACAGCCTGATGGGAATATTTTGAGAGGGAGGTATGAGCTCCTTGGGGCCTGCGATGTATTGAGGAAATATTTGTCGTCTGATTTGCATAAATATGCGGTAAACAGTTTACCTTAACTCCTCACAGAGATGTCACTAACTTAGGACAGCGACAGCACAGAAGTCCTGTCCTTACGAGTGTGATGACCCCAAAATATTACTCCTAACCAAGTCAAAAGAGCCATCAAGAAACGGCTCTTCTTATCTTGAATATGATTTATTACTAAATTGTCATGCATCAGTGGCTGTGACACCATTTCACTGATGGCACACTCCCATATCTCAGCAGTTGATTAAAACTCTACCCTGATTTTCTCCCCAGATGACTCAAGTGTTGCCAATGCTGTTGTTATGATGCAGAACAACTGGAGGTCATGACCTTGGCGAAGGACTGCAGCGCTGTACAAGTAAATGTGGATTTATTTGTGCGCGTGTGTGTGTGTTGCTGTGTCCCTTTGTGCACACATGAAAAGCACCCTCAAAGACTACCATGGCTCTCATTTGATATGCAGTACAATTCATAGCTTGCTACTATTAATACCCATTCACTTTCCATTCTGCAATTTATCTATTTACTGCAGGGTGGTGGTAGAGGTGGTGGTGAGGTCTGAGAGCATGATTGTGATTTGAGTAATGCTTTCAGAATAAAGGAAAGGAATGGAGGCAGAGATCGAGAGAGGGGGAGAGAAAGACGGGTATAAAACAGGGAGGGAGAGATAGAGAGAACAACTGCAATAAGGTAAAGCATGGGGGAGATGAGTGCACAGAAAGCGAGGGGATTCAGTGGAAGGAGGGGGAGAGACAAGGGAAAATAGAGGGGGATTGAAATCCTCCCGGGATGCACAAAGAGAGGAAACACTTAAGATGACTCAATTCATCACAATCACTGCTACAAAAGAGAGAGAGGGAGAAAAATGAAGGGGATAGATGCAAAAGAGAGCAAGAGTATGTACTGCAATACATTAGCAAGACCAGGGTAAGTGTATGAAAAGGCTGTACAAAAATATCAGGGGTTTTGGGGTAAAATGAAGGAAGAAGGGAAGTAGTAACTTTTTTAAGGACACAAAAGAAGTCACAGTTACTCTTTGGCTGTTTCATTTGGTTTATGCTTGTGCAATAGGCCGAGGTACAGGAAATCAATATGTGATGCCTTAATTAAAACACACAAGGCAAATGCACCTACTTGTCGATTTAAAGTAAACATGTAAGCCAAACTAGCCTGAATTTTTGGTTAAGAAGCTCAAGAAAAACACAATTATTTACATATACAGTACTCTACCATGGTTTAATCCTGGTAGAATGCTGTAAATGTATATCTGCATTACTTTCATCACAACTTGAATAAAATAAATGGTCAGTACAGGGTCAATCTGAAGGCTGTGCATTTCATTAGAGAAAAAAGAAAATCTATGCCTCACAATCCTTTATAGGACTTTAGAGTTTACTGTCATGGTAACTCAAGCTGCTCAAATAACAGCTTTAATCACAGAGAACATTATGTATAAGTATTATATATAACAAACAAAGCAAAATGACTCTGAAGAAAACACATTTCTCCTGCAGGTGTTCAAGCTTCTGAAGCACTTCCACTAATGGGTATGAGACATGTTCATTTAGTGTCCTAGGGTGTGCTGCAGTAAGAGGATGCTTCACTATGCTCATCTTGAGATGTTTTTTTCCAGAGCTAGTACTGCTTTGACGTTATTTCTTGTGTGCTAGAAATAAAAGATTCTGTAATGTTTAATTGTACACTAACTTATGGTATTGATACACTAAGAGATGGAAAGCTATGCTATACATACAGTTTTCATCATTTTTCTGTTAATGTGTAGCATATGACTACACATTCAACTGACGCTGAGCAACATAAGCATCCCACTGCAGTTCTGTATAAACACCTGAGTCTTTGTTAAGTGTTTGTGCTCCTTTCCTGGCTAATACTATTTTAATGGAAAGTAGTGTACAGTCCTTGTGTTTGAACTCGTGTGTTAGATGTTAGGAAGAGTCATTGGGAGTTAACTCAAAGAGCTGAGAGTAACTGAAAAGCTGCAGATATTGGTGTCGATTCGCAGTTGGATCAGCAGTAGGAAGTTGTTGGCATTTACGTATATGCAACAAAGACGGAACGGCCTTAAAAATTGTACTCCTTGAGATGATGCATTAATAGAAAAAAATGTGTTTTGTGGATGGAGCTATGTGACGGGAGTAATTGTGTAGATGGTTACTGAAAGCTGAATAAGCAGGTTTATATGTTGGCTTGAGCAAGGTCACTGCTGCAACTGTGTTATATTCTGTGGTAATTCAGTGAAAGGAGATGGTATCCAAGGTTTTGCTTTCAAAAGAGAGGACCGTGTCAAGTAAAAATATTAACAACATGAAAGAAGGCCTGGCTTTCAAACAACCATAAAAAGTTCATCCTCCACCTTCCATTGAAAAAGATAGCACTAATATACAAGAATAACTCAGTGTGGCTGATATGATACATAGTTAGTTGTTGATAGTTTAGCTTAGAATCTTTGAGCAAACAAGGGTCATTAAAGTTTTGAGCTGAACTATGTTCATTTCACAACCTGCACGTGACACGAGACACATATATGCACATTTGTAAAAGAAAAAAAAACCTTGTGTGTGTAATTAAAATAAATGCAAGTATATTTTCATCAGTGACGTTTCACCAAGACATGCACATAAGTTTCCTACTGTGTATGTGACACTGAATTTACAAGATAGAAGCTACATGTTACAAGCACAAATGAACTGACTAGCCAGTTAGCATGTTGCCACGTTTCCATCCAATCGGGGGAAGCCAAACTATCCAATCGTGGCAAAATGTTTCGCGAAATATGAAAGCTTAGAAAAGACTCTTAATTAGACAAATTTTCCTGTTTGTGTCCGTCTCTCAGACTTTCTTAAACCTCGTTGTTGAAATTATTCTTGCACTTTTCACACATGCACAAAATATTTCATCAGCTGTTAAAACACATTCACAGTCTTGAATTTGTGAGATGTTTTTGGTTTTTTTTTGTCACACATTCATAAATGTGCATGCAACATTTTTTAATAAGCACACAAAAGGAGATTAACAGCAGCCAGCTGCGAGATTGTTTGTGGACATGATGTCACAACCTCGAAATATATACATATAAAAAATATACAGTACACTTTTTTGCTTCCATGCAAGTCAGGCAAGCAACACCTACTTGTACTCAACTTCATGAGGACACAGTATTGTGGAGGAAGTTCATACTTTCATGTGATTGAGAAGAAAAAAACCCTCTTTTCATTGAACCACATCCGCTCCTGAGAGAGCTCTCGCCGTCTCCCTCTCGCACTGAAAGCGTATTGGAGAGAGTGTGAAAAGTGAAATAGTGACAGGCAGGTGACGAGGTTCATCCCGGTTCTATCTGGTTAGCTTTATTAAAAATGTACCAAGGACAAATGAAGGACCTCTTGGGGGCCCAGATGAACTCTAAAAGGCAGGAGCTGTCTTTCAGGTTTGGACAGCAAAGACCCAGCATGCATATACACACACGCGCGCGCACGTATGCGCACACTCGCATACACACACACAAACACAAAAGAGCGAAAACTGTCTCGGCATACATTCTTTGAGAGGCAAAATGTGCCAAAGAGAGTTAGAGATGAAAAAGAGGTGAGGGAGGCAAAGGCAGCGAGTCCCAGAGAGAGATTGAGAATGAGGAGGAAAGACAGAGTGAAGAGAAAGACACAGAAAGTCAGCGAGAGAGGACGAGCGGAGGGAGGGGAAGAGAGACGGACTGAGGGGGGGAGGGAGGGGAGCGGGGTGAGAGAACGATAGAGTTCTGGAGAGGTTAATTGGAGGTTGAGGCGTGATGATATGATTCAGAGAGATCATTAGCATTCCAGAGCTAAATATTAATGACGCCAGAGCTCAACTTCAGCCGCAGGAACACACAGTGCTACTGCAGGTGAGGCCCAAAAGACAGAGTCAGAGGAATAGAAATGCAGAGTTTGCAGCACTTAGAACTATAAGCCATAAATGTTTTACACCGTCATTAACATAATTTGATGGAGGCTTTTTGTCTGCACGTGGGGGGTAGTACTGAAAGTCTTGCCAGGGTAAATTAGAGAAGGAAGCCTGCTTAATCATTGCAGAATTTAACAATAAAGTCGTAAATTGCGGTATTTTAACCCCATTCTTTTTCTTTTTCTTTTTTTTTCTTTTTTTTTTTGCACAAGGAGGCAAACCCCAGACAATAGGTTCTAGTCTAAGCTTTGAACATGCTGATGTTGTACATGGAGGATATTGAGCTGAATGGCCCGGGAGCCTCAGTGGCACTGACAGATACAGTACTGAAGCAATTAATCATAAGCACCGAGATCAAAGTTCCTCTCTAGAAACTCTTGCAGATGGGACTATTTAATGTTTTGCCTGCGTGACCACGCTGTTACAAGCATGCAAACACACACACACACACACACACACACATGTCCCACCTGCGCACACAATCATGCACACGCCACTTCTACAAATATCCCCTAAGGATGCAGCAACCTGCTCTGTATTGTGGGTTATTTATGGCAGGAGATTGAGGGCCCAGGCCTTTGAAAGCGTTCGGAGACATGTGAACTACAGTAAGTGGCTTTGAAATCCACAGTGGCGCAGTATTAAAGAATTTCTCCTATTAGTGAGCTGGCAAATGCTCACTGGAATGGAGACAGCTTACATGAATCACAGCAGATATTCATTGTGTGTGCATCTGTGTACATGTGTGTGCTTATGTGTGCGCGAGGCTGCGTCTGTGTCTATTTCAAAAAGCCCTTTTAAAAGGGAATCTAGGAGGATGGAAGAAAGGATTGGAGAAAAAAGGCATTACTCTTGAGGTAGCAACACAGGAACAGATCTACAAAACTATTAATCTCTTCCTCTGCCTCTGCCCCCCTTAGCCGCCTCTTTCTATCTCTCCCCTCTTTCTCCTGCTGCCTCCCTTCTTCTCCTATCTCCTCTTTTTTCTCCAGAGCCCTCCTCTGCATTTATTTCATTAATCCAACTCTCCTACCCTTTTCCCCTGCTCACAGCTACTCCATCTATTTCTTTCACTTTACATCTCCAAACATTGCTCTGCTCCCTCTCTCCAATGCGCCCCCCCGCCCTTTATCACTCTTTGTCTCCATCATGACTTGCCTCACTCCCTCCCTCCCTCCCTGCTGCCCTCCACCGTGTCCATATTTCACTCCCCCCCCCTTTACTTCCTGCTTTTGACCTCATCTCCTCTTTGTTTAATCTTTGTTTTTCTCAATCTTTAAGTCTCTTATTCTCGGTCTCTCTGGCACTTTCGATCTCTTGCTCTTTCACTCTCTCTCTCTGCCTCTCGCCTGTCTCTATTGCTCTCCCTCTCTCTCTCTCTCTCTCTCTCTCTAACCCACTTCTGCACTGCCACTCCGCAGTGTGTTGCAGAGATTCAGACCTCAGTCTTGCATGTGGTCGAGGTTTCAAAGCCGCAGTCCTCACCGCAGGTTCAAATAAATACACACGTGCGGCTGCACACACACCCACACACAATGTAACTCGGTTGCAAAAATTGAGTGCGCGCTCACACACACACACACACACACACACACGAACACACACACAAACACACACGGCCACTAACTCTTCAGTAGTCGCAGCTGCAGTGGTTCTGGCTCGGTGGCTGAGGCTGCATGGGGTTCCTTTGTGGGTGAGGAGCTCTACTGCAGCGACTCACTCTTCGTCTTTTATTTTTCTCCCTCCCTTTTGCTCTGTCTGCCTCACCCGCCCACTGCTCCTCACTCCCCCTCCTCAGCCTCTCGTTGCCTCACATGCCCCCCACTCTATCCCCCCACCCCCCACCCCCATTATTTCCCCCTGCCCCTCTATTATCCTCCCCCACAATCAGAACGGTTTGTGTTTCTCTACTGTACATCCAGCTGCCCCTTCCCACACCCATTTCTGTCCTCTGACCCCCACCATTCTCCGGCCTCTCAAGTGTCACCCCCTGAAGACCTTACCCACCCACCCTTGGCCCTCTCGTGTGCAGAAAAAGAATACATCTCCTTATTATTCTCACTCTGCACCAGTGCCTGTTTCCGAACATGCACACGCTCACATTCATCCTCATCACTACCCTTTCCCACCTCGGTACCCACACCTTCCCCTATATTGGCTTCATGCGCAAATCCACACACACACACACACACACACACACACACATGCACGCACAGAGTCACACACTGACAAGTTCTCGCCACCTCTTCCTGTTTGGCTACACACCACACTTCCTGGGCCACTAGTTACACCACGTCTCCAGTGATGCAGTCATGTGCTGATGTGACCCTCCAATGCTCCATTCTTATCTCTCGAAAGACGTTTTATGCCTTCATGCCTCCTTCCTGCCTTTTCCCCTTGACCACCTCCACCGCCACCTCCTCCTTCTCCCATTACACCCCCCCCCCCAATTCCTCCTGCATCTCTACAAACAGACAATAAAATTTTCTCTCCCCCCTCTTTACTCCCTCCTGACCTCTTTAATCTGATCCATCCCGTCTGTACCCCCGGCTCTCTTTCTCTATCCCCATCTCACACCAGAACACATCAGCCTATACACAGTGACTGCAGTTTAACAACACATTCTTCTATAATGGTTTTAAAAGAAAAAAAAAAAAGCATTGTAGCATGGGGTATAGCATATTAACCTACCTACCGACTGTCACGCTTTTCTTCCAACAGTCAGTCTCAAATCAGCTTCTCAACCATTGCAAATCCCCGAGGCTGACATTGCCCGTCCCTTATTTACTTCCCCCTGTCCTCCTTCCTTGCAAAAATGTATCCAATCATTCTCACTTGTCTTTGCTGAGGCCTCTGTAATGATGAGCTGACTTGGAGCTTGTTTTTAGCTAATTATCCCCCTTTATTTATTTTCACGGAGAGTGAATCATTTCCTGGAAACATGACGATCACATTAATGGAACACAAGCAGCTCCCTGTTTCCAATTAATCGTCCTGCGTCTGCGTTGTTTTGGCAGGAGGAAGAGTACATCAGTGAGGTAAATACATGTAAACAAAATATATGAGCGGTATGGACACGCGTGTTTTGCTTGGATAGATATGCACAAACATATTAATAGACCAGTTGGATGAGTGAGGAGCGGGAGGGTTGAAGACAACAAGAAGGTCAAAGGTCAAATCCACAACATGCACACACACTGACGGAGCAAGACCAATCTGCTTCACGCTCATTGTCAGTTGCTATGAGACAGAGTTTTGAGAAACTTTTAAATTAAAAATCTAATTAGTTCTTTTAGATTTCCTTCAATTGGAAATAAAAAAATAGAATAAGAGAGCCAGTGTCTGTATTTGTTTTTTCCATTTCTTTTCATCCCTCTAGATCACATTAACACTCTCCCTGCTGTTTGTCCCTAACATTTACCCATCGCCTCATTCTCTTTGTTTCCCACCATCTCTTTCTCTTTCTTCCTCCCCCTTCTATGCTTCCACCAGACACACAGGCCTCCTTTACCTCTGCAAGTGTTGCATTATTAATTGACCTGCATTGGCCATACAGTACAGCGGAGAAAACATTCCCAGTCTGAGACGTGCAGCCAGTCATACAAAAAGATGCAAACACATACTGTGCACAGCACAGAGATACTCACAAATGCATGAGGAGTTGCATACATATGCATGGCCACGCACGTCTGTTGAGCATGTGCACGTTTTTTTGAACATGTTGTTTTTGTTGTTTTGTATACAACATGCATATATTCTATCTGATCCCGTCATACATGTTAAGGTAAGCCTGGGGCAACTCCCCTCTGAGGTTTCACTATTACCCCAGTCATGATCACAGCTTGGCTCCCCTGTGTGCATCACGAGATGTGCCTTTGCCTTTGTCTGCATCTCTTTGTTTGATGTCTGCCCCGAATGTGTGTGTGTGTGGATGTTTGTGTGTTCATGGCTCAATATGTGCTACTCTGGCCTGTTTCTCGTGGAGTGTGTGTGTGTGTGTGTGGATGCAGTGTTAGCCTGTGGGAATAATACACATGACCGCAGTATAGTAAATGTCTTTGGTGAAATACAGCCCTAGACAAAAGTCTGCGTCATAAAATGGTTCATAAAAGCAACATGATGTGATCAAATCATCTGCTAATTTATTCCGGCCAAACCAGAGGAACAGACTGGTAACTAGGAGCTTATCTCTGCTAATAACAACTGTTGTCAATGCCAGTTGCTGAGCATTAATTTCTTTTTGTTGCTTTGATTTTATTTTATTATTTAGTGAAATGGATATATATTTTTTTTTATCTCTGCGTATTTTGTCATCAGGTTTGTTTTTAATCCCCGCACAGATTTGTTATTTAACCAATTCTGAATATAAATGAATTATGGATTTAAACATTATATAATCAGTGAGTCAGTTTGTGTCTGAGCAAATTACTTAAATTTTATTTACCTGAATGCTTTGCGATTGGTTATGGAGATTTATGATTTTCATGCCTTGTTAGCCAAACATGAGTGTTTGAATATGTGACAGATACACAGAGTTAAAGCGTTTTATCCTCATTGGTCACGGCCGTAATCTTAAGTCCTGTGATTGGATACGGAGATATTGCTGAAGTGCTTTAATTGCTTGAAGGGTTTAACGCATGTGTCTTATGGCCACAAGGGAGTTTATGTATGTATGTGTTTGTGTGTGTGTGTGTGTGTGTGTGTGTGTGTGTGTGTGTGTGTGCAGGCGCTGCTAATGTACAACTGTGAATACTTTTGAAAAGTTCAGCGCTAGAGTCAATTCTTTTTATATCCAGTTTGTTTTCACACACAAACACCTTCCCACCCACATTCATATGCACACACACACACACACACACACACAGGCACATACACACTTACTTGCACAAACATGTGCACACACACACACATAGCAGTAAAAAAACAAAACAAAACAAAACAAAAAACACGGCAAAGCAAAATAAACAGTAATTATTTACTGTCATTCAGATGAAGAAGCACATCACACATACTTACACATGTGACACACATGCCTACACACACACACACACACACACACACACACACACATCGCCTCATTGGCACAAAATACGAGTGCAAACAGAAATCTAACAGTCACTGGTATCATAAATCTAGAACATTTGAATTGAAGAACTCGCATGCAAACACAGATGTGGACATGCAAGCCTGCTCACTGCAGAGCGACTCATCTGATTGACAAATAGGTTTACCAGGACGATCTAATGTCCTCACTTTCACCTCACTCCCCCTCTCTTCTCTCCTTCACCCCTCTGAGAGTGATAGAGCACTCCCTTAAATATAAATCAGTAGAATCACACCACGTCGGGAGTCTAACTCCCCCCTGTAGTCTCATCAATCACAAAACATACCCAGCCCGCCTCTCTGTCTCCATCTGTCTGTCTCCACGCAATCTATAGCTCCTTGTTTTCTGCCTCCTCCTTCTTTAGCCACCTTCTATTTAAGAGTTTTCTTGACCAATTCAGGCTCCCTGCACATAGACAGTGGATCATAGTATGATGATACATGCTCATTCTAAGGTGGAGCACAATGCAGAGGCAGAGTGTCGAAAAAGGTTTACGTCACTTGTGTGTGCCAAGTAGCAGGCGAATTTGAAAACCAAATCAACAAGCCCAAAGACTGTTCAGTAATTAAACCTTGTCGACCCGTCTGACTGCTGACATTCTGCCACGCTGCAGTCTTACTGCCAAAATTGCAGAATGATTTTAAAAGGTAACTACACTCTCAAATTCTGCTCGAATTCCCAGCAAATTTTAAAAATGCAGCAGTGGAGCGAAGAAGCAATGACTGTAGTTGCTCTTGTAGTAGACCTAGTCTGGTTCATGTGTCTGCGGTGTCAGTACATTGCGGTTGCTCTGCTGTTCATCCTGGTTAACATTACTGTTCTTAAGTTTTAAATATTTTGTTAAGCTCTGAATACAGCAGTTATCGAAGGGCATGTGTTTCGCTGTGGTACAAATTGGTTGAACTGCACCTTAAAAAACTGTCCTTTGTCTATTTCTCTGGTGGGGAAGTCAGAGAAAAAGTTACAGTGCAGCAAACAAGGACTCACACACAGAACAAAAAGGGGATTCAGACCACAGTCTGGACTTCAAAATATTCCATTTGATACATTACACAGCTGTACATACAGTGAAAATATGTGCAAAAGTACACGCTGTACAAAAGTGCAAATGATTCCTCATTGTCAAATGAAGCATGCATGGCAAGTCACCCCATGTGTGGGTTATCCTACAGATAGTACAGATAGTACAAAGAGACAATAAGACTATAGTCCCAGAAAACTGGTTATCTAATTCTTCATTACAGTCACAAGGAGGCAAGTAAGAAATTATATCTACACTACATTGGAGCAAAATTTGATCCTTATTTCCACAATTAGGAATCATTGTGTCAATTCGCATCAAGAACCTACATGAGTTTGTGTACAGTGCATGAAAAAATTGCACTTCTTGGTACAAGGTGGTGTTGTACTGTACAGTACATCAAGGACAGGTTGGGTGGATGCACATTGAAAGCCACAGACAAACAAGGTCAGAGCTTAAACTGATTGAACTTTGAGTTCAGTGGTGAAGCATTAAATATAAAGCGTGTGTGATGTTCAAGGTAGTGCTGCTGTCGGGTTCAACATTTTCGATCTCTCCATAGGGATAAAATAACTCAACAATGCAAAGTGATTCTGATAATGAGTAGCGATCCCAAGGGCAACCTTGAAAATTGAGCAACTTACAATAAAACTTCGAGATCCTCATACTTCTCTTCGGTACTTCAAGATGAATGAAGGTTAGGCGGGTGATTATTTTTACTTTTAGTAAAATAAATGTTAGAAATGAGAAGCAGGAGGAAAAATCAATAAAACTAAATTCTGGATGGAACTTGAATGAGTATCCTCGTGAAGCAGGAAACAACAATTTTTGTGTTGCATACAGATGCAGACGTGAGAACGGTGTGAAAAGTAGTTTAAAACTATCTGCCCTTTTAAAAAAAAAATTGTGTTTTTCTGTGAAAAACATTAAAAACTGAGAACAATTATAATTCAGACATAGCTAAGACACTTTGTGTGGGAGCTCAGAGCAAAGGAATGTACCAGCTCTTCCCCAATCTCTGGTTCAAGTTTGCCAGACTTCCCAGAATTTTGTAATGAATTTTACGAATGGTTTGACTATTTCTGAAATTATGTTGGTGGTAGAAATGATTGTAATAGCAGTAAAGCCCGATGAGGAAGCCTCTTGTTTGAGTGTAATCATACATTGACTGATTAAGACAGCATTGATAGCTATTATGAATGTTTCTGGATCTGTGCTGAACAGAACAAACTAACAAGATGTAGTTGCATGATTGTCCTGTTGTTAAGTCTAAATGGTGGAAATGTCCTGCGTTCCTTATTTTCTCATCTTATTACTATTAATACCGTTCCTCAACACACACACACACACACACACACACACACACACACACACACACACACAGAGAGAGAACACAAACGCCTTATGCTCTCTATCCAATTTTCTCCTTACCCTTTTGAATACATGCTAACCCTCTCTGTACCTCAGTCTCCTCTCCCTCTTACCTGTCTTGGGTCTTCTCTGCTCCCTCCCTCTCTTCCTCCTCTCCTGTGACAGGCTGCCAGTGATTCATGCACTGTGTGTACAACATACACAACCACACGCATACACACACACAAACACACACACGTGTATTTATGTTGCTGCAGACAAGGACACAAACCAGCAGGAGAGAGGTGATCGCTCCAGGCAGTAGTTTGTTAGCTACACATTACCTCGCCTGCACCCTAGGAGCCATCTTACAGTGACAATATTTACATCCCTCTTAACTCTGAAAACTTTTACAGAAAATCCAATAAATCAAAAGTTAACCAGGTATAGTTTAAAAACAGATTAGCAGAATCTGTAAGCACTGAGGTGTCAAGTGCATTGGATTAATCTTAAATAACACAGGTATGGCATGAAAACAAATTTATTCTTTAATTTATGCTACACACTATAGACAAAAACAACATAATTGCAGGGGTAATATGTAATATAAGACAACAGGGACAATGATAAAGCACTCGTAAACATACAGAGTGAGATATAAAGTAGCTATAGCATCGCCACCTGCACTTCTTGCCAACCAAGCATTTTTAAAAAGAATGGATATATTGTGCCCATACTCTCCGAAGAGAATAGTGTCTTTGTTCATGTTTTGTTTTTGCATAACTCAGTTATTTTTTCCAACCTATTTAACAAAAAAAAAAACAAAAAAACAATTTGATAAAGGTTTTAGCTCAGAAACGATTGAATGGATTTCATTCATTGACTGGTGTTTAAAGTGTCTCTCCAGCCTGTTCGAACTGCTGACGGGTTCAAATTTCAAGCGTGCACCGAACATGGGAAACGCAGTGACAGTCTTGTTCTTTGGAAACAATGGTGAAGTTTGTGTCTGGTGCAGAACACAGTGTCACAATGATCTGAGCCACAGGGAATCTCAAGGGAATGGAGGCGATGGATTTTGGGTAAGGTGAGGTGAATCTTGCAAACAGACAGAACACATATAAAGCTCTGTTTCAATTTTGATATAATGAGGTATTAAGAGTTCATAGTAATTTCAGTGCTTATGTATTGAACAAATGATGAGGTTTCTAATTATTGCAGCTCATTAATTCTTCTGAAAGATCCTGAGTCCCATAGTCGTTAAAAGTATGATAAATTTAAAAGTCGATTTCATGTGATGCTGCACAACTGAAACAACAGAGGACACTAGAAAAAAAATCTAAAAGAGCAGCTCACACAAGCGCTGTTTGTTTGTACACTACATGTACAGCACTCAGTTTCAAATCAAGACCTCTGGGCAGACACTCATATCATAGGACCAATTAACGAATGCAAATGTGCACACGCTTGATTTAAAATGTGGCACACTTGACTCGTGAAATCAACCAAATAAATCCATGAAAAAGTAAATCGCATTGTCTGGCGAATACTGTTCTATAGGGATGCAATGGATCACGAAACTCACATTTTAGATGGTATCACGGGTTTGAGTCACAGATTGGATCATCTTTAAGATCAGCAGCAGAAAAGGGAGACCAACACAACTTTGCTTTCCATTTATTCTGTTAAAACTCTCTTAATCAAGGAACTTTTGCACATATGGTCTGAAATAAAAGCAGAATTCAAGATGTCCAATATTTAAATAAAATCCTAAAAACTATAAAATATTCAATGCTCAGGGGGTGATCGATACAGATGACATATATTAACTTAATTCTGTTGCACCACAAGAGATCCATGAAACAAAGTCATATAACTATCCACTTAGATTTAATAGTCACCAATTTAATAGTACACCTGTGCAATCTAATAAAATCCATTACAACAAACCTGCAGTGAATTCAATCTTTGTAACTTTTTTTTTGTTTGTTTTTTTAATTGAGCACCATCAGATGAAAATTTCTTCTGTATGGTAATTTTTGCAGCCATTGTTTATGGTGGTTTTGTATTGGACATCATTATTATGAGAAACATAATAATCATGGGGACGGAATTATATTATATTGAATTCGATTTTAAAGGTGGAACTAATTAAATGGCACCTCATTGCAATGCCAGGACCATGAGCAAAGCACTGTGTCATCCTTGTTTATAGGAGGACCTAGAAAGACCTGATCTTATTTTACCTGCATTTTTTCGCGATATCCTTTGTTCTATAACTTCTGCGGGGATTTTTTTGTCACACCGTGTCCTAACTGAATACGCTGCAAGCGAGCATCAGCGATAACATCTGTTAGATCAAAATGTTTCCTATAAGAAAGTCCTAACTGTGGCCGTGAGCCATGCAGCTACACATAGTGCTCCGCAGCGCACCAATTTCCATTATTTATTTATATGATAATTACTTGACATTCTTCTTAGATTCTATTCTATTCTGTTCTCAGAAACCTGCTCTCTGCAACACAAGAATGGCACTAAGTGATAGAATGGAATGAATGTGCTTCTACCGATTGTGACTCACAGTCGAGTCAATGAGATGTTCAATTAGGGCTTTCGGCCTTTTATCAAGTGGGCCTGACACATGCACAGACCCACACGTGCACTCTCACATCCTTATACACATAAGTCTTCACACACAACAAACATACTGTATATGCACGCACGCACAGGCAGAGATGCACCCACACTCGGTCCATTTAATCGTTCACTATGCATTTCTAAGTGCTCTAACTAGCAGTGTGGCAAACCATCTGTTATTGGGTTGCTAAATCTATCAATGGATCTCATTTACACCGTGGAGAATTTCATGTCCGCTCACGTGCACACACCAGCTAGCAATTAACCACCAAATTGATTTTAGGTTTTTCCCAGACATGTGTCAATGTGTATCGGGCGCTTGTAAGCATTTTGGCGGACAGGATTGCATTGCAAAGCAGGTGGTGCTGAGACTGAGTTCTAATGCTGTCGGAAATTAGCGCTGAGTTACATAACCCATCCTCAGATCAATGCACATGTCAGAGTGAAGTACTGGTGCCAAGTCACACAGTAAATGTATGTCTCTGATCTGATTAATTAGTAAACTTACATCACTGATTGATGGCAACATCTTTGGATTTTCAGTGCCGTTCAGGGCTCTTGATTATTGGGCTATGAAAAATTAGTGATGTGGATCTGTACCTCTGTCATCAATTAACCAGTTGGCACATTGATTTGTTGAGCCATATTCCACTGAGACTGAAACCAATACATTGCTTTTCCTTGCATCATTTGGTTTTCCGTTGTTAGTTAGAATGAATGCTTGTAGATATGACAGAAATGAACAAAAACAATGGCAGCAAATAAATGCAGAGAACCACAGTGAAAAGAAAAAATATTGGGGGAATGATTCATATCAATGAAGATCATAGCAAATGTGTGTTTTTTTTAAAATACTTTATTCCAGTTTTGTTTTGATTTTTTCCTTACCAAGGACACGTCAGTCAATGCACTCATAAGACTGTTGGAGCGCTGAAGCCTGACTTCATCTTTCACCATTTTAAGTAAATGCAAAAATCAGACCATTGACACTTCATTTCACTTTAGCATCTTCCCATAAACATGCACTACCTCTTACACCTAATGGTGTGTAACAGATTATGTACACATTGCTACACATGCATCTTAAACACCTTATGCTAGACACGAGCAAACATATTTGAACACAGATGGCATTGCTTTCCCATCCCCCAATAACCCCACATCACCATTCACTTCTATCACACTTGACTGAATTAAGGAGACGCGCCGTAGTGACGGTGACTTTGAAGAGAAAAGAGGGAAAAACACTCAAACTGGGTGCAATATATAAATTCACATAACGGCTTATTTTATTAAGTGCCTGCAATGTTATTAAATGTTTTTATTTTCAATGCACTAAACCCAGCATCTGTTGGCAGAGCTGAGCAATATTGAATTCTCATTGACATTGAGATATGGAAGCGTATAGTGCCAGCATCGAAATGCTTCATTGTGGAAATTTTAAAGTCATTTTTATACAGTTAAATCTGGTTATAAAAATTAGATTGAAAAAATCTTCAGTAGATATGATCATATTGCAATTAAATTGCCAGATATTACATTTGTGATATATTTCTTGGTTGGTGGGAATGCTAATTTTTGCATCACAATTTCAAAAATAATTAAGGGGGCAATATATAGTTTTGTAGAAGAAATTCAAACATAGAATTGTATAATCTACAGTATTAATGTGATAATAATACAAACTCAGAAATATTGGTTGTTTTTTCCATACCTGAATAAACAAGCTAATCTGAGAGAAGCGGGGAAGCTAGAAAGGCTGCAGGGCCCGCCAAATCTTAACAACGTAAAATAGTATGAAACTGTGTTGTTTATTTATTTAGTTTGTTTAGGCATACAATCACACAAAGTCGATCTTTCTCATCTGTTTAAAATTTCTCCCCCAAACCTACATAGTGCACCTTTAAAATCATGATGATTTGACATTTGTTGGGGTCTGTACCAAACAAACATGTTTTCTGTCATCAGGAGAACATGATTTGGAAGCCGGGGCACCTCTGCAGCACTACAGTGCTTTATCACAAAATTACAGCTCTTGATTTGGATATTGCACTTGGCCATATTGTAATTTCAATGATATTTTGATTAATTGTGCCACCATAGCACAAACACAAGATTTTATTTGCAGTTGAGAATTCATACAGAGATATACAAGTAATGCATATAAATACAGATGTATATACACTTCAGAAAATGTCCTCTATACAGTAGATGAAGAAAGTGCGGCTAATTCGCAAGACTAATGTTAAATGACTGCTTGTCTTTCCTCTTCAATGTACCGAATGTTTAAATGACTTGTGCAGACAGAGTCAAGCTGTGCGGAGACTAATGCGAACTGAGTTGCTTCCTTGATATTCTGACGTCTGTACAGCTGTGTGTCCTGTCTTTCTGGGTCATTTCTGTTTCACTCGCAATCCCCGTGGACTTCGCAGAGACGAGGCCTGCACGATAGACAGTGGCTAAGCCCATGACTTCTTCTGCTTCATCACACACGCACACACACACGCATACACTTGGAGACCAGCTGACACACAGGGATGTTATTCATAAGTTTCTGGGACAATGTCAACCTCAGTAGAGTTACGAGCCCAGTGCCTGTGCGGCTCCCGCTCCCACTGATGCCGTTTCCTCTTTTCCTCTCAGCGCCACCTCCTCTCCTCGGGTCCTTTTCTCTTCACCTCCTTCTGTGCCCTGTCTTCCCTTACAATAGTTGAACATTTCAAAGAGAGAATACTCAGCTACCATATGCATTTTTGAGATACCAAATAAAATGGATTACACTCCACTCAGAGGCACGCTTTTCAGCATTTCTGGGCTATATAAAGAGTGCTTAGAAATTTCTTGAATTCGGCTTCAAAATAAATATAGGCCTGTTTAGTAATGCTCCTCTTGCTGGTGGCATTGTGCCCCCACTTGCCTCCTCCTCCTCGTCCTCCTGCTCTTCTTCCTCCTCCCCTGTTCCTCCTGGGCATTCTTGGCCTGGAGGAGCAGAGGGTGACAGATGTACACACTACCTGCTGGTCTCCCCTCTGACCTCCCGTCCTTCTGAACTCCTCCCTCCCCATATCCGAGCCCTTACCCCCCCCCCATCTCTACATTTCTTGCAAACCAACTCTCTTCCTCTTGCTGTACCTCCTGCCACTTTCTTCCTGTCTGCCAAGCCAGCTCTCTTCTCGCTCCTCCCTCCTTCTCCTCATCTATCCTTCTGCTGTCCTCATATCTCCCTTTCCTTACTGTCCTCCTCCGACGTGTAATATGAGACATATTGACTCTGTTCTTTGGTGCTATACACTTCCTACCACACAAACACCCCCACACACAGGGAAACCAATAGGTTGACAGATGCACTCCTTGTACTCACCACCTATCCTTCTGTCTACTTTGCCTTGTTGATTCTTTTTCCTATACTGTAGCTCTGATACCTGATTAACGCCCTAATGATGTACATAAGTGTTTATGCACGAACGCACACAAGTACTTTCACATCGCAGATACACAGATGCACACATCCAAACACACCTATCTCTGCAGAGGTACAAAATGACAGATGTACTTTCCCCTCACCTCCCTCTCTCTTGCTCTCTCTCTCTCTCAGCTACCCACACACACACACACACACACACACACACATCCCCCCTGTTAAGGGGCTCAGCAGGTACAGTGGCATCTGTACGCCAAACCTGACTCATGGATATTTCATGTTGTGGAGCAGCACTGGACTACGGTGCACAGTTGTAGGTAGGCAGAGCAAAGCTGCACAGTACGAGTCACACCCATGCTGTGCTGATCCACAGTGTGCTGTACATAAATATATATTTATATGTATATATATATGTGTGTGTATGTATAATACACACACACACAAACACACAAACACACACACACACACACACACACACACACACACACACACACACACACATATATATATATACTCCCTGTGCAGTAGCTACACCAACTGAGTCATCTGCTCTCCCCTGCCCTGCAGTATGCCACTACACTATATGCCGCTACACCATGACTAGTACTATAGCCTTAGGGTGGAAGGCTGGTGTGAGGAGGAAGGAGTTGGGCTTAGAGATGGTTCTGCAGCGGTAAGACAGAAATAAGAGCCGAGGGTGGTGGCGTGATGAGCATTCCACCTACCAAGGTGCTTAAAAAACTGCTGCAAATCCAAAAAATGTTAATACCATAAAACCTAGTTGGAGATCAAGAGAGAAAGGAAAGGATTGATGAAAATCAATTAATTTATGATGTTTAGTGGAGAAACTGGTCTTGCAGTGCAGCATTTATTCATTTGCAATATATGACATGTACATAGAAACATGAAGCGCCCATTGAGAGGCACTTACAAAGATGAAGGAGGGGGGATGTGGATGTGGGAGAGTCAGTGGGGGAGAGTAAGAAGGATTTGCATATACAGGTCAAAAGATCTTTAAAAGGAATAAAAGACCAAGAAATAGAAACTTCAACATACTCACCTCACACCTACCATCACCTTCTCCTCTTCCTCGTTCTCCCCTTGCTTCCTCCATCCATGGACAAGACCCCTGGAAAGAAAGAGGGAAAGAGATTGACATGTCTTCTGTCTGCCACTTCACATTAAATGGGAGCAGACATGGCCAGTCAAATCCAGATAGCCCCGGGGAGAGAGATTGGTGCAGTGTTCGGGAGACTTTTATTAAATATAGCCACACTGCCATATAGCTATCTGACTGCACTTAAAATAGACCCTCGACTCGCTACTGCAGTGCTCTCACTGGAAATGGGATATTATGAAAGCACGTAGACCACAAAGCACTCGTGGTATTTAAACACTGGTGTTCTATCATAACCTCAGAGATACTGTATGTAGGCACTTTGAAGCAATATAGAAAATATTACTAAGATTTGATGATGACAAATGATGCATATTAAGTTGAGACGGAGGCCAGGAACTGTGCTAATTTGGTGCACTGTGAGAGTTTATCATGAATGTTATTTATGGCAAAAAGAAGGGTTCGAATTACAAGGAGGACTGGGGGATTTTAAAAAAACAACTGGTTAGGGGGATCAAAACATTTATGTATCCTTCTCACCTGTAATCCTAAATATTACACTCTCTATATCATATATTTGTGCCTGGATGAATCCTCTAATGGAGTGTCAGACACCCCTAAACTGGACCATACCATTTATTTGCCTTAATGTTAGTTAAACATCTCATCTGCCTGCCTCATGTCACTCCAATCGTCTATGCTGTAGGTTGACATAAATAGCTTTTTTCGCCAGTGTCATAAGCTTTACTTTCTTACCTTCAGAGTTTCTGAATTAGATTTTGTTGTTTTTTTGAAGTTCTACGGAATGAACGAATGAAGCCAATGTTTGCTACAACTCTTGCTTGGCGCGCTATTATGGATCCCACTGCTTTCCTGTCAAGATGGGCCCTACTCCGCCACTGATTCGCTTGCAACTATTGTTTTTGTGTGAGGGGAGCCTGATGGCTTTGTGGTCGTGGAACTCTGCGCTAAATACATCCAACAGGCAGAGCCTATACAGTGGATTGTGAGCTGAAGTGTCCCCAGTAAACACACCAACCTATTCGGCTGTCGCAGCTGCAGTGTCTCCAGGCTAGTTAGCGGGTCAGCTGCAGCCTGCCCTGTTTACACCTGGCCTCTCCACTTCGCCTTGCCCAGAGACACTCTTGCGCAGAGCTTGCCAGAGGATTAGTGACCCCGAGAGGATCAGCAGAAAACCGGGAAGGTTGCTGAAAAGGTTGGTGTGTTTACCAGGGAAACTACATCTAATAAACCACCGTATCAGACAATAGATAGACTTAACCAAGCCACAAGGTGTGTTAACAGTTTAGTTAAATCTAGAGAATGCAACCAGTGAAGGCAACCAATCAGGTGTGGAGTAGGATGGGTCTTGCAAGAAAAGCAGTGGGATCCATAGTTAGACTTTCAAATAGCTAACTAGCTGTGCCTATGGCTTGGCATTTCATTACCAATATAAAATGTCATATTGTCTAATAGCTAACACTGTTGCTCAGTCATAAGCAGTGAGACAATGGAGTACTGTGCCCTGTGAGCTGGTGAAATCGATTGGCTTTATCATCTCCATACTGCAGACATGAAACAAGCCTCCTTCATGAAGACTTTGTACGTCAGTATTCAAACCTGGTGTCAATGCCTTAATTCAGAACCAAAAGATTATGGATAGTGGTAACTCAGATAATTAGTGGTCAAATTTATCAATACCCTCATTCTGTATTGATCAGATGGATACACCTGAAACTGTAGGCTTCTCTCAGTGGTTGTTTTTGAGTTTGTATATGATTAAGGTTAAAGGTTTTATACATCATGGGATGTAAAAATGATGCAACATATAATACATAAAATACACTCATTACTGTACTTTTTAGATACTTGTCCTCTATTGAAGTATTTTAATATATGCAAACTTAGGTACCTCTACTACACTAAATTCCAGAGGCAAAAATGGCTTTTACTTCACTGCAATCTTTTTTCAGCTGCTTTGATGATAGATTTTACTTACAAATGCAAAACATGCCATCACTTGTTATAGAACAACTAAACCGTATATAAAGCAGAATCAAATCTCATTTTGCTTGTTGAATCACTGCATTTTGTGAGTTTAGCTGTTGTCACTGTAGACAGAGCAACACAGGATAGCAGGATGGCAGGCTCTAAATGTGTACAAAACGAGTCTCAAAATGACCTAAATACAAAAGTAGCTGAAATGAAAATAGAGAAGGGAGATGGAAACAGAGAAGTGCAATTCTTTTCTGTTTGCTGCTCCAACCCTGACACTCTCTGCTCCGGTGCTGAATGCAGTGAAGTCGGCTAAACTAATTTTGAAGCAGACACTGATACAACCTCCTCTTCTGCCATATAGACTCTTCGGCTGACTGACAGCACTGTCAGGAACCACCCAGGGGAGACACTATGAATTTATAACTCAACTATGACTAGGACAAACACTTTTTATTTCTCTGACTGTGTGGAAATGGTGTATATGTTTACAAAGGCATTAAAAAGTTTTGTTGTTCTAAAAAATTTGACTTAGCATCTAGTTTCCTAAGTGTATTGCACTACTGTGCAGGTACGCTGAACTGAATTGGAACAGACTTTCAACAGATATTCAACATTGGTAACAATGTTGAATATTTTTTTAAATAAAATGTACTGAAAGACGAAAATAACAGGTTGCAGAGGTGTATTGCAGGGTGTGTTAGTACACTATGACATTACTTTTTATTGTGTTAAAGGTGCAACCTTGATCTTGACCACACCGATCAGTGATGCTTGGTGCGCTCAAAGGTGCAACGCACTGGAAAGCTTAACCAGAGAGGTCAGTGAAACGCTGCTATTCGCCTGTTGTCAAGATACCCTTGAAGTGCATTTGGCAGACATAAATGCTATGCTTTTATTTCAGTAAGATTTTGAAAATATATTCTGGCTCTATGTGCTGTTTTCTCCCGCAGCTTCTCTGATGTCCGCCCTCCCTCTTGTTGCTCTCCAGATATTTTCACATCTAACACAATGAATAAAAGCTTTATTTCGACCAAACCATAGTTGGTGATTGTTGGCACAGTGGAAAGACGGACCAAGATGGTTTAGGTGAGTTTTATTTTTCTGTCAAGACTGAATGAACTGTATTTTATGACAATAAAATTACTTCTTTGGCAAGAGCGATAACAGCTGTTTCTGATTAAATAAAACAAAAAAGTCTCTGTAGGGATCTTTTCCATAATGTTTTCAGACACTTAAAATAACAATGTGAGCTGTCAGTGTTAAAAAACAAGCACTTTAAGTGGACATACTTTGACAGCGTGAGATTGCCCAGAGGAATTACATTGCAGACTGCTTCGCGGCTGCCAGCTGCAGTGGTGTCACTCAATACTGGACGTGTTTCAAAAACTGTGACCATTAGTCACTTGGATAACAAAAACATGAGAGAATAGGGTACAGGTTGAAAAGTACTGAAGTTTAGAAGCATTAAGCATGTAATAGGTCAAAACTCCAACAACATTCATAGTTTAAAGAACAAGTTCACTGTCAGACCAAAGAAGGGCTGCATGATAAATGAAAAAACTGACATTGTGATATTTTGGTTTTCTGCAATATATATTGTGATAATATGATAATTTGAATAGCTCAATAGTGGCTATGCATGTGAGGTTACAGAGGGCATAAGTCACCATGGTTACAACCCCTGAGTTGCTAACATTTATCAAGAGATGCAATCTTGACTTTCACCTTGAATGCTGCAAAAACCCAACTCTTGCAATATTGATGCTGAAACGATATATTGTGCAGCCCAAGACCAAAGGGTTTCAGCTGGTGGCTTTCATGTATCATGCTGGAGTTTGAACCTCTTCAGACTTTTTCCCTCCTCCAGGCACCTCAGGAGGAGGTGAAACTGAAATCCTGCCAAACAGTACTTTTGCTTAAGTAAAGGATCCGACCACTTCTTGCACATTGGTATGTGAATGCTTTAGTCCAGCGCTTCAACAATAGGCTATTGAGTACGTATTTAATGCATTTGAAATATGCAAAGTGTCCTCAGTGTGAACTCGCGGTAATATCAGAAAAAAGATTTTCTTTTTTTTAAAGGAAATCTTTTGATGGAAGAGCCGAGACACTGAAAGCATAACAAACAAAGCCATCAAAGAAGTGACTTTTTAGGGAAACATGCAAAAGAAAGAACAGCGAACGTATCTGCATGTGCTATTCTGTTCTATTTTAATATTGACAGCCGTGCATGATGGGCCATGCTGGTTCGTTGATGGCGATAAAACATACATCACATAAAAAAAATAGGACTTGCAATCCAATTTGTTGTATTCCCAGAAAGCTGCCAGCCGTACCTTTTCTCGTTATCCCAGATCTCGACATACGAGATAGAGTTCACAAGTTCATTTGTATCCATATAGAGAGACAGCTCACACAAGGAACATATGACAAGTGCTCTGGCCCCTGGAAAAATAAACCAAGGACATGAAATAAGTCAAACCACTTATCAACTCATGTGAAAGCCCAACAGCACTCAAGTTCATATGAATGAAGCACTAATTTAACCAGATATAAGCTAATATTTATACTGAAAGTGGAAAGCTGACATATACATAAGAATGTCCTCTCTGTATTCCATGCATAAATATGCCATGCACATAAATCTGCCCCGTATGGACTGCATTTACAAGAACACCACTATATTGTGTGTGGGCTGGGACATGAGTGTCTCATTTCCAAGCTAGCTGACAATGACACTCAGATGAGCTCATGCACTGAAGGCAGTGATATAGCTCTTCATTAGATATATATATAGTACAGTATGTGATGCGCAGCAGATCCATTTAGATAGGCACTTTGATACAGATGGCCGTAGTCAAGCGCCCTGTATGGGTGGGCCATACATCAGCTGAGAGATAGAGCGCCTTTCTCCCTCCTTAAGAAAAGCTGACAATAGCAAGCTTGATAGAAGTCATAGCTTTACTCGAGGGATGGATGACAATAACATCACTGTGTGTGTGTGTGTGCGCGCGCGCGTGTGTGTATAGGTTGGAGATGTGTGTTCGTGTTTGTAGGTGGGTTGCCATTTTTCATAGCTGTGGGTTAATGCCACAGTCACAGTAGCAGCAAAAATCTGACACATACATCACCTATGACCTTTTTGTAGGACGGGCCGATGACACATGAAACATGCACAAAAATAAACATGCAGGCACACAAACGCATTTAGATGTTGAACAATTTCATTTAGTTTTGCTCTTATAATAGAACTCAAACGGTGACTTTGCTGATTTTCAACCAGATTTGTATCACTTCAATGTGGGTAGTATATGCAAATGAACAATGGTACACTTCCCCTCCATGTTTCCTGCACCCAGAGCTTCTTGTTCATTTGCCAGCAAAAGTTTGCTGAGTGATACATTCTGCATCTTCCGACAGGCTTTTGGCTGTTGTTTGAACTACGGATTTTACTTTTTTGAATGCCAGCCTCCATGGACACAAAGCGCTAGAAGTCAGATTGAGAGAGTGAGAGCCGTAGAGAGATACGGATGGCTCACCAAACTCAGATCAAACTGTAAAACAAGGCAGTGCTGATCAAATGGGAACAAAGATTTTCTCTGCCCATTTCTTGTTTTGTCTTGTTTTTAGAAACATATCTTAGTGTAGCTGTAATAGAGAAAAGTGGCCAGCAGGAAGTAGCCGTCATATTGTTTCCTGCACTCGAAGACTAAAATGTTGACTTTAAGTATTTTAATTACAATTAATATTCCAACTGATTTTATGATGTGAGTTCAATGTGAAGTGTTGAGTCAGTGTAAGTTAATTAACTTAGTCTGATTAAATGAAATGAATGCAGACTTATACATAAACCTTATGTGTTTATTCAATTATGAAGTAAAGGTGAACTTCTATGTTGACATAATGTCATTTTGAAGTCTTTATTATTGAAGTATTATACATAAAAGTAATGAATTTATTATTTAATATAATCTGTCTCCTGTTATACATCTCACATCTAGTTATTTCATTTATACACATTGAATCACGAGGCTGGAAAAACTTTGCATTAAAGCTCAGCTTGGTGAGTTATTCTAGAAGCATTTATGTGTTAGTTGTAAAGCAATCTCTTAACATCCCATCAGCAATCAATAAATCAGATACTCTGACGAATAAAACAAAAAATACAACAACTGTGGCTGTTGCAGGCCTCTAATTAACCCATCCAACCATCTACTCGGCCCCTATGAAAAGATTGGACAGGCTACCTGTCTGTCTGCCTACGTACCTGCTTGCCTGCCCGCACTCTACTCTTTGCACTTTGCACTCTGCACTCCTTAAGGGGCTAATGTTAGCATAAAGCACGCATAAAACAGAAGCTGAAAACACTCAGATAAAACTGTCCAAAGAGGCACTGCTGATTGAATATGAACCATTCTGTTACTGCATTGTCTATTTCTCACCTAAAATGTTTTCGGAAACATATTTCAGTGTACTGTTTATGTGTAATACGATCGTTTGTACCAGCTGGCTGGTATTTTGTTTCCCGTTTCAAAATGGACGTGCCAAAACCAAGCACCATCCAAATTCACAGTACCTCACCCACCAGCGGTAACGTGTTTTGGTCGGTGTGGCACAGTGCAATCTGGTTGTTGTAGGTTTTCTACCTGTTGAGCAAAAGAGAATACCACAGCCCACTTCTATGAAAAGACCATCTTTCCACCAGTGAAATACCTCTTTAAAATAGCACAAATAGTGCAGTTTATCAGGGTCAGAAAGTTTTGTTTGTTTTGTCTTTTTCATCATAATTAACTCTGGAGTTGAGTATTGATTTGACTGGATATGACTGCATCCATCCTCATTTTCTGGCCATATTTTGTAATTCAGAGCTATTAGTGGCATTATGAAAAACACGGCTCAGCTGTGTTGAAAAGAAAAAAAAAAGAAGCTCAAAAACACATTTTATGAAAAAGTTGGCTTTCCATCTGTTGTTAATGGAGTGCCTCCAGAATGCATCTCAACATTGGCATCCCAAATTGTCACTGTGGCTCTGTTGATTCCAATGTTGAGAGACGCTAGGTTTTGCAAATATTGGTTGAACTGCTCAATGTCAAAGGAGAAACATATGTAAATTGTTGTTAAAGTGGTGCAATTTGTGAAAACTAACCTCCAGCATTTTAGCACAAAGTGCTGCTGCATTAAAATACTTCAACGACACTGAAATAGTTTACAATTTCAATAAATACTTTAGTTGAGGGTGATGGAAAACAGGCTACAAGACTTATGCAGAGACACATGAACGCAGTCACACACCAGTTTGGCTCTGATGAATAAAAGAACCCTCGTCACATGGAGGGAGACATGTCTTTTTGCAAGTGGTGCACGCCAAGGTCTACACACACAAACACACAGGCAAGGACGTGATAATATACTCTAACTAATCCTCTAACACAAATGCACACTCACTAATACACACTCACACGCAGTGACACTGCAGAGCAATCAGTGATGGTTCAGTCAGAGCTCCGTCATGCACTCCTAGTTCCTCAGCCAGCCACAGTGGCGATGGCTTTCAATTACTCTAACTCTTGCTCCATTCCTTTTTTCTCTCTCCTCCTTCTCTCTAAAACACCCATTCACTCTGTCCTCTCCTCTTCACTTCCTGACCTCTTGTCTCCTCCCCTCGTACCAAATCCCCCCTTCATCGCCTCATCTCCCTTTCCCCATCTTTAGACTCCGTCCTCTCTAAATCCCTCATTCCCCCTCTGTCACCTCAACCTGTCTCTGCCCTTCCCTGCTCTGCCAATCCTCTATTCCCTGTCCCTGTCATTGCGGTGCGCTGTGAATTTGCATTTAAACACTGTGCCTATTCACTGGGCTACAATAACACAGCCGCTCCCCTGATCTAGTCTGAGCACAACAGCAAACAACCATCCAAAAAAAACGGAGAAAAAAAAAACACCAAAGAGCCGACGTGCATTGAGCATGCGCGCCTGCAAACACAAAGGCAGGGGAACACACACAGTTTGGCTTTGATTAAATGGGTAAACACTGATGTAAAAGTGAAACGAGGGATGTGTGTAATAATGACAGACCGGAAGCAATGAGGACGCGCACATCCCCAAAGACACCCATACATTGAAACGTGGCGTTTTGCTCAGAGTAGTTGGTAAACAGTGATGCGCATCTGAAAGGGATAGAGTGTCAGAGAGGTGTCAGCACAGCACGGCCGCCGCGTCAGTCAAAGCAAACAATGGCCCTGAGCAGTGTCAATGTGTGTGTGTGTGTTTGTTGGGTGAGTGAGAGAGCGTCTGAGCATGTGTGTGCATGTCCCTGAGCTGTCCCCTCAGGAAGGGATGCCAGTCAGCATCTGAGCAGAGGAGGGAGGGCAAATGAAATATTGATCTCTGATAAGACATGAAGTACTGTGTCGGCGCTCCTCTGTTTGAGTGTGTGTGCTTATGATCTTCCTCAACACACAAATCTGGATAACTAATGCTCATGAGTCATAAATGTAGTCAGCGATAAACAAACGTGACAGGATGCCAAAGGTCTCATGTCTTGGTCATTGTAACACCTGCAGGGAGACTCAGGCAAAGTGCCTTATTAGACTTTTGTTTGACAGGAAGGCAGATGTACATTTGCAAGTTAACACGACTGGCTTGTTAAGGATTCATAATGAGCCGTTTATTCTGCAGTAGGTATATGAGAGCATAACTGATATTGGATTTTTGAGGCTGAAACTATTTTGACATCTGGAGGTGTAAAAATCCAATAACAATATATCCATCAATATTTGATTTCTGAACATAAACACACAAAGTGAACAAATGTAATTATCCCTTTAATTTGAGTAGGCCTATAAAATAATAAAGATATGTACTGAGGAGGACATTTTACAATTAAAAAATACATTTGTCAGTGGTCTTGTTTAGACTATCCAAGGGTGGCACTGTTTCTTTGATCTCTCTGCACAGCAATTTATCGTCACTTATCGGCCGACATACATAAATGAAAACTTTAACCTGGTAGCACAAGAGGAGTAGAAGTCAACAAATAAAGTGGGTTTTATCCTCTCGATACCATGGATGTCATTACTCAGTGTCATGGCAGGCCATCCAAGATTTGAGATATGCAAGTTGAGATATTTGAGTCGGAAGCGATGGATCAAACAACCAACCAATAAACCTATTTATCACAACATTGCCTACAGCAGGGCCACATTGCTAGCATAGCTCAAAAAGGCTCAGCCCATATAGTATCCCTTGAGGACCTTGATTCTAAGCCTTCCTATAGAGTGGAATCAGGAATTTATTCTTCGTCCTTAAACACATGCTCATAAAAACATATTACCACATAAACCACGAGGACTCCTGCCAGAGAAAATCTATATTATGGTCTCAAAGCTACTGCAGAGCAATCAAAACCTTGACCTTTAAAGCTCTAAGCCCTTCCATGTTTCGCCAATGGCCACACATTGACCTATTAATTATCAATGTAAATATACATAATAAATTAATTAAAGTCGATATTAGTAGGGAAAATAAGGTATAACTGAAACAAATCCATACTGCTGCGTTGGCTCCAGCAGTCACAGGGAGGAAGTGAAAAGGTGAGAACCTGCCAGATTTACACATTCATATTCATGGACTGCACACACATCTGGATGCACAAGTTTAGGGTATAAAGTAAAGCAGCAGTTTAAATATAGTTTGCAGAAGCAGCACAGGGTGTTGTGGAGCTCTCTGCACTCTGTCTTCACATCATCACTTCCAGAGGTTAAAGATAGTGCGTGTCAGTTTGTGTGTGTGTGTATGTGGGTATGCATGCATGTGTGTATGTGTGTGCGTGTACAGCACTCTCACTCAGCAAGCTCATCATCACTTTCAGAGGTTGAAGAGACATTTTGTGTGTGTTTGTGTATGTTTGTGTGTAGTGAGTGTGTGTGTGTGTGTGTGTGTGTGTGTGACGCAGCTCTGCTCTGTATTCATGTCTCGTGCTGATTGTGCTCTGAATGAATCTTGCTCCAGCCTGCTGGGTAGAAGAGGAGAGAGAGGGAGAGAGAGAGAGGGAGAGAGAGAGAGGGGGAGGAAGAGAGAGCACAGAGGGAGAGTTAAAGGGATGGATGAAAGCAGAGAGGGAAGGTAGGATTAGAGGGGGTGCAGGAGGATTGGAAAAGTGCGTGTGCTGGGGATTTTTCCCCCCCTCCATCAGGTGCAATGCGGAGAAGGTGTTAAGATCTGCTGAATTTGCTTACCCATAAGCCTTAGCAGGTCGCTGCGAATAGGTCACTGCTCGGAGCAGGAAGTGCAGTTACTGAAGATAATGATGTCAGGTGAAGGAAAAAAACTCTTTTTCATCAGATAAAAGAGTGATAGCAATTAGCAGCTTATGAAGTTGATGATTCTTAGAACAGTTCAAACATGTCCGTCTCTTACACATAACAAATCACTGGCAGTCGTTTTATATATTCCCCCGAGAGCATTTATCTTGAGGTTTGGTAACTTCAAACAGCAGCTGCATGTCTTCTATAGCACTTACAACTGTCCTATATATGAGTCTGACCTGGAAAAACTAAAGATAGCTGATTGTATATCTCATTGAACAAAATGATTGAAGATCATTACCATTTAGTGAATAACAGGGAACACAACACACGGCTTGTTTCATATGTGACAGTGTGGACTGGACAATGGCCAATTTATAGAAAATAAATGCCATAATTGTTTTAGCGAAAGATGATAACTTTTCAAACCTTGATCCAGTGCCTTCATGCTACACACTGTATCACAGTCAGGTATCTCTATTTCTATAGAGGTGAGGTCCCTCCCTTTCTGGTTGAACACCATGGGATTTATTGAGGAAAAAAATATGTACGGTAGTGAATGGCAAGAAACTATAATAAATAAATAAGAACTAATTGTTGATCCTGTTTGTCATAAAACTAATGAAAAATGAAACTGTGAAAATATGTAAAGACTACACACCCAACAGTTGCGTTAGTGATGCCGTGTTTTTTAATGGTCACCAAAACCCATAACAGAAACCTTGTAGAGCTGTTCCCGTATATTAGCTAGTTCACAAACTGACTATCTTTTCATATACTGCAGTTGTCAATATTATCAGATTTTTTGTCATTTTCACCTTTTTTAATACTTTTTCTGTGCTGAGCTGATGGCCGTGGTGGTGACATATGTTGAGCAAGACAGTGTAGTTCACTGAGTGGTTTTACGTAAAACTAAATGGTCTTTTATTATCTTTACAAATAAAATAACTGCAACTTTTTTGACTTGCAACATTATCTTTTAAATTGACAAACATGTAATCCATGGTACAATTCAGGATCAAAAATGGATTTGTCTCTCCCCGTTGACTGCTGTACAATCCTTCCAATAACAGCAATACCATTGATAAAGATGGTCTCCTTTATATATCTTCACAGGAGTCTTGACAGCACTGCTGTAGGTGTTCTCCAGCCAATGAGCAAAAGAGAGATCCTGCAGTTTGATTTTACATGGTTTGTTGGCAGTTGACTTTAATGGACGAATCCGTTCTTGGCAAAGTAGTTTTACTTTGTGTCACCTGCCATAGTTTTTTTTCCCACAACGTAGGTCAATTCTATATCATCTATAACCACTTATCCTTTGGAGGGTGGTGGGGTTAAGCTAAACAGTGCTTTTAATTCTCCTTACAGGTGCCATTGAATCATTTCAGAACAAGAGAGCACAATGAAATGACATTTATAAAAGTGCACCAGCCAAATGTCAAATGAATGAAAGCAATGCTGAAAATGTGATGATTTACTGTATTATTTTTATATGCACAAATCTAATAGGTGAATTGAAACTGATACTAATATGTTGTTTGGTGGTTGAGGTTTCACAAGCCATCATATGTCCAGGGTATCATTTTAAATGGGACTTTCAGTGGAGCCAATGAGGTTTTTGCTATATTGTGGAGAAACTGTAAGTGTTTACTGTTAAATATTTGGATAAAAATAGCAGAGAAGAAGGCCTAAGATTTTTTTTAAACATTGCTCCACTGGCTACAGCACTTTACATTGAAAAATATGCTTTCACACAAATGAAGCCGCACATGCAAGCTTGACTCAGAGCAGGCTCAAACTGAGGAATGAAAAGTGTCAAACGGCTTTCAGAACAAAGAAATCCCGAGACTGACCTTGTCTCAGTGGTGAAATTCAACCGCTGTGTACCACACATTGTTCTGTCTATTTTGAATAAACTTTTCTCTAACACATATCGCCGACACCATATATCAGTCAGCACAACAGCCAGATTCACACAGACGGCAGACTCCAATCCATTTCTCGAGCAGCTGTATCTCATTGGTTCATTCATCAAAGACTGCTTCCTGTCCTCGGTCTCCCACCGGAACCAATTTGTTCATAACCCCTTGAATTCTGGCACCCCCGCCCCCAGTGTGGAGACAAAGACCTCTTCCTACATAATTAGTCTGTAGCAGGCATTACCGTCACTGTGACAAAAACACGACCTTATCCAGGATGGTCTGTAATTCTGGTCTGCACTGAATGAGGCACTGAGGGAGATGGAAGGCACACGAAGGGAGGTGAGGGGAGATGATAAGGTATGAGCAAAAAGTGAGTGAAAGATTAAAAATTTGTTATAATTAGGTTGTGCTGTTAAGGGACCCAGAATAATGGGTTAGATGGAGAAAAAAATGAAAAGAAAGATCAGGACAGGGCAAAATTAAAAAGGAAGAGGACGAAAAACATAATGAAAATATGTGTTGTCATGTGGAAAAGAGCAGTATGTGAAGGGTATAAACTAATAAACGTGACAGGCAGACACACAGATACTATGAGACAAAATGCTCATGAAACAACACAGTCGTCTGGAGATAGATGAGGCTCATCTCCTGGAAGTTTGTGAAACAGGCACACAGAAAATGTGTGAAATACATCTTGCTGCTGTGGAGGGATTTATGTGATGGAGCTAAGACTAGAAAAAGGTGAAAGAGGTAACAGTAGGACAGAAATACTTTGGTGGATTGTAAGGGCCTTTAAGTTGTTGGGGGGATGGATTTGCTGTTTCGTTTGCCTTTAAATCTGACAACCCGAGTTTAATTCCCTTCTCAAGATGTCTACTTTAAGGAAAAACTTAATTAGTTCTTACATTTTTATGCAAAGCACCAGCACCAGAAACATACTCATACAAATTCATTGATTCAACCACAGGTAGTCTATGTGCCGCTATGTAGTGAGCTTTACTGAGCTAAGCCAGAATCATTCAGTCACCTCCTCCCAGTCTTTTTGTTTGTATTTAACCATGACTAAAATACTTACCAGTCTTTGAACAGTGTGTGTTAATGTCACCTTGAAGTTACATTTACAAACAAGTTGTAATGTGTTCTGATGCTTTGGCAGCACCAGTGATGGCATGATCATTGTTTCAGTAAATGCCTCGAAAGGCATGTTTACCATCAGTTTGTCTACCTGCTGTGGGAAGAGCCCAGTTGCCAGGATATAATGTTAGCAGTACGTGTTTCTGCAAACTCCAGATACGTCCAATGTTGACATTTACACCACATGTATTATATCACATTCACATTATATTAGTCACCCTTCACGTCAGGAGGCGATCAGGTTGGTGGGAATTATGACTCCTCTATGTTGAGAGCAAGGAGACAATAGTATGATGCTTTTGCAGGGCCACTAAAGCCAAGAACCACTCCTTGCCTTCCTGCTTTTTCTTTACCTTACTGTTGAGGTAGCATAATGATCAGATACTAAAAGGTGGAGTTAAAACACTGCAGACCACTGGTCATACATTGTTCTCTTAACCATGTGCATGATCGTTGTCTTAAGTACTGAAAGGTAGAGGGTGATTCTGGAGAAAGATAGCTGATGGTTGGGTCTCAATCCCAGGTCGTCAAATACTGACGCTTTGGGTCAGTGGGAATGACAAAATCTTTTTCCAGAATTGCCTTCCCTACCTTTACAGTAAGTTGTTTTTCCACTGCAGGGAATGCCTCGACTCAATCATTATGCACCAGCTAGTATTTTCTACTTCCTTTTTCCACCGATGATAGAACAACCTTCGTGTTGGCAAAATTCTCAGCTGATTGTCATAACGGCGCCTCACCCCCTTCACTTTTCCAGCAGATGGGAAACAACACATGAGAGCTTTGCTTTGGACTTGAGAACCTGCAGCCTTTTTTTCACTCACAAACTATAATCGTTATTGTAAAGCTGAAACTTAAGTGCTTACTTCCTCTGCTCTGCTTACATTCAGCTCCACTTTCTATCACCCACTCTCACTTGCTTGAGCACATGTGTGGAAGATGAAACATTAATATCACACTAACATTTAGGCAAGAAACATCAAATACAAACATAACTGTTTTTGTTTCCACGAAAACTTCATAGTGTACCTTGAACATCAGGAGACGCTGCTTTGATTGCCAATCCTTGATCGCTACATAAACTAAACAACATGTCCAAGTCATTTGTGTGTTGACACATAGTAGGAGGGAAAGCAGAATGCATACAATTATGTATGGACAGTAATGTAGGGAAACATTAGGAAAAACAACAGAGATGACAGGCAGGTAGACCTGTACATGTAAACATGTACAAAGACAGTCAGGAAAAGAAGAAATTTACACTCACTGAAAGAACTGACAGAACGTTCTATGCAAAGTGTTTGAGGACAGAACCTGGTGTTAAAATAAGCAGCTTGCTGTACCGGCGGGCTGTGGAGCAGCGAGATAAGATCTTGCCCTCCATGATTGCCAGTTGCACACAAAGAAGTACCGCTTCTCTCCACAATGACAGTAATGACAGGATGGCGTCGAGCAACACCTACCCTCTTATTAAAACCTTCATATTCTGTTTGTCATGGGCTTAAGGTGACGCACATCGAGGTACACGCAATACACACATACGAGCACGCATGCGTTCTATAAGTGTGAGCGAAGTGCGTCCTGCAGCCTCATTACGCAGCTCTAAACATCAGTGAAATAAAAGTCTAATAAGGAACGAGGGTGGAAAAGGTTAATAACCACCCTTATTAATTTTGGATTAAATACGCTTTAATGAAATCACAGAGCTGTGCTCAATAAACTGTTAAATGTTGCACTTCAGAAGAAGTACGCCATCGCCTTCTGATCTCTCCCTGCAGCTGTTGTCTTATCTGCTTGGTGGAAGGCATTTTACTCTGTTTATTTATTTATTTATTCTGGTGAAAATCAAGGAAGGGTAATTGGAAGAGCGGAAGTCATGTGACCTGAAAGCTGCTCAGCCATTGGTTGACGAAGTTTGTGAGAATCCTGTTTAATGAACTTGAGTGACTTACTGCCGCAGTGACTCACGATGTGTGGAGAATTAAAACGTTTTGTGGAAAGGTTTTCAACGAGACGCTTCGGGACAAATCGTGTCTGTCTGCGTGTTTGCGTCCTCTGTTTTGTCACTTGGGATGAGAGAGTTTGATCATGGTGAGTCACATGTTGTCGAAAATGCCAGAGAGACAGTTTGAAGATCGTTGTTGTCCAGTAAATATTTACACAACATCATTAACAACTCATTTTCTCTAACAACAACAGACTGAATCAACCCAAATGTTAATGAGTTGTGATTGGACCTTTTACCTCCACTTGTCCTTGACGATAGCATGCGGGAAGGACACAGACTAAATGACAAAATGCTCCCGTGATTACAGCTCCACTGTGGCTATTTATGGCCAGAGTTTGTTTTCATTACAGATTAAAAGTGAAGCACGGCCCAAAACATCATAGATATATATTCTTGTTGCTTTTAAAATTATTAATGTTCTCTTGGATAATCAATCCATATTAGTAGTAAATGGTTCACGGAGCTCTGGAGTGATGAGGGAAAACAAAGACAACATTAGATGGATGGAGGTGCAGCCTGTGACAGTAGAGGATCTGAAATGAATGAGCTCCCCGGTGCAGGGGCCAGTTTAGTTCATCAAAGCTTTCCAACTTTCTGAGCGTAGTGTTTCGTTCAATTCACACACTCTCATGTGTTTGCTCCCATGATGGTGTCTGTTTCTCTCGTGTTCCCTCATGATGTTGTACCTCCTCCATCCATTAGGAATTTGTCATTGCCGTCCTGGAAAAACCATCTGTCACCAGTGTGAAGAAAAACTATTTGACTACTACTAGAGCCTGTCCTCCTATAGGCAGTACTGTTTTACATTTCAGGCCTGTATTACTTAAAAGCTTCATTTTCCCCGCTGCCTTAAAGATGAGTTACCTGAATTAAACTTTAATAATTAATTGAGACTTCTCACGAGTTGTCCTACTGTAACTTATAGGTTCAATTAACTTGAGAGAAAATACAAAGTACATTCAAACTGGGATAATAAAGATTAAAGGCAGAACGGGTAGGGCTTGTGGTTAAGGTGTGTGGGTCATCCTCCCTGGCTCAGCGGCTCCTCTTGGATGTGTGCTTACTGTCTGGCACCTGGTTGTCCCGCCCTTGGCTGGGGCTACACACCCGCTGCCCTAAAAATGATGCAGCGAATCGTCCTGAACATGGAAAAATACTAAGAAAACGCAGGTAGAGGGCTGGCTCTCTGCAGATACAGACACCACCACACACTCCTTGTGGATCTTACGTGATGATTGATAGGGATTATTTTTGTTGGTTTTTAACTGTTCCTCCCCATTCTGCCTTTAAGTTGAATCAACAACTTCATTCTTTATTAGACACAGAGAGTGTGTCGCTTTAGCTGCTGTCAGGGCCACTGTGTACTGGAGTTATTGTGATAAAGTGAGCTCCCGGTGACCTTGGATCAAAACTGAATTGGATAGTAACCTTAATCATGGTTTCCACCAGTTGCTTATTGTCATAAAATACTGGGACTTATAGATCACTTAGTCAAGGAACTTAGACCTACTGTAATAAGGGTCTCTAGAGAGTTTTAACTCCCGAACAAAATATGCTGAGAAGTCTGCAAACAAACTTCACTTGATGGGAATTACACACATGTAATTTCATACAACTCATCAGTGTAAGTCCAAACGCTGATGTGAAATAATAATAATCATAATAGTCATATGTTTACATAAAATGAATGTCAAAAGATGAACTGATCCAGTTACATTTATAGATAATGCTTTAGAGTACATGGGGGCAGGGGGCACAGGGCGCTGTACTGCACGGCGCGTAATTTACACACTGCTGGAACATTGTGGGCCATTTGTTAATTATTTTAATCCTCTAACTTAACCAGTATCTGACAGTAATTGGCCTTCTGTGCTTTTCTATATACCTGAAAGATGTTCTACACAGATTCCTGGTATAGATGACCTTGGAGCGCAGCCGTCATACTCAGGATGTGTCCTGAGCTGAAAACTTCAGTCTTGTTAGCAGGATTATTATGTGTTATATTGTAGGCGGGCAGACTGTTGCTTTTCTCACAGTTTTTACAGTAGAGGCGAGCGACAGCACACCTATTTCTCTGACTCAGTGTGGCCCTGTCGCTGAAAGCAGAGGCTCGACACTTGCCTTTTCAGTCTCTATGCTGCTACTTACTTGTGAAGAGAGAACAAGAGTGCGAACTTCAATGTCTTGTTCACCTGAAGTGAAGCTGCGTTAAAGCGACACTTACACCCAGGCACCGAACTGAACCTGGACTGTGTTTTTGTCATATAATGGGTCTAAATAACTAAAACGTAGAAAAAAAGTTTTGGATTTAGTCCAGTAGATCGCCTCAGCTGGCAGCCACAAAACACACTGCAAAGGCCGCAATGTAATCCTGAGAGCAAATACGGCGATCAAAGTATATGCTTGTTTTTGCCACTAACTGGCTCTGATTGTTATTCTAAGTGTCTGACAACATTATGAAAAGGATCCCCACAGTGAGACCTTTTTGTTTAAGAGTAAGATCCTTTGTGTAGCCGTTACATCACTCTGCTCAAAGCCACCAGACTCCATTCACAAAAACAGTAATTTTATCTCTCAGAACATGAGATGTCCTGGTCAACCACTGTCTCGATTGCTTAGTTTGTTTGTGTTAATATATGATATTTGGTGTTTTGAATGGTTAGTTGAGATTCAAACTACTATTAGATTGTGTTCAGGGATGTATTGGAACAGTTTCAAAACCCTACCAGCCTACAAGGCTTTTAGACACCAAAACACTGGTGGACTCATCACCTAAGTGTCCCCATGTTCATAAAAATGTTTTGAAGGTTTCCTCTTTGATTCCCCCTATGGTAGATAAAATAAAGTGCCCTCTATGATGCCCTTCCAGTGCCTTTTCTGCGCACTTGTGCCCCACCACATACAGCTGGTGCCTTTTTTATTATTTTCGCCCTTGCCCCTCAAATATCCTAAGTTGGCCACTGCCTCAAAATATGCAAAGATATGGCACAGGTTTAACAATACCACAATTAAGAATTCAGATACACACTGATGCACCAGCAAAGGCAGTGGAGAATAAAACTGCTATCAAGTGAACATGGGTGTTAACAATGCAGGATTGAAACTTTTAAGTAAAACTGGCTTTGCAACTGTAGGAAGGAAGGAAAGCTTCAGACCTCAAAGATTCACACAGTGCTTGGTGACTAACGCTGAATGTAAATGTAACTTGTTTGTGTACAAGAAAACTTCACAGGGAGACTTTAAAGGCAAAATCTACAGATACAAATCTAGTCACGAAACCATAGTTACCTGACTTTACCTCTGAGGAAGAATCTGGTGTTCAGAGAGACTTTTTTCTTTCACCTTCTGAATTCTGCTTGATCACTTCGCGATCACTTTTATCTGATAGGCCTCTCTTAAGATGTTTCTCATTATGAAGGCGAAGACGATAACAGCGACAATTGATTTGTGACTTCATTAGACAAATTTGAGCTGAGATCTTAGATTGAGCTTCATTTTTTAATACTTTTTGGATGTTTGTCCTTCATTTGATAGCTAGGTAGCGGATGAGGAGGAGGATATGAGACATATGAACTGAAGATAAGGTTGTGTGTGCATTTATTGATTTTTTTCAATGACAGAATGAAGAGAAACAATTTGGCACTTTAGTTTTGTTTAATCTAAATGTACCATCTCTGCTGGCTTCTGTCTGTGCAGCACTATTTCCTGATACACTGAAAAAGGATTAAAATGTCTGACCATGATTAAATGCAGAGCAAATGAGTGATTGTCTTATATTGAATGCAGTGTCCTGAGCAACCCCAGAATGCAGCGAGGCAATGAATCAAACGTTTAAATTTATTGAAGATGCCTGTGCCATACATCACGATAAGCTATATGGCTTATCATCATATATAACTACTGCTCCGCAGACCTGTCAGTGGTTGTGATTCTCACTCTTGTTTCAGTTCAGCTCAAACAAGAAAATCCCCCTGTTCTCATTTTAGTGTAAAAACATGCACATTACACAGTTTTTAGGAATAATAACAGGTGTACATGTAAGCTCTCTTTTTCTTGATTGGACTTGTGAGGACCCTCGTTAACGACATTTATTCCCAAACCCTCTTTAAAGTGTGTTTTTGTAAGTGTGTGCCAATTATCTTGGTGGCTCCATTTCTTTACGCTTATTTCTGTTAGTGTGTGGATGTAGCCAGTCTAGTAAAGATATCAGGGCCTGTTTTGTTTCAAAGGAACGTATAGGGGGGAAAAATAATGGCAGTAATTTTTGTGTTGTTTGAAAAACACCTTCCACAGACTTGAAAATTGCTTGCGCTTGGTAATCCGTCACAATAAACAAGAAGTCTTAATTTGCTTTGTTATAGTTGCTGTGCTATTGTTGTTTCATGGGAGCTGAGTTTTTTTTTTTTTTTATTCATATTATTTCACACCTACGCTGTGCTTACTGTCAATCACCTGACAACCAGAGGAAGAAATTGAAGTCTCAGCCAGGAAATAATCTCTCAAAAATGTCCCCTTTTAAACTCTGTGTCAAATTTCTTAGTTTAGGTAGGAGAGTCGGCATGTTTTGATAGCCTTGAGTATGTTTTTTTTTAAACGCTGAATTAAAAGAAAACTGATTAGAAAGATATGAGCTATAATTTAAAATGATGGTTGCATTGTGCTGGATGCCAAAACATAACCCAAACTTGACCTTAACTCATTGTTTTGTTTACTTAATGTTCCTCCTGCTACTTGCCTGATAGGCTGCTGTCACTCAGCATAAGTTATTGAGGTGTAACTGATGCGTCATTGTGTGCTATCATTGTTATATGGATGAGTTAATTCCCCACAAAACAAAAACGTTTTCTTTCCATCCTCTGGGAATATGGTCTTCATTAGAATAGAAATGCAAGTAAACATACACACACAGACAAAACCCTGTATATACTTTATGTGGGCGAAAGGTAAACAATAGGGAACATTTGTATACAGTATTTGGGTGAATTGTTGTGTCAAACACACACAGATACACACTCACATAGACAGATTTTCTACCTCCCACTGCAACTTCCCTAAACATAGTGAATTTTTTTATCCCTGACAATACTTTCCCTCCACCAACACAAAAGGTTGATGACACCGCGGCTGACTCAGCCAGACGGCAGAAATCTTCATTGTGCTAATTAGATCCTTCGCTGTCTGTTAAAGACTTTTATCTCCCCCACATCTCCATGCCCATCTAATCTGGTCTTATCTGCAGGCTCCATCTCAAGGTGATTGCTGAGATAGTCTCTGCCACAGAGTTAAAAGGAACACTATTGTCTGAGTGAGCAGAAATAGTATCTCATTTCCCCTCACTCAAACTTGTCCAAAGTCAGGCTTCATGTTTGTGTGCAAGTGTGCGTGTGTGTGCGCATGCATATGGGTCGTTTTGAGCGTGTGTATTGTCGCCGTCACCCTGGGGAAAAGTCTGTGAATTGGTACAAAATGTCATTTCGTCACTGCAGGCCATCATGCTGCAAACAAAACCAGACACACACATGGAGGCGCACACAATAAAGTTAAATAAAAACACAGCTGGCTTGTTCAAACCCCAGACAATTGGTTTTGTTGCAGGATAAACATTTTTATTCAATGCCGGTACCAGCTGTGTTCAGGTCGTTTTCATAGTGTTTATATGCTTTTCTTTTCACATTTGGTTTGTTACATTTGGAGCACCTCAGGGATGCAAACTCCTGCTTTTCTGTTCGAGCAAACATTTCTGTGAAAAAGGCTCCAGATGACTTGGATGAGGCAGTTTGACTGTGTGTTGACACTGCAGTGAGCATCCATTTCAGACAGCTGAACACATGAGACAAGCTTAAACAGTGATGGCCACAGATCGGCTGTTTGAAAGCGAGGAAAAGATGCCTGCAGCTTTACTTTTGGCCAACAATTCGGCCCGAACAACACATATCAAATCTGCCTGCTACATCACCACCGCCGGCACTTCAGGTAGCAAATTCATAATCATTACATTACCACAATCAAGCTCTGCAGAAGTGGCTTGGAGTGATCTGAATATGCAATCTGATCTGGGTTCCCTGTAGAGTCAAAACTAGATATGTCTTTACTTACTGTAATTGGTGTAAAAAAAAATGTAGTACAAAAATTAGGCTGCATTTATTCTCAGCTTGAGTCTCTACAATTCTCACAAAGGATGATGAAGATTGACAGGCTGAGTTGCGCAAGGATTGAATCATTCTTTATGAACGAAAGGAAAAACAAGACTAGATAGCAGGAGTTGCTGAATGAATATTGATTTATGTCCAGAAATGTGTCTGTATGGTTTAAGTTGAAGGCTACAGCAGTCACAGTTAGATAAATGCTATTGAATCAACACTGTACAGTCTATTGGTCTTCATCAGCAATTAAATACTAACATTTAAAATTATTTAAATGAGCCTACTGCCACCTTTCCCGCCAAATTATTTTTAAATAATATAAAGAGGATTGGGGAACAAGAATTTGATGTTGGACACATTTATTTTAAGTAAAGAACTTATTCACTGCAATGCATCAGTCTACAACGTCCTTGGTATTTGATGACTCAAAATTATCACTAAAAAAATTACTGTTAGCAAATTGACTGTAATACTTGTAATATTTGAAGATGACCTGTCAAGAGTTTATACATTTTAATAAAAAATAGAAAAACAAACAAACAAAGGTATGTAAGCAGACCAGAATTTTCAAGTTATTTTCCAATTTTTGGAAACCAGATAATTTAACTTGTTTGCTGTCGGTGATAGCTAACATTAGCATTAAGCTGCTGTTAGCAATAAGCATGTCTGATGTTTACATAAAGACTCATTTTCAGTCTAACTGAGAAAAACAAATACTGGGCTTCCACTAAAATAAAAAAAACAAAACAAAAACAAGTAATATAAAGGTCAACACGGTCTATTTTATGCTGACCAATATGGTTAAATGTTTGTTAGGTTAGCAGCAAATCTTTAAAATAAATAAATAAAATAAATTAAAACTTGATCAAGCTTACTGCAGTTAGCTATTAAATTATACAGATGGCAAATGATTATACTTTTGCTGGTTGTGGTAAAATTATAAAAGCACTTTTTTAATTCTAAAAGGTCTAACCTAACCTAGAAGAAACAAATTGATGATTGTTTATTAAAAGAGCATGAACATGTACCAGAGTAGAGATTTAGCAATTTGGGTTCTTTTTCAGGATTAAGTACTTAACTAATAATTCAGTGAAATTCATTTCTGGTGAAAATAATCATTTCATAATATTGTATTGTGGATATTATTTTTAATACTTTTTTGTTTGCCACAGTAATTGTATTTATTATAATTGCAAGTATGTGTTTTCATGCGGATGCCAGAAACCAGCTCAGGGCGGTAGCACATCTTATGATCCACCACAACCTGCCCGAAACCATTCGTCATGTCACTTTTTTTTCACCGACTAGCTTCAGGAGATACTTGGGGAAAAGTACTTCTTTGTTAAGTGTCAAAGTTCAGCCCTATTATAATTTTTATTACACTGTAACTTGCTGAGGTTGAAGGGAATGACATTTGTACTAGAGGTACAGTATTAAGTCATAATGCAAAGTTAAAATGCAAGTTAAAATTTTGCCCAAAAGGGACTGGAGAAAAGATCAGGGGATCGCCAAAGTCATCCATCTTCATCTTCTGGGGACCATGATTGTCTGTACAAAAATTCACGTTAATCCATCCAAGAGATGGATATTTTAGTCTGCCGCACCTACACTTTCAGCCCTAGAGTCACATTGCTAGCATGACTAAAAATAAACAAACTTTGGATGGAGTTATACACCATTATACATCTGCTGAGAAACTTCCAAGTTCTCTGTTACATTTAACACCTTGTTCAATGTGTTTTTTATGTTGTTATTGCTTCAGTTCACAATGCAGTTGCATCTGTGGGCAAAGACACACAGACCAACCAAGCCAGATTTCTCACACTTGGCTGTGAGGTTGCCATTACCCACATTGTCAGTCTGTGTTTATGATGCCCAATCGCCATGTGCACTGAATGCAGGACGCTGCATCAACATTAGTGGCATCTGTCTGTGTATGAACACATGCACACAGGAGCTCAGTAGCGATTCACAGTAGAATCTTCACCACTGGCTGCATCAATTGATCCTATTAGATCGTGGGGAGCATAAATTAGCATGTTAGTCGAGTGAATTGATTTATTGAATTGACTATGTCTCCACAGGATTCATATTAAGGTTTCATGTGAAGACAAGTGTGTTAACATATCAATATGTGCTAATTAATGCTTTAACTTGCCTGATTAATGGCTTCATCAGCACAACTGTATTTCTTCATTACATCGTAATGATTAGTGCAAGATATTAAACAGCTCAAGTGGCTCTTAAACTGTTATCTATGTTTTTAAATCCCCGGTGGCCAGAGTACCAACTGATAAAGGTGGCCTGTCATTGTAAGTGTCCAATTCCTACCAAACTTTTTAACATTTAAACACCTGCTGCAGAAATGCTTCTTCAGCTGTGTTTTGTGATTCTCTAATGAATGCATTTCCAGAAGATTGATATGTATATTTTGTTGCTCCTGGCTCCATGAGGCAGTTCACAGTTACACAGAGGCAACTAAATAAAGAAAACTTTAGTTTTCTTTCCATAACACTTCCCCTTTTTATTTTTCTGCAAGCATTTTAAAGGTAACACTGCGATGTATCCGGTGCCTCTACACTCTGAGATTCCCCATTAGAAATCTGTCATAGATTTAAAGCAAAATGTGAGGTATAGTGTGCCGTCAAAGACCTGTCATTGAACACAGTGGTTAATAATAAACTGCACTGCAGTTTTATTTATCGACTTTATGGATTGGTTGAGGTAGCCTATATAGTGGTTGGATGATATTGTAAAACATAACGTCAATAGTGATAAAAACGTTAGAGTGTAAGTTTATAGTTTACAGTTATATACTCTAGGTTGGCAATATATTTTATACATAATGACCACGGACACGACAACCATGCAGTAGAAGACAATAGAAAACCTAGATTGTTTGGTGGAGTGCGCACAAACTCACACACACACACACACACACACACACACACACACACACACACACATTTAGCAGACACATTACCGAAAAATTCGACTTGTACAGTGGAGCCATGAACACCCACAGGGAGCAGGGTCTGTTGGGAGAGAGATGGATCTGAAGCGAGTATATCACACAGATTTAAACATTAATATCAAAAGCACAGTTGTGCAGTCTTAAGTATACAATACACACTCACACACTTACACAAACACAGAGACACACACAAGTCACATCATCTGAAACATTCAGGGGTTCATTTTTAAGAAGCATCACATTTAATAGAGCTTTTTCTTCCTCTCTCCTGCTTCACTTTGATGCAGCATTCTCCCATGACAATATGCTTGCAGAGCAATCAGAAGTCGTGACAAATTCAAAGCCCGTTAGTGTGGAATCGTGCGTGTGTGCATGCATGCTCTGTAATAAGTTCTAGTGTTTTTCATCATTTTACTATTTTGATTTGAGATAGATAAAAAGTAAAGTTGACTTCATAACCTATCTTTAGAAACATCATTTTTTTAAACAAGTTTGCTACATCTAATTAAATACCTTGAATAAAGAGAACCATCCGTGCTGTTGCTAGAGTAACTGCCACTTTTACTGCTGTCATTATTGCTCGTGTTAACATTAATACTATGTACTGTAGTATATATAGTAGTCAAAATTTAAAGGCAACTTCTATCAAATTTTGAGTTAATAAATGCTAATTAATTTCTGAAATGTTGGCTTTGAGTACATCCAATTATCTCCTATCTGTATGCTGTATATACACTTGACATCTTCCGTTTATGAATGAGCTTTGCTTCCATTTTTCCCTTTCATTATTCATTGTGTCAAGTCTAATCCCTCATGGCCACCAAATTCTTTTAATTACAGCTGTTGTTGCACTGCTAGCAGTCATGACCCACAGCAGGTAGTGGCAAAGTGCATACCTGTTTTCATTTTGATCAGAGAGAAGACCATCTGACTCCTCTGAGACACGTGTATAAAAACAGACATAACAGCCTCAATCATGCAACTTTCTTTATGTTGGAAAAAAAAGGACTTCTGGATATTTTTAACCTTTATGCAATGCATGCTGGGAATTATATTATAATAAGATAACAATGTTTCCAGTTAACTTAATTTTATGAGTAAATGTTCAGCTGGAAATCTTTATGAGCTCATTATTTAGTTACAAGACTGAACTCATTGTGATTAGTTCTGAAAACAGTAACTAGACAATTAAGACAAACTTATCTAATTAAACTGAGTAAACATTAAAAGAAGAGTCAATTTTAGTCTGAGACTGTAGGTACCCCTCTAGCATCACTTCTCAAAGTGCCCCTCTGATGCAGTAGTATGAAGAACGAGAGGTTTTTTTAAAAGTCATGTAATGTAAGTAAGTGAACATACGTAAATGACGATTGATCACACACCCTAACCCTTACCTTAAGACTGAATGTAGTTATTTTAACCCAAAGCATGATCTTTTCCATACACTAACCATGTAGTTTTTGTGACTGGCTGTTACCAAACCGAGACGGGTCAGTCCGCAAGTCCAGAGAGAGGGCATTTGGATTCTGCCCAAAATTAGTATTTATTTTAATCATTTTAGAAAAACATCCCAGATAAATCACCACTCCTCTTCCTGGAACCGATCATGCAATATTCAAGTTTGAGAAGGCAAGTGTTGTTGACCTCCCCACTCCCTGTTGAGTTATGGGAATCATGGCTGAATACCAACACGCAGTGAGCTTATCTGTATGTAGTGTGCTGCTCCAGCTCTCCACAAACACCCTTGTTCTCTATGCTTGCTCATTTTTTTCTTTAGAGCTGGTAGCAGTGGTGGTACATTTAGTTTCTTTGTTGAGGTTTATGCTTCTGCTTGTGCATCTTCAGTTAGCGAAAAGAGCTGCATGCCATGTGTATCACCACATCAGATGGTAGCGCCAACAACCAAGTCTGCAATTTTTTGATAGCTGCAAGCATACTAAATGGCTCGGGACTGACTTGTCTCAAAGAGACTTTCCCCTGCTGTGAAGCATGGGGATCATTGCTATGCTAATTTGCCGCTTGTGCCTACATGCATATTGTGAGTAGATGCCTTGGCTCTTGTGTGCTAAGCTAAATCAGAAAGTTGTGACGATGTCTTGGAGTCAGCCGTTGCTATTTTTGTTTTTCTGCTGCTGCCATCTATTAATGCTATTCATGAATAAAGCTCCTTCATTGTGTGGTTGTTGGATGGCTTGTACATTGTGATGCTTTAATACTTTTGATTTATGTAAAAGTGTTATAAACTATATATATTTTAGGCATGTAAACATGGCTTGCCACAGCCCCTTCATGGAATTATTACCTGTCAAACTGGCCTCATAGGAAGTCCAGTGTGGCTTTGTCACGGACACAACCAAACTTTCTCCACACATTCTTATCCACCTTTAAATTAGAGAAAAAATGATGTTTTTTAGTTCATATGAATCACATTCAAACTGCTGAGCTCCAGTTTTACAGTTAATGCTGCCGCTTCACTCGGCCACAATAATTGTCGCTTACGACTATGTACTAATGGTCGTCATCATCTTGTCACACTACATAACATTCGATAAGAAGAGTGGTCTTCATCGAGCATATATGTGATTTTAATATGTAGTTCAGTGTATAATTTTCTGCTGTGTTAAGCTTAATGCATTCCTGCAGCGAGTGATGACGTCAGAGCCTAGGCGCCAAATATCAGCTCTTTGCATATTGTCAGTTCATATAATTATGTGCTCAACGTGACTTGGCCGCCTGAAGTTGCTTCCTTTTTCTTTGAGCTTTGATTTTCTCAGAAATTCTTCTTGCCTGTTCTCTTCTCCATCCCCCCTCCTCCTCTGACTCAGACAAACACACACAGAGGCACTCGGCGGGGGGCGAGACGTTAAGTTGAAACAATTCAAATGTGGCTCGGCGTCTTTTCCAACAACATGTCACTCCAACAAAACTGTTCCGAATGGGAGGGACCTTATCCCCCTCCCTCAAAAAAAGCATGCGCTGTGGGAACACTTTGAATGTTGTTACAGGCACAGAGTTATCATGGAATAACGATAAATGTGTAGCTGCTGATAAAAGAGGGAAACAATAATATCTCACAATCACTACATAATTGCAATTTAATGATTGTTGACTGCAGTGAAATAATTGGGCAGTGTGTATTTATATACTAATGACCAAATAAACAGAGCTGCCTCAAAGCTAGATATCAGATCTAGAGCATTAATTGTAATTCGAACATGACGGCCAATATTTGAACAAAATCGCATGGAAATCAAACTAAATCCAGATTAATCATCAACACGCCTACAGGCTTATGGAGTGACAGTTTATTGCAGATATTTCGACCTGGTGCAGATTGGGACGTGATCCAGGAAAGTCCTGGTTACTTAAGTTCTCTTCCTCTGTGACAACTCTTAGTCACCATCAGAAGATGATCCTCCACGCCTGCCCACCACACATCAGTCAAACTGGGCACCTCTCCACATCTCTGCATCACTCAGTTTGTACAGTAATACTTATATCTGCTGTACAGTCATATACTTACATTACCATCCATATGACAATATTATACAGTCAATGTTAAACAGACAGCGGATGTGTGGCTTCTTGCTGGCAGTTTTTAAGCTAGAGCTCTGTGATGCTTCTGGATTTGTTTGGTTATATGGACATTTACACTTGATATGCTACTTTACTCACCAGGAGAAATTGAGGCACCACTTTAGAGGTCCCCTTTCACCAGCTAAATAATGAAAAAGCAACAAACAAACAACAACAACAACAACAACAAAACTCTAGCAATATCCAGCCATGCAGAGACAATGTTGTTTTAATTTGTTCAGAGATTTGAATCTCCACCCCAATAAAAAAAGGTGAATCGTGTTTTGTTTGTAGTGCTCGCAAGTGGTGGACTCATCAGGGGGAGGGACCAAAATACAATGAAAAGGGCACCAGCTGCAGTCAGTGGTGAATCAGTGCACACTAAGTCATGACCATGCAAATTACAGGGAAGCTAAAGGGAGCTCGGCTTCCCTGGAAGGCTGCTATGAAACAGTGAGGAGGAGCTCTAAAACATTGACCACTTTTGTGTCACTTTTTAAATTGTATTTTCTGTTTAATTAAGGTTGCTGAAATAAAATAATAAAATAACAGTTAAAATATGTCCATGTTGTGTATTTATTCGCCCATTACATTCCAATTGCTGAACAAATTTAATTAAGTCAGTTCTACCTATGGCAGCGCTTCACGGCAGGTCTGCGCCCAGTGTCTTTCTGGAGATGATGAGATCGATGGACAGATGTGCCATTCGGTTATCCTGCTTGCTTTTTTATGATAAGAATTAAATGTTGGCCCTATTTGCATTTTGTGACAGTGAACCACAGAGGAATAGATAGAAACAAAGGGGGAGAGAGAGAGAGAGTGCAAGCTGCAAACAGCTGTTTTAATTCTCTGTAAAAGAAATCTTTGGTAAACACCTAAGTTTACAATTTTTTCATTTTATTTTTTTTTTTTTCTACACATTTTCAGTATTTTTGTCCATGTGATGTGTTATTCTTGAAGGGGTCAGTGAAGCACAAAATGTTACCTGCATTTGTGATTTTGTTGTTTGTTTGTTCTGATAGTTAAATGTATTCCTTGATTTTGAAAAAGTAGATTGGTATTGTTGTTATTTAGCCTTATTGACAGTATTAACTGTTTGTAGAAGTAACAATAGTTTTTTGTAGTTGTCCTGCAATTGACCACACTGCCATGCACGTCTATGTATGCGTGTTCGTACCGGAAAATATGGTTCTCTCGAAAGCCACTGTGTAATTTGAACGCTGGTCATTATGCATTTATAGTGAAACAGTTCTGAACCATTGTCTAGCATGAAAAGCAGCCTTACGGCACTGTGTTGTTCAACACTGGAATGTATATACATGTTTTAACCATTCCATAAGGGCATTTTTGATGCATTTTTTTCAACCAGAGGGTGCGATCGTCACACCATTGATTATCCTGTATTATGGTGGAAGCAGGAATCTCACAGATATCTCAGATCATGAGCACATAAAACTAAAACTATCTCATGGCCACATACCACCAGGGGTAAGTAGGAAAATATGTCCGTGTCAATAATTTAAGGGTTTGGGGCTCTGCTGTCCGGTCCTACCTATCTGGCCAGAAGTAATTTCATAGATTGGAGCTTAAATTTTGTGCCCTTCATGCACTGTATCTAGGAAAAGACATTGAGCTAATCGTAAAAGATCCTTCTCCACCAAATATTCTGGACCTGGACAGGACTTTGGAGCTGCACTCACTGTCTCAGTTTGCTTTGCTAGGCAAGTGTTTGGTGGATTAACATCAGTGGAAATTTATAATGTATCAGATCTGTTCCAAGCTTCTAGCTCCCTGAAATCAAATAAGCCTTGCAGAAATGAGCCAGATCCTGTTTTAAGATATAAGCTGTTGTTGAAAGTTGTTTTGCGGGGTCTGTTAGTGTATTGGGGGACAAAATATAATATATTACAAGACACCATTATTCAAACTGGATCTATTATCCACTGAGAAGCTTAAATTTTGCATGTACTTAGAGGCAGAAAGAACAGTAATTCACATAATTTATAGCCACAGAGGATGAGGCAATAAAGTCGCAGCCATTAAATAGGGTTTTCAGAGATGAAATTAGTTTTCATGCAATTATGACTCTCCCTTAATTCTTGACACACAGGCACTGAGCATGAAGAGGGGGAGGTGCTGTGCATCACGTAGACACACACACACACACACACACACACACACCTCCACGAGTTCACAGACACCCATGCACGCGCACACATTGATACCGTCATGCACATGTGCAAACACTCGTCCTCAGGCACGATTGAGTGCTGTTGGTTGTCAGTACCTTGTCGTCACAGCAAAGTGTTGTTAATTAAAAGTGGATGTGATGTTTATTAAGATTGCTAGCAAGACATCCACCCACGCTTCTTCAAACCTCTTTCTTAACTTCATTAGCTCGATCCAACACTCACAGCTCCACAAACACGCTGAAGATGATTGCTTTCTCACCAGCATGTCTGCGCACTTTTACACAACCTTGCAGGGGAGGTTTTTTTAAATGAAAATGACCTTTTTGTCATCACATTCCGTGATATTTCGTACTGTATACGTGCATCTTTGTGTGTATGTTTGCACGGGTGTGTATCTCTGTGAAAAGTATGCAGACACATGGACTTGTGCGTCTGCACACGTAAGTGTGAATGTCCTTTGATTGAGGATGTCAAAGGTGGCCGCCCACGCAGCAATTAGAGGTGCTGGGAGAGTGTGAGTGTGTTTATATGTAATGTGATTGTGGTTTCTCTGAAGGAGTTTTTAATAGAGGTGCAGAGACAGATGGCATGCATTCATTATAGCATGATGGGTGAACACATCTGAAAAACTCCTCTTCCTACCCGTCTATCCCTCTCAATCAAACTTTCTCCAGCCTTTTCTTTTCTCGCCATGCGGCCCATTGCTCGCTGACACAAAGCTGCAGCAATCAATGCATTCAGTTAAGACATGACACCAGCAACTGCTGTATGGGCTTTGTATCATTTCCTCTCTTACTGGAAGGAAGCACTATAATCATATACTGGTATGGCACATATTCCACACAAAACACTCAAACTCCACTTCAACACAGAAATAGGTTTCAGTTTCTAAATGTATTCACTGCTTTGGAGAGGGATATCACTTGCACAAGTGAGGCTATGTAGAATCTCTGCTGCAGTCCAGAACCATAATACCTCAATCGGGGAGTTGAAATATTAAAACTACCATTCTGCCGTGAAAAAAACTTATGAAAACTCCTGAAAAATATGAGATTTGGTCCATTCCCACCAGCCCACCCGCCCCTGTGCTCCAATTTCCTTTCAGAAGAGATTGAAAAGTCTCTTAGAGTCTTCCGTCTCATTTCTACGCCTGTCAAAGATCTCTACGGTGGAAAAAAAGGAGAAGAGTGCTAAGAAGGGTGCGTATAGATCAAACACTTTATAATGTAGTCCAATGAAGCTGGGAACTCCAAACGCCATTACCCGCAATGACACGCTGCCAAATCACCATCAGAACCTCCCTGTCAGCTTTTAAGGAAATAGACTTCATTTTTATAGAAAAAAGAGGGCTTTTGACAGTTAAGGGGTGTGGTGGAAGAAAAGGAGACTGCCGAGAAATGAAGTGATGGAGAGAACGAGAGAATGGGAGGAGGAGGAGACTCGAGATAAGATGAAAAGATGAGAGGTAATTGCCTCTATTATAGAAAAGAAGGGGAAAGATGAGGAGGAGTGTGGAGGGGAGGGAGGAAGACGAGGAAGCGAGATATTAAAGTCGCACCATCCGGCTTTAAAAGGTCACCTGTGAAGTCTAAGCAGCTGTGCTTGTCCGTTATGAACACACAGCTGTGCTGTACACACCAGGCAGAAAGTTTTCTGCCTACTTCAGTGGTTACGTCAATCAGTCTCTACTCTGTTATATTTGCTATACTGTATATATATGCATATATATACATATATGTATATACATACATACATACATATATATATACATATATGTATATGTATGCCACAAACTGTATATATAATTCAAGTAAATCAATCTTGGTGTTGTGTTTGTGTTGTTATTTGTTGTGTCCTGTCCAACTGCTTGGACAGATGCTTTGGCAAAATTGTTGTTAAACTTTCATGCCAATAAAGCCCCCTTTGAATTGAATTGAATATATACAGTGTTCACATAGTTTTACCCACACACAGGCTGTGTATGTCAAATGTGAGCCTGGTGTTATTGCCCTTGTACATTGTGAAAAAAAAATGCAATTTTCTCTCTAAATGGAGAGAAAAAAAAGTGAAATGAGCATCAGCCTCGGTGGTAGCAGTTGCCTCTGACCTATCTGTATCTCTCCGCTCTATCGGTCTTGTATCTCTGGTGCCTGAATGCATAAGTGGCTAACCTGTCCTCACATCTGTCTCTACCCTTCCACCCCTCCTTTCACTCACAAGACCCAGAGGAGGTTTATCAGCACGTCTTTTCTCGATTTTCTTATCTGCCTTCGCTCCGCGGTTCCTGTTAAGATCTCCCACGTTACTTTCTCTTTTTGTTCATCAACATTTCTCTATCACCTCAGTGTTAACCTTTCTTTTCGCTTTAGCTCAAAGATTTGGCATCGCTCTCCTTCATTCATCAACCTTTTGCCTCTATCATCGGCCTTATTCCTTCCTCACTGTCCTGCTCATTTCCTCTCCTCTTTCCCATCATATTACTCCGCATTTCGCTTCCTCTCACATCTTTCCTCCTCTCTGTCCACTTCACCTCATCCCATCCTCTTAAATCCCCCATTTCCTTCTTAAATCTCTCCTTTCATCGCCCATTTAGTCCCGCTCAAATCCTCCCTTTTCTCCCTCTGCTTCATCTCTCCCTCAGCTCTGCTATCCCCTCCAAACTTTGCCCTCCTTTTCCTCTCTTCTTTATTTAGTCGTCCCCCCTTTAACTTTAACAGCTCCGCTCGCACCCTCCCTCCCCACGTTTCTCACCGCCCGCTCACCATGCCCTCCTCTCGACTCTTCCCTCCTCCCTATTCTCCCTCCCCTCGCTCCCTCTCTTTCACCTGCCGCAGTGCTGCCAGTGAGGCTGTCTGTGAGATAAGCAGCCCCAGTGTAGAGCCATCAGGTTCCTGACAAGATACAGCCTCACGTGTTCAGGCGTGACCCACAGCCAGACTGCCATTGAACTTGTCAGAGAGAAACTGGCGGCTCAGGGCACAAGATGGCTGCTGGCGGACAACGTAGAACTTGCAGAGGGGGCCGTTTAAAGTATGAATTGTTGTTTAGACACACTGGAGAGCTTTGACCTTGTCCACCTCGAGCATGCTGTCAAGAGTTGTAGACTGGATAAGGTTGAGCAGGGGGCAGACAGAGAAAGTCTTGGGCAGTGACAAAAGCGCAAGCACTAGACTCACTTGTACTAACACGCTCACTTATACACACACAGAGAAGAAAGAAAAATCACAAATTATACCCAGTAAAAGGATGTGACAGATAATAGCCCACAACCAGAGACATGACAAGGCTTACACGTACGTACAAAATAATGGTGCATACGTTTCATATTAGAAAAAGTCATCATCATTCTCACAGCGAACACATCCGCCCATACACATCCACTCCTGAATACCTAATCAGCCGCCCACTTACAATCACACACACACATACTCGCGCACACACCAGCGTCCCTGTGGGCCTGATGGCGCTGCGTTTGTCTTGTAGTAGGGCCTGTGGCTCTTACCAATTAGCAGAGCAGAAGAGAGAGATTTAAAACACGATGACACCATGGTGTTTTTCTCCCACAGGCCACTGCGGCCCCAAAAGCACAGATCACAAGTGATCAAATCACATCAAAGTGCTAACACAAGCCAGATGACACACACACATACTGTACTTACCTCCACAAACACACATACAGACTGTACAGATACAGTTTGGAGTACAGTGATGCACACAGCTATTGTGAACAAGCATGTGTGCCTGCAGTACACTGTAAATAATGGGTGCCTGCAAACAAATCAGATGAATGGATAAAGAAATGTACAGTATATATCGTACAGTGTTTCCAGTGCAATATATCCTTATTAGATCAAAAGATCCAGATGCCATACAAGAGAATCTTTTCAGTCTATGTGATCATGATTGGGAGAGGAAAAAAACTGGAGAAGGTCTTTGCTTTATAAACAAAAAGTAAAGTGTTTTTTTAATCATACTCAATTAACAAAGGTGCTCTTTAGAGTCAAGGGCCACAGCAGTTGCAAACAAGAGGAAAGAAAACCAAGGCACTCTGAGACCTGAGTATAATGAAAAGCCTTTAATATTACATGGCTGACACCAGCGCATCACAGCAGAAAGCCTTTTTTCAATGTGTTGAGGTAAAATACAAACACAGATGCTTAAGTGGCAATAGACACGGCACAGTTAGATAAAAGCTACATCTATCAAAATAGATGTAAATAAAAGCTGAGAGCAAGGCTATAGAGATCAATGAGATCAAAAACCTCATCATTTTTATATAACGTCACTGTAATTGAAATATCAGATTACTAAGGAGAACAAATGCATTTTTTAAAATCTAAGGAATCACATTTTTTACTAGAAAATCAGCACTCTCTGGCTCAATGGGTTCACTTTTAACTATTTTTCAATTTCAGGGTTGCGTTTTACTCAATTTGGTCTTTGAATCAAGGCAAATTCTTTTTTAAGCCGATGATGCAGTCATTTATTTATTTTTGTGACAGACTTTGTAGTGCAAGAAGAGCAGCAGGTGCAGCAGCAGTGCTGGTCTATGACTCTATCTGATTTAGACCTTGCAATTAATCAATTTTTAATCACTTTTGAGTTATGTGCGCTTCCTTTTCTAGAGCCACGGCCGAGCATCCACTTGAAAAACATTTAAAATCGCGAGCATGGCTCTACAGATAACTTTTGCCGTTTAGTGGATAGAAGAAGCATTCCGTCAGAAAGGTAGTTTTAGCGCTAATTAAAAAGTAAAAGTATAAAAGCCACATGGGTGTTTCTGATAATCATCATCTTACACTTGAGGTTAACAGAAGGTTGACAGAATTAATTTTGATGAAAAATGTTATTGTGTTTATGGGAAAGGCTGGTGAGCGCGGTGATTATATGGTCCTGTTGGGTATGCACATTTGCACAGTGTCTCTGCATATTAGACACTATTTATCATAGTGTTCTGAGAATTGTTAGGAACAAAAGTACAAAAAAAAAAAAACAACTGAGCAGAACACACATTTTTCTTGTCCATGTGAATGCACAGTGACTGCAGTATCTTATATTTATTCATGAATTCATTCTGTCTGTACTCCCCTTATTTATGTATTTAGATTACAGAAGAGTGTAGAGGTGGCTACAGCGGGAGTTCCCAAGATTCCCTTCTGCTCACTGTCCCAAAAGCTTTGTCAACAAATACGGGCTATAAATCTATCTCGATGTCTGCCCTCACAGTGAGGAACAGCCTGCAGGAAGATTTCAGATTTGAGGAACGAGACTCTTCTCACTGAGTTCAAAGCAGTTGATACAACTATAAAAAATGATACTATTGGGAGTTGTTAAGGCTTTGAATTAGTTTCTGTCTGTTTGGCATTTAGATTATACTCCCACCCATCTCTCTCTTGCTCACTCTTCCTCACTTTCATCGCTGGTTTGCCTCTCTATGGCTTTGCATGATCTGTATGTCCTGCTAAGTTCTCAGCTTGGCTTTCCTTCGATCACAGTGGGAATACCCTGCTAAGATAAAGGCTACAGGTTTACACTGTGCGTGCCTGACCTTGTAAAGAGCACCATATGTGATCACTTCACATGTTAAAGGGGTCCTGTTGAACTTGTGAACCATTATGCTTGTGTGTGTGTGTGTGTGTGTGTGTGTGTGTGTGGCTTCAGTTGTGCTGGAAGGCAAAGTGCCGTGAGGGGGGGTCACAGAGGAACCACTCAGAGGAAGGATAAATAACCTCTATCTGCAGTCATTACCCCTCTGTTGTCTTTCTCTACCTCGATCTCTCCATGATTCAGGAAGCAAGGCTTTCCATTCATCTATTTTTCATGCCTCTTGTGTAGTTTTCATCTGTGAAAAGGGTACGGTCTAAGCTCTCTTCCCTTCTCCCCCTAAAAATAAGACACCCTTAATATCATCCACTACCTGCAAGCTTCCATCAACTCACCCCCCCACTCCCTCTGCCTCAAGAGGGGTAAGTGTGTATGGGTGTGTTTGAGCTTGTAGTCCGTGCGTGCAAAGCGTCTGTGTGTACTGGTGTGTTCGGAGTGTGTTTGAAAGTGTGTCTACGTAGGAAAAAAACAACTCATCTCCTTACTCATCTCCTCCCGGAACAAATGCTTCCTGAGTGAATTTTGCTTTCAGAGGCGCAATCTCCCCTCCAACAATAGCGCTCCCTTTTAAAGATACCAAGAACGACGCACAAGCACACTCACACACATACATGAAATCGTCAGAACATAAACATCTCCACTAGCCTTCTGCTTGCCCTAGTTAAGAGGACACGATGTTCACTGGTCCTCAACATATATGAGGAGGAAAAAAACATCGGTGTCATGTCAAGAATGACATTAGTGGAGCAGTGGAGTAGAAGGAGGGCAAGAACGGCAACGCATTGTCTGTGTGTGTGTGTGTGTGTGTGTGTGTGTGTGTGTGTGTGTGTGTGTGTGTGTGTGTAGTGGGGCAAGATTGTTATGGGTGAGTGAGTATTCTGTGTTTCTCTCCTTGAATTGAGATGACCATATGTGATCTGCCTGTGTGTGTGCTTGTGTCTTACGCTGTGAGCATTCCCTCCGTGCGTGTGAACAATATACAGTACACACATGTATCATTGCAATTTATTATGAATTTGTTCGCTAATTTTGCAACTTTAGGCATGTAAATATAAGCAAATGACTAAAATATTTCTATTTTTGGTAAGAATTTATGTTTAAAACAATGGGCGTCCGGCAGCCTAGCGTTAAGGACATATACCACATGATCAATTCTAAACTTTTTGGCATTATCTCGTGTGCACATGAGAGAGTCTAGTCAAAGATATAATATGTAGTAATTCTGTATAATAATGTCTGAAAATGATTAGGTCTTTGTTATATGTTTTGTTGCGTTGTGAACTTACATTATCACCAGTGTTTCCAACAATGTTCAAATCCAGAGAAACCCACAAGTTTAGTCAAAGTAACGTGTTTCATTAGGCCGTCATCACTTCTTCCGGGTTAGGGGAGTCAGCTAACGAAACTCAATTTAGAGTGAATGAACTTTAAAACATTACATTATCTGTGAACATTTGTGCCTGAGTCACGTCACATAGATTTTCATCGTCAGCGGTGGTCGGTTAATGGTGTGTTTACCACCAGCAAAACGAGTTTGACCACAGGATCATTTTTGTCTGTTGCAGCCAGATTGCTTTGCTACATTAGCCGTGAGCTAACGTTAGCCAGCACAAAGATCGTGTGTGCGTCTGTGATTCTCTCTCTTCTTTTCCCCTCTCCGCTTTGTAATGTCTCCATGAAATAAAGTACATTTCTCATCCAGTTCCTTCAGCAGTCAACAAAAGTAAAAAAATAATCGCTGAGCTCTCACCTTCTGTCAGTAAACGGCTCCAGATCAGAGCAGAATCCGATCCGATGTGACCGTTTATTCCTCAGATCTGGCTGAGCCCCTGAACCTTTAGCCGGATCTGAGCAGCTGAGCAGCAGCTCCTTCCTACAAAACACAAAAATAGCAGAAATTACATATTGTACCTTTTAGGTAGAAAATGAAATGGAGGGGGTAAGTGGGTGATGTTGGGGGAGTGTTTGGTACGCAAGTAACATTGCTATTTTCTGTCTTTCTCTATTAATAAAGGCAAAATTGCAACAACAACAACAAAAAAATCATGTAAATGACTTATTTCAAATAGAGGTGGTTTAACTAATGGACTTCACTTTGAATCTCCTTGTTTTTGACAGGTGCTTTATAAATAGACTTGCTTTGACTTATATAGATACAGATGGGTCTCAAATGAAAGGGAACACCATTAAAACTAACAACATACAATACGAACAACTGTTGGACCGCTGTGAGCTACCAAAACAGTTTTAGCTGTCCTCGGCATAGTACTGTAGTACTGTGGGGATAAGGACCATTCTTCTAAAAGATATTCCCTCATTTGATTTTTAATTGTAGTGAAGAGCGCTGCCACTTAAAAATCTTCCACAGGTGATTAACTGGGTAGAAACCTGGTGACTGCAGGAATATCCCATGTGATTCACATCTGAATTTAATATCTTTCTCCACTCATATATTCATTTTTTCCCTAGAATGTTCCAGTCATCCGTCTTATGAAGCCACAGATACAGGCTGTAGTCATATAGATGCATTGTAAATCATGTATATACACAAATTGTTTTCGACCATCACACCCATATTTTTTGGATATAAAATGTGTTCTGTGTGTATGAGTGTGTGTGTTAGTAGTTCTCAGCAGCCCTCCCGTGGAGTCGGTCTGGTCATATTGCCATTGAGCTGGCTGAGATGCCCTACAGGTCACGCCTTGTCTCTTCTTGTCAGCGCATGCAGGTAACATCATGTAATGTATCCCTTCTCCAACTATTACCCCATGGCCTGGGGTTTTGGCACAACTTCTGACCGGTGTGTGCAGCAGTGCACGGGCCATCCTCCCTCCTAATTGAATTATCGGAGTGCAAAAACAGGCATCAGACGGGATTCATGTCAGACTTGCCCCTGAGCATCCAGCCAGCCAGTCAGCCAGCGAGCCAGCCAGCCAGGCATTTTCTGCTTATTCAAAGACAAGCACAGTGTGTGTAGATGCATGTGAGTCCATGTGCTAAGGGCAGGAATGAGTGTGTATGTGTGCAAGTCCGAGGCTTTGCGCATGTGTGTGAATGTGTGCGCCGTGAGGCTCCGAAGAGAGCACTCTAATTTCCGTCTCAGAGGAAAGTGTGATTGAACACAAACCCTTTTGCCAGCGGGTCGAAGCAGTCACACGCTGCAACAACACAAGAGGAGATAAAAAAGCAGAAGTCTTATTTTGTCCTTTATTTTCCCTCTACTCTGTCTCTATACTGCCTTTTCTCTGTTTTTTTCCCTTCTCTTTCATCCTTCATTTTCTCTTTTCTAATTGAATATCTTTTAGCCTTTTCTAATATTTTCTTTCTTTTCTATTTTCATCAATTTGCTGTTAGTGGAAAAGTAATATAGAGGTTTTGCAAATTTACTGTATTTCTGATTGCTTTCCTGTATGAATTTATTTAGGCTTCTGGGCATCCTCGCGCATGTGTGTGTGAGTGTGTGTGTGTGTGTGTGTGTGTGTTGTGGACCATCTGGCCATGGACAGACCTGACTATGGATACAATCACAACAGATTAGAATGAGGTGGAGGGGAAAGCTCCTCTTCTCTCCTTCATTTAACTCATCCCTCCTTGTCTCCCTCGCTTCATTTAACCTGCTCCACTTCTTCACTTCGTCTGCGTGCGTGGGTGTTTGTGTGTGTGCGCGTGCAAGCATTTGAGCATCTGTGTGTGTGCACGTTCCCATGCCGAGCTTCTTTCTGAAATGTCACCAAGTGTGATTATCTTGTATTGGTCAGTAATTGAGAACAAGTCACCTATTGGCTGCTAATGGGACGTGTTTAGCTTCTGAGGCTGTGGTTGACATCATGGCCAACCCTCTGAATGTTAATCCCCACTGGGTCGCCATGCGGCTAACCCTGATGCTAACGAGTGTGAACACTCCGCTGATTAAAAAGATTAATAAGGCTAATGGGTGAAAAACAGCGTCAGTTTAGGCTGAAGCACTGAGACAAATAGACATGAGGGGGCACACACAAAGGGAAGCACTGATAGAGAGATAGAGTGTGTGCGTGTGTGTGTGTGTTTGGGCTCCCCTCATCTCTTCATCTGCTCAAGTCTGTTTGGCACTCATTCGCCACGAGTGGCTGTGACCCTAGTTTTGGCATGCCGTGAGAGTTATCTGTATGAGTGACTGAGCGGCGTTTATACAGTGTGTGTGTGTGTGTGTGTGTGTGTGTGTGTGTGTGTGTTTGTGTGTGTGTGTGTGTGTGTGCATGCGTGCACACGTGTGTGGGCGGATGTTTGCGTTCATTATAACACCATGGGTCTATGGCTCTTTGTGTGTGTGATTGTATCAGTGTGCATGTGTGTTTGTTCAAAATTGGCTCTGTGTGAAAAGAGCTAAGTGGGAGTCACCCGGAGAATGATTTTGGGCAATTTGTCTCATGTGTTTGTGGCTCCGTGGTGACGTAGCTGCTGCAGAGCTGTTCTGTCCTCTTCTCCGGACCTCCGAGTGGGTGGGCCACAACGACTGAATGTGTCTCACTGACAAACTGTTTCCCTGTCATTAAAATGTGTATTCACCAGATGAGGCATGCAGCGCACTTGAGGCGAGATGTGAAAGCTCCACAAATTGACCTTGATGGGATGTCGTGGTGCGAGGAGTGGCTTTTGGCCCTTTTTTTATCTTTCCTTCTAGAGTGCTTTGCACTCTTATACATTTGGTTCTTGAAGTTGCTGTTGGTGGATATTGTTTTGATGTATTCTACAGCTTTTATACAGTGCAGTTCCTATAGTAATTTCTGCAAGTCCTCCACCCTGTGCCCTTTATTTTTACAACTCATCTGAAACAGCTAAATGGTTTTCAAGGTTTTAAAGTAACATCTTGAGGAAAAATAGAAAAAATGCAATCTTGTAGTAGTAATATCCACTTGTAGTGATGACGGCATCAGTACAGTTAGTTAGAACTGAAGAAACCTCTTGGATGAGAGGTGGAACGTCTTCAAGAAACTGAAACAAGTCCAGTTGCCTACGATACAGCACCTAGATTTACAATGACCTGAATGACAGAGAACCTTCATCAACAAGCATCAGTACAGTTTTTGTTATTGGTGTCTTTATGCACTCACAGCACTTGAGTAAAGGTCAGAGAAAGGTCATTGTCTTTGTTTGATTGGTTGATTGATGTATTTATGTATATAGCCAACCATGACGTCTTGGCTTTCAGCCTACACCTAACCACACTCTGGAGTCCTGCTCTTTGTACGCCTACCATCCACCCCTCACCACCTCATTTCAAATCTGTTGTGATATATAAATTACACTTTAAAACATTGCCTCTAAATATAGAGTTCTTACCTGAGACATAATTCTCACTTTCTCTAAACTCTCAGCTATAACTATCAGCACAAAGTAGCTCTTGCTCACTAACCTCTCATAATGACTCATCTAAAAACTTGCTTCAGTGTGTGAAACATGTTATACAGATAACAGTGTGAAATATATTACAATATGTGTGTAAACCACAGTTGACAGAGAATGGCTCTTACACTTGGCACATCCACAGGTTGTTTTCTATTACTAAGTACAGACTCCACTCAGAAACACAAATTTTACTGCTCTTGACAAATCAAATGCGTTACTTACTCCAAATGACACATTCACACTTTGAGACTCTTTGTACTGTATGTTAGTGAGTTATTACATCCAATTAACGCTTCTTAACCTCAACAACATACAATAGTAACCTTACTACAGATTCCAACATCATTAAGAACACCTGCTCCTTTTTTTAACTTGCAACAGACTATTAGTGTGTTATCTTTTCAACTTTTTAGAAATGCAGGTCACTACATTTAATTAGCTAGAATAGTGCAGCTTGTGCACATAGTGAAACCAAATATTTTTAAGCTGCTCCTTTTTCATCCATTAGGTTGAACTTTAACCTGCAAACATGGGACAATTAAAAATACTCTGCTGGAGGCCACTCAGGTCATACATGATGTTGCCTGCTGCAGCAGCCTAGTCCCTAATTGACACTAAAACAGAAACCACTGTTTTAGGCAATTTGTTAAGGCATTTTATTACTGGCATATATTGATGAACCATCTAAACAGAACCATAGATACTTGAGCAGCTACACAAAAAGTGATTGATTCCTATTTAAAAACTGCAAACTAAATAAGGGAAAGAAGGCAGTCATATCAGTAAAAAATAAAGTATGAAAGTGTATGAACCATACAAGATGAACATAGAGAATTTTGATGGGCCGATGATTTTTTCCTTGTCATCGATTCAACCCTTTGTGTTTAATATACAAAAAGAAATTGGCACGGTTTCAAGCGTAGTAGCTTGGAACGCCTCACTAAACCATGCGCACCAAATTCACTGATACTTATCCACTTGGGAGTAACCTCGGGTGCATCAAAATCAAGCAGCATTCTGCTTTGCTTTGTGAGCAGCAGATTTCATCGGCAGAACAACCTCCACCTCAAAGCGTTTAACAGAGGCGTCTATTGAGATTGCATGGATCTTGCAAGGACAATGAACCATTTCTGAAGCACAAATAGTAAAAATCTGTTTTTTTTTTAATCCACAACGGACATATTGTATGCAATCCTTGACAAGGAAAATGAAATTGTAAGGCAAAGAAAAGGAGAGAGATTTTTTATCCGACCATGAATGAAGCACATAGAAGACATTAATGACCAGTTGACTGCAGCTTTGTCCAAAAAGATTTGCTTCAGAATTGTTGTAGATGAGAACATAAATGTGACCGATGTTGCACAGCTGTGTGGTTGCTGAAAGATTCATAGTTTTCTTTGCAAGACTCCAGATGAGAATATTCTGAATACACCGCTTTAAAAAGGAAGAAAAACTTTTGAGTGCAAAACAACTCCAACTTTTCATATGATCATAAATCCAGAAATCACTCTTTTCAAAGCAATAATAATAATAAAATCAGAGTCCCCTTTGATTTGCGTTCATCGGCTGAATGAAGTCCAGTTCACTCTTCCCACGGACCTGGATCTGCACCAACATCCGTCGTATCCATTTGGATTTACTTCTAAAACTCGTAAAGAAACGTTAAGACCGTTATCTAGGCTGCGCATTGGTGTCAGTTGCAGGTTTCTATCCCTATTTGTCACGGTATAGCAGCTGAACAAAGACTACCCTCAAAGAAAACATATTTAAATCTGCTAGATTTTTATTTTGATCTGCATCAAATTGTACTCACTCATAGATATAATATAGATAATTTCATCAGGATCATTGCATCATTCCCTGAGAAATTAACAGAAATGTCATAAAACACTATCTCGCAGAGTAAAAAAAAAAAGGTCAGAAAACATTCCCGGATCTGTCCATTTATCTATATCTGCACCAAAGGTTAATGGGGTCTATTCTTGGCTGAGGCCCATCCTCATTTTGTGTAATCTTGCTGATAAACCAACCACCAACCACCAACCGGACACCGGTGAAAACAAAAACCTCCTTGAGACGTGCAACAGTTCTAGTGATATGAACATTATGACCCAGAATATCGTGACCCTGTGATGCATGGTGAGTAAATCACTTATTGTAAAATGTAGAAGCAAGGAATTTTATCATTGGCATGTCATGCATGTTTGCCTGAATACATGTTAGAGCCATTGTAAGCTTCATTATCTAAAGTTTTCATTGATTGCAGAAATTGCAAAAAGATTTGAAGTTAATATGGGCAGAGAAGGGGGCGGGGGGAAGAGATAGTCAATTACATCAAAAGATTGGCTAGATTGGGCTCATGATTATGATTAAACTTCTAATAAATTTGTGGTTGCAAACTGTGATCCAATGAAGACATTAGCTAACCAAGCTGCCTCAGTTTATCTCCCCTTGAAAGTTGGTTGACTTCATCAAAGATTTTTACCTGGCGAACGCATGGGTTTTCATTAATTAATAATCAGTGAAAGGGAGAAGACATGAAAGTGTACAGATACAGTATCTCAGGTGATCTACAATGTTAACTCTTGAGAAAAAAAATCTGTCTATTTATGACTGACTTTAATTAGAACAAAGCAGCCCATGTATGGCCAAATGGTTATGGTTCAAAGGTTTCAGTTTCTCACAAACATTTTTGCCCACTGGCTGAACCATCCTGTACAAGTTTTCCAATATCGGCCAAAGGAACCCTAAAAAAGAAAGGGCCATGACGTCAATTTTGCTTTATTTTGCTTCCTGTTGTCAGTGTTATTGCAGTCTCATTAGCGATATTTTGTCAGACCTGCCCCGTTCGGTCACGATATTGTTAGCTCTGTCATCATCAATCATTTTGTGATTCTTTTCAAAGTGTATTCTTTGACTTTCTGAAGACATTTCTTCATCAGAAGTTATACAACATACATACAGTATGTTGGGTGTTAGTGTGTTTTTCCTTGCCTCCCATAGACTTCAATATAGTTGTCACCACTGTCTGGCACCAAAGCGAGATTCAGTGACGTAATGACCTTTCCTTCTTTTTGAAGTTCCTCGTTTGGAACCTACTGTCATACTGTTCACTTATTATTATTTCCATATTTTTTTTGTTTTCTGTCGCTTTTTGGTTTATCTGCCAACAAAAAACTACAGTTAAGGCAACAAACTGGTTAGTTTTAGAAAAAGATGATATGGGTTGAAATGGACCCTACTTTATACAACGGAACCCTATTGCTCATGTTCAAACCCCATTGGCTCACAGAACTAAGGACATCATGAGGGAGGACTGCAATTAGACCCTTCTCGATCCTCCTGCCCCAACCCCCTACGCAGACATTGTTGCTGTATTATAATGTCGCCTGACTTCATCCTTTGCTCCTGTCACAATAGACCTTTTTTGAAACACTTTGGCTTGTCATAGCAGAAAAAGCACAGGTGCAATTAATGATACTAAAAAACGGCTGCATCCCATTGAGGTGAGCTTGTTTCAGGGTCCGGGTATTCTGCATGCTGGGGCGCTGGCATGACTTACAGGGACACTTGATGGAATTTAGCCATCGTGAGCAGAATTTGTTTCTCCTCTGCTTCTCTTGCTGTGACTAGTCACAATGTCTGCTGTGCAAAAGGCCTATTCACACTTATAGTCGTTTCTAAGGCTGAAGGTTGTGATGTTGATCATCTTGTATTGTAAGGTGTTCTGCTGCTTTTGTCACTATTCAGAGCCCTTGGAGTCAACACTTCAAAAATAATCAACAAAAATGTGATGATTAAAGCTTCAGAAATTGCAGGGATGTTTCATTCAATTGCAGAGGTTATAATGTCCACTAACATGTCATTATAACCCAAGATGTATTCTTTCTCTCGTTTCAAGGTTGCCACATTGTCAGTAATTGCATATGTCTCTTCATCACAGATTATGGGATACTGGTTTCAAGTCTGCGATAACTGAAGAGGTGAATATTTACATTTAGATATGTGTGTTTGATGTGTTTATAATTTTACTGCAAGTGCTATTACTGTGTGAATTTTCAGTGTATTCACAAAACAAGAGAGGCATAGTGGGACTGTGTGTAATCACAGAGTAGAAAATACAAAGTAAAGGCTGTAATTAAGCCCGCTTTTTTTTTTTTTGCCGTAATGCGGTAAAAAACAACAAAGAAACAGTGTTTTTTATACCTCCTCAAAATACTAGTATTAGCTGCACAAAGTAAATTTTCACCACTCAAATACAATTAATATACACTAATGGCTATAGGGCTACAAATAACACTGTACAGTGCTAAATGGAGATGAACACAATGAGTCCATAATAGATGCACTAAACAGGCCGTTTGTCTCTAATGGCCTCAATAAACAGCCACATCGCCATCTAGTGACACTGTTAGGAAACACAAGCTTGAGAGCTGGCAGTTGAAGTTACATTAGCAGCTGCTTTTGTGCAGGATATTGCTGACCTTGTGTATGTCATTGGGGATATAAACATCCGTTCAGGTATTCTACACACAGGAACTGTGTACAGACAAATGCACAGATTACACACACACACACACACACACCTACACACACGCGTACACACACACACACACACACACACCACATACCACATTTACACATAAAAGTGAGTCGGTGAGCAAAAATAGAAATGCAGCTTTTGTCCAGAAAATCCTACTTTCACAAAGACAAATACTCAAGTCTTACCTGCATATTGACTAATGCTCTGCACATAAAGGCACACATGTAAAATACAAGCAGTTCAACAAACAAAGAGCATGCACCAAACCTTGTGCTTTAAATACCTTTGTTTCCTGATTGGTGACAGTTAGTCCTTTAGCTTCACATTTACCATCAAGTTCTTTTGCTTTAACACATGATTATAAGTAAATGTTTTTTGCACAAAGTAATGGCTATTGAATAATGACACCATCAACGTTTAGATTATTTCTATATGAACCTTACTTTCACTTTGCAGTTTTGTTTGTCATGAAATCTCCTTGGAAAATGAAGGCTGACTGGCAATCGAGAAAGGCTGGCAGCTTGGCATCATCTGCTGTCATGTCTATATTTTAGACTAAATGGATGAGTAAACTCACATTTTGTCCTGTCTTATTGACAGCTGCTGCTCTGAGGAAAACGGAAAGGGATCCAGTTGTCTTTGCATCAGCAGTAGCAACAATAATACCACCTGGAACCACTAGAGGGGAAATTTGTCTATTTCTACTTTAAATATATGCAGACAAGTCCACCTCCATTGCTTCTGCATTTATAAGAGTGTCCATTAGCACCTTCCCTAACATCTCAATTCGTATGTCGCTACACTAGTGACTAAAAGTTGTCATCTCAGGACTCCCTGCTCTTGTCTGGCAAGGCCTCTTATGGAGATCGGTATTGTTAAAGAGCCCTCATGTGGGCGGCTCCATTTTCTTTAAGCGATCTGCAAAAAAATGAAACCACAGATACTAGTGACCTCAAATGCTTTGAAACATCACCGTATAGACTTTTTCTAATGATAGAAATGGACAAGTGCTTTGTTTTCCGTACTTTAATGAATAGCTTAATAAGCAAATGGTGTGCTACTAATGATCTTTCTTTTGCTTTCCTAATTTATTGCCTTTGACAGAATGGCAGCACAATTATTTTTCTGAACCAGCATTTAAACAGAGACTCTCAAAAAAAGGCTGCAGTCTCGAGAGACCATCCTGGTTAAATAAAGGTCAAATAAAATAAATAAATAAAATGCACAACAGTAAAACCAACATTATTAACCTACTATGAAAAGACAGCCATTCTGTCAGTAATGATCTACATGTTTCAAACAAAATGCATGTTTACACAGCCCTGAAGGCCAGAGTGCACTGTTTCCTGTGTTGTTGTAGTTGCAGCAGCAAATACAAAAACACAGACACACTCACACATGTGTGTGCACACACTAACACAGGGCTGCTGTGGGTGATCAAGCAGTTGACGTTTGACAAGTGGATGGAAACAGTTGTGGTTTCTGCAGGCCGCGGCCCCTCCCTTAATGCTGCAGAGGGGCTTGAGCTGAAAACAGTAAAGCTGAAAATCCTCTGGATAACATCTGCACCAGCACACATAGCAACAGCATTGTGAAAATAAATGCACATGAACTTGCAGAGACACACAGCCAGACCCAAGACACACACAGACACTGAGAAATAAGCAGTTTTGAAAAGCTTCCTTTCCAGCCTGTCTTGCATTTTAGTTGTGTTAATTTTTCAGCCCAGTTTAGTTCATTTTAATCAGCGTCTAATAAGTCTTCAGGCGCCACTCTGTCACACACCATTTCTGTTTACCACTCCCCTTGGACTGCAGTTCAAGTCTCATTTTTTTGGAAACAAACTCTGCATGATACTCTACTAAAATCTTACTGTTTGTCAAGGCACAGTCACACTTTCAGCTCCCATTCAGATATTCACATATTATTTTAGTTTTAAATAAGGCTGTGAGCAGAACACAAGCAGTGGAGGAGATAGTGGAGTGTGTCTGAAGGCAGGTGTTATACAACTGGCTTGATGACTATTTTCATTTAAGAGATTAACTAAACCAAATAATTTGGTTTCAGGTTCCCAGCAGGCAGTTCAGGGCATTGTGTTTTAAAGAGGAAATAGGACATATTCTAAGATTTGAACTGGTCCATGTATTGTGTTTTTCACCATCCATTATTGCTGGGGGACCAGGTGTAACCAAAAATGAACTGCCAATCCGGTAAAAAAGCTGCCAAGTCAATTGCTTTGGACTTGGCAGCCTTGGTTTTCAGATCCATAAAAGATGTTGGTGAAATGATTCTGGTGTGTTTTCATGTCCAACTGCAAAACATTGACTTTGTGAATCCATATACCCAGTTGTCTATTATGTTAACACAGAGCCTCATTAAAGGCATTTGTGTTTGGAGTGTGGCCAATAGTGTCATCTGTGTGTCCCAGTTTTGTGAGGCCTCAATGTTTGGTCAGCGGATGTATTTGAATCACAGCCACTAATGTAGATCACTAGTTCAGAATAGACTGAAAGATACAACAGTGAGGCTGTGGACTGAGAATTTAGTCAATCAAAACCAATTGCTGTAAAGGGAAAGAGGCAATCTGGTAGGACTGCATAATCACACAATAACACGTATTGCACATGCTTCACCTTTGTTGGTTTATTGTAATGTCATTTCTGGATGGTTTAAGTTCAGCTGCAATGTTTTTTCCAGGAAGTGTTACGCTCTTGTACCACACTGGTCAGGGTCTGTAGTCGAATATACAAAACACAAGACAGTATTGTCTTTTTAATAGGCCCTTTATTGTCATGGCCACATATGGGATATATGGTAAAGAGGATCAGGATTCCCATATGTTTATGATTGTTCACAACAACAGACAACTCAATACAGCTGATTACAGTCTCAGTCTTATGACGGTTTATCCAACATATCCATACACATGATAGCTGTGCTTTAGCTATAGTGACTTTTGTAGGGAAAACCAATTAAATAGAAGGTTTAAGTGAAGGTTTTTCAGATATGTTCTGTATAAACATTTTGTGACTTGGCAAATACATTAATTAAAACACTCATTATGTTGATGAAGGATATAAACCAAGTGGTATTTCTTTCAAAGCATGTTTGCTATAACTAGTGAGTAGTGTATAAACAGTAACATTATCGGGGTGCATGTTTAAGGGAAAAAAAGAAAGTTGTAATTTGTGTGCAGTCATCAAAATATGATTTTTCTGTGAAAATTTGTTGATTTTGTTTGTACTCTATTATGACATATAAATACAGGCACCTGCCATCAGTTTTCATAACACAGCAAGTGGCCAGTATTTAGTATGATTGATTGACATAAACACAAAAGCTCTTCAACTATGTACAAGATTATACCTTAAATCTATCTGGTCGAAAACTTTGATCCTTTAACCTGAAACATTTCCCCTCAAACTCAACAAAACCTCTGAATGGAGGTAAAAAACCTCTATATAATGACAGGTTGTCATTGTGGATCTCAAATGGAAAATCTGATTTGGTCCTTCCAAAGAAGGGATTAATACATTATAATCAATCTTTTAAATTGTCTGAAGATCCTTGTCGAATGTATTTGCTGAGTTCAGTGGAGGGAACAATGTTTGCTCATGGGCTATGTAGATGATCTATAGTCACTGAGGTCTGTAAAGTGTGTCAGTTTGTCAAACCGTGGCAGCAGGCTGACCTGGAAACAGTATCATGTACCTTAGTATAAAAATAACTTAGTGTTCTACCCAAAGTAGACAGAAAAACAAATCTACCTTCATCAAGGGCAGATGTTCTCATTATGATACCACTGAACAGCTTATATGTGTTAAGTATTGTTTGTAAAACATCAGTGGGTGCAATATATTGTTAGTGGTAAACTAAAGTTTGTGCCGCAGTGAAAAGAGCATTTTGGTTGCTACAAAACACTTCATAACGAGCGTTGACACTTCATGACATCTCACCTCATCAAGCAGATATCCTGTGAGATGATACTGTGTGTGCTATGAGAAAGAGTGTAGACAAATGTTTCACATTTGTTGGACTGTTGACTGTATAAAATATGTACGGAGATTTTTTGAACCCCTTGATCCCACTTGGGCACGTCTCGTCTTGTTACTTGCCGTGTCCGACACTGTTTTGTACCGTCCGACACACGGCCTCACATCCAACTGGGAGCGTTTCAGAACCGGATCGTCATGCCCGATTATGATGACTTGCTCAGATTGTTTTGATTTTGTAATTTTTCCTTGATTTTTGTGCTTCTACCATGGGTGAGTACTCTAAGTATTTAAATCTTTTTTTGTTATTTATCTTTATAAGTGTGTTTATTGTTAAGATTTCTGACTTTGTTGTGCTGTTGATCAGCAGGGGGTGTTTTGTTTTAGATATGTCATTCTGCTGTCTGACTTCCTGTCTGGCTCGATCTTCTCGGTGGCGCGGCTCAGTCCACTTCTATCAAAAATAGACTCTGTGCATATTCTTTGAGGAGCAGAACGAAGAGCTTCTTTTGGGACGCTGCTGAAACATGTGCATTGTCTAGAACTGCCACGGGGGAGGCGGGCCCGGTGGACTCTTGGAGTAATCGTAAAGCATCGTCAGTGGAAGTGCCATAAATCTGCATTCTTTCTAATGCCCAGCAGGGGAAGATTCCTGGTTTCAAAGTGAACTCCAATTGCATATAAGCTTATGAGGAAATAACCCTCCTTAATCCGTGTGTCATTCATTCTTTTGATATTCAACAGGGAAACCAAAATGGGAAAGTGAAAAAAACGTTTTGTTATTTCATAACCCTGTGATGTCCCCTGTCATACTGGAGTATTGGTTTCTTGAGACTTTTTATTACTGAGCAGGTAGATCCACAGCAAATAGGTAGGAATAGATATAAGACTGAAAATCAGTTTACCATGAGCAAGGACAATAAGAGAGAAATGCTAGAGTTAAAATGATCAAAACTTAGGATTGTAAACCAATTACAGACCGTGTCATTGTATTATTCATTGTTATTTCATCTCCCCCATATTTATTACATTTTTCAGTTCATGAACTGGTTTGAAAATGACTGAACAACACCATCTATAGGCAGAACGCCACGTTTAGGGTGGACTGGAAAATTCCAATAAGAAGCTGTGAATCGGGCGCCAACTTCAGTGTCGTCTGTTGCAGCGTAGTGGAAATCTCTGCATGTGTCTTGGCAGTTTCAAATAAGTCATTTTATATTAGCGTATGGTTCCAGTGTGGTCATGGTGTTAATTCATTGACTTACAATCACTGCGTGCACCATGGGGTGCCCTGGGTCCCTGGTTAGATCCAATTAGGATATCCTCCCCAGCTCCACCCTCTCCTCTGAATAAGGTCACTTCTGTCTCTAAAAAACTGGCAACGGCCAAATGCAAACTCAAGGCATCCAAACAGTAGTCAAAAAAAACGATGGGTGGAGTCACTGTGGGTTAACTCTTGGGTTGAACACAAAATCAGATCTCCAGAATACCAACTTTTGGTGTCTTGGGACATTTTCTGAAACAACAAATGATGTCATTTTTCTTGGGAGGAAAGTCTCTAGGGAAGAGATGAGGGTTGAAGTTGAGTTTGGCAGATCAAACACTCTACACATGAGCCATACACAGGATGTTTTGGTAAGTATTGATAATATACGTATTCTACTATGATAACTTGTAGGAATTAAAAGCTACAGCCGATGTGATTATCACTGGTAACAAGAGTCAGTCTCTTTTGTCTCACCAACAACTGCTACCGAAGACTGGCCTGTTACATCTTTGAAAATGGCACCAGGCTGCATTGTAACAATACATTTACAATTTAAAGACCATCATGAATGTTAAAGAGCAGACGGCATAACCAAGACCAAATATACTACTAGGTCCTTCAAAGGCATTACTCTACGTAGTACTCTTTCAGAACGCTACCATGTAAATGATAACACCTCCTCTAATTATGTTACATCAAAAGGAAACATCAACGAGCAGAATGTCACATACTGTGGCATTACACCAATAGAAAACAACCACAGAAGAAATGTTCCACTTGACTGGCCAATCACCGCCTATATTTCCTTCAATGGAAAATTTTGCGCAAGTGATGTTATCAGTGAGAAAGTTTTGCTTCACTGTCTTTTAACTCTCATTCGTCATCATCACATATGGACGGGCTGCACATGCTTCTGGTCGTTCTCTTAGGTAAATCTTTTGATGAAATATTTGGATGATTTAATCACAATTCTTAGGTTACATTTTGAGAGTAGTTCATTCCTACATTCTCAGTGTTGTTGTGTTGCACCTGCTGTATTGTGAAACCCTGTAACACTGAGCACATTTCTAACTGCTTTTATGATTGTGTTTGTGTTCCAGGAGTCGTTTCTTACAGTCATGATCAGGTCACTGGATCAGTGTTGGAGGTGTCAGTCCGACCAGGAGACAACATCACTCTGTACTGTGACTGCAAAAAATCAACTGGAGTTTACATATTGTGGTACAGGAACTGCTCTCATGAGAACCAGCCTCCGTTTATCCTTGGAAATGCAAATTATCGAACAAACTACCACCTTTACTATCTGACTCGTTTTAAGTTTGTGGACAACACTTCCTCTAATTCCTATGACCTGCTGATCCTAAACGTCACTGAATCAGATGAGGGGCTCTACTACTGTGGAACTCAACGGACAGAAGTGGTGGAAAAAGATAAAATTACTCCCAAAACTGATTACAGATATGGCAACGTCACAACAAGGATCATACTCAGTAAGTATTGTGGTCTGAATTATCTTTGTACCTGAAATATCTGTAATACTTTAACTTACTTCATACAGTAAGAAGCCCAGATATTGTGCACTTATGTTGATAATGAAAAAGCTGAATCGTAACAAAGTTCACTCACCATTTACTGTATGTGAGGATTTTGTGCATGAACACAGTGTATTATCATATAATACATTTTTGTCATATCTGGGACTTCATGTAACTGAATTGTTGTAAGTCGTTCTTAAACATGCACCCTTTATGTATTTTTATTCACAGTGAGTTTTGGGATGATTTTACATTTGTAATGTGAGAGGACAGGCTCAAACAGGGTTAAAGGCTGCATATTGCACTTATTGCTGGAGTGAGCTGAAAATCTAATAAGTCAGAGACTTTATTCAAATGAGAATAGATATCACATCAGAGGAGATACTGGAATGGGACCAAAGTTGAGAATAGTCTTATCAACAAGGCAAGGTCAACAGTACACTGTGCATCGGTCTTGGCAGGAGATACAATAATGGCAATGCAGGATTTTATTTTATTTTCTGCTCAACGAAAACTTGATAGCTGATAGCTGTTTTCCAGCTATCACACTTATGTCCACATACACATGAAACCATGGTGAACACAATGAAAAATAAACGTATATTAATTCTGACATGTTAGTTAGATCAGAAATAACTGAAGCTCATCGACACAACTTTGTGTTTCTTCCAGACTCGAGTGAGACTGATCACTGTCAGCCTTCCAGCCCGAATACAAAAGACTGTGATGTGTGCTGGAGACTGCTGTTTTCTCTGTGTCCAGTTTCTGCTGTTCTCTCCTCTCTCATCTCTGCTCTTGTGGCTTATCATCTCTGTAGAAAGAAAGGTAACTCACCTTTTAAACTTGAAGTATTAATATCAGGCATTTTCTGAATAATTAATCTACATAATTCATTGACCATGATGCTGTATTTATTTCTGCAGCTCAAGGCCCTCAAGTTGATGAGCAAAAACCTGAAAGTAGACATCAAACAGGACCAAATCAGGTAGGTGTAACAGTAGAACATGATGCACCGTGGCATTAAACAACAGCGTGATCAGGATTGTAAACAATATATCAAATCTTAGGTTGAAGATGTGTGTTACGCTGCGCTGGAAATCCTTCAGCCATCACAGAGACCGAAGAAGAAGAGAAGTCAGAGTTCTGACTTCAGCACCTATTCTGCCATCAACACTTCCAGGATGTAGAGCGCCTCAAACAAAACAAAAAAAGAGTATGATGATGATTGATAAAGAATTATAAAACTAAGTGTCCCCATTTAAAGCGGCAGAACTAGACAAGAAGGAACATTTGTATGCATAAAATACAGGTGTTTTTGTTGTTGTATGTTTGTTTCAAGGCAAAAAGAACATGTGTTTCTTTTAAAGGTAAACTTTACCCTTTAGTGTCAGCTCTCCTCAGAGGATCAGTATAATTGTTGTAAGAAAGAGTTGTATCAGGATTTTATTTGTTACTTCTCGGACACACAGTACTTACAATGTTGGAATTGCATTTCTACTCTTTAAAGGGGCTCTGCAGAACTTCTGTGTTGTTCTTGAAGCTGGTCGTTAGTTTAGTCTAGTTAGCAAACTCCATTTCTAAACGAACGTTCGCTACTGTTGGCACTGAGACGAGGCATTCGAGAACATGCATAAAGTCACATCCTTTGGGCTGTCGAGGAAAATCCGACCCGAGTCCTTCACAAAGAAATCCACAGTCCAGCTGCTTTAAACAACTTCAACAAATCATCTACAGGCTTGTATAAGCAGAGAGAGAGAGAGACGGAGAAGGTTTCATTTGTCACATGACATTACAATCTGTTCACACATGGCCAATAAAAAAGTGATTAATACATGTAAATAACTACAAATTGTTACATAAAGCCCCTTTAATTGGTCAGATTGTTCTATCCGTGTTCTATCATGAGCCACAGTGGATATGAATTACTACTAACCTTTCATTTAGCTTACGTACTATGTGCTTGCGTACACGGATGCCAGTGTTAGTAAGGTGATTGTTTTTTTAGCATCCTCATATCTAAAAACAATCATGTGTCAAATCTAAATAGATTTGAGTGAATTATAACTCATGGATATGAATTACTACTAACCCTTCATTCAGCTTTCCCAGAATATATGCATCACGTGCACCTTATGTCCTTACACCAATTGAATAAAAGATTAAAATGGTTGTCCTGTAAAAATGAAGAATAAATAAAAAACCTCCAATTAGTAAACCAGTTTATTGTTGTTGATTACAATTCAGCTTCAGCTTCACGTTTTTTGATTGAAATCGATCCCTAACATTTCATAACCATTGTGATGGCTGCTTGTCGGTAACAAGACATGATGGCTGTTAGATCAATGTGTTCAGGCAATTTCCTGTTTTTATCTGCAGTTAGCCATCAGCCCCAATCCCTTCATGAGTAGAGTTTGATACAACTTAGTATTTGTTATGTTAGAGCTGCAGCAGAGGATAAAACTCAAAGTGATCAGACTGTACAGAAGCCAAGATGGCTACAGTTTAATGTTCGTCCTTAGCTCATTTATTTAATGCCCAACTTCTGTTTGTGAGAAGTAACACGACAACATAGTGTTAACAATAAAGTCCACCTCGGCCACATCATGTGGCACCATGTTAGCAGCTCACAGGAAACCCACATTGACAAACAGCCCCACCTTTACAGAGCTTGACATTCAAACAGACTGAACCTGTAGGTCAGTGCGCAGTTTCCTTGTTCAGAGTTCACTCGAGTGTCACTGACTCTTGTGCTGGAAGGTGTCAGAATCTTCAGTCAGAATTTAGCACCTCTGCAGCGGCCTCAGCTACATTTGGATGTACGTATTTCTGACTCTTGGTCGTATCTGTGGCCACAACATAGAATATGTTCTATGTTCTTGCGTACACAGATGCCAGTGTTAGTGAGGTGATTTTTTTCTTAGCATCCTCATATCTAAAAACAATCATGTGTCAAATCTAAATAGATTTGAGTGAATTATAACTAATCATACTATTCCATCAGTACTTAGTCATTGTTTTTAACTAAAAATGTTAGATCTTGTGTGTTACGCTGCCTGGATATCAAACAGGCATCACAGAAATCAAAGAAGATGAACACTTTCTGACTTTAGTACTTATACTTGGAGCATGTATAACCAAACAACTTAACATAGTGAATTGTATAATAAATTTAGTTATGTATACTTGTTTTACATTGTTATTATTCAGAAACGTATGAAGGCATTAGTGGACAGGTCTGTAAGTTAAAGGATGACAAAGATTAGTATTCTGAGCTTAACTGCTATGAGGAAGTGGTTTGTTACCAACTTAACAAATTACAGTAGTAATATATCAAAAAAATATTAATATTTACTCTGTCAACAAGGCATGTAAAGCTTTGGCTCAATGTGCTCAGTATTGTATATCTGGTGAGATGAAACATTTTTCCATGTAAACAATAATAATAATCATCATTGTGAACAATTAATGCAATGTCAAATTTAAACTGTGCTGGTATTGATAACAATTTTATTTGTTTGTATGGACACAAATTTGAAGAAAAAAAAACATAATATTTTTTCAATCATGTCTACCCATTTAATTTCTATTCCAGCTGTTAGATGCATGAACCACAGTATATCCATTCTTCCATTTGTGAAAAAATATTCACGACTGAATTCATTCCTTTATTTTTTAATTCTTCATAGACAAGATGTGTGTTTTATTTCACTCCCCACTTAAATAACAGTGTGTAAATTGATCAGACGTACACATTAACCTCTATATACAAACATTGTTTGATTTTGCTGATTGCAAAAAGTGTCAGGTTCAGATTCTTGATTAAAATCGATCTGTAACATCTCATAAAGGTGGTGATGATTGTGTCTCTGTAACAAGACACGAAAGCTGTTTGCTGGCAATTTCCTGTTTTTATCTCAAGTTAGTTGCCAGCTCACAATCTGTGGCCAGTAGTCCGATACAATTCGAGGTATGATCAGTAAGGCTTACAGGAAACCCACAGTGACACACAGCCCCTCATGCACTGCAGAGCTTAACATGCAAACAGACTGAAGCTGCAGGCTGCTGAAGGTGTTTGTGGAATTGGGTTTGATTTAACAAAAATATTAAAGTTTATTTTGAACATTGTTCCTAATTTGGTTGAACATTTTTTAAATGTATTGTTCAAATTTCTGTAGCTAGAGTTGAGCAAAACCCTGTTTAGTATCCAGCAGCTCTGCAGCCACCTCAGCTACATTTAGATGTACAGCTTATTTCTGAGTCTACGTCAAATCACTGACCACATCCTAACCCTGTGAAGTCAAGAGATTCGGTCGCACTTTATGTGAGTGTGATTTGTTTGCAGACGGATGCAGAGTGTGGTTTCCTGCAGAGAGACAATGGTCAGTGGGGTTATGCTTCTGGTATAAAAATAACTTGTGTTGTTTTGGATGGCAAAAAAATATTTATTTTGACATATTAAAGTATTCCTCTAGATTTTTTACACATATTCATAAACACTTGTAGTGAGGATGAGTGTATTGGAAAACACAACATGAGTTTCTCTGTGAAAAACGGAGAAGGTGGAGCTGTGGGTGGTGTAATCTCTAAACATATAGACACACCATCTCAAGGTGAAGCTCTGCTGACCTCTAGTGGATATGTAGTATTAGTAGCACAAAAATGCCCAAGAAGACACTAGACTCAAAGCAGTCCACACTGATGAAACAGTGTTTTATATTAACCTTTTAATTTACCATTGCTGCTGGATTCTCTTATTGCCAAAAAATACCACACCGAAGTGTCTCTTGAAAAAATAAAATACAATGAAATCCCTGGTGGAACAAACTCCCAGTCCAAATGATTTTGAAAGTCTTTGACTATAGTATTGTTTTGGCAATGCTGTTTGTAGTAGAGAAGGGCCACATATCATCTTTAAGCACTAACAAAACAATCAGATTTTTGCCACAACAGACCGGCACATGTGTTAGCAACCCTTAGGTTGATTACAACAGAAGCAACACATGATATTCCCAACCTTTCTGACAACACAGACCAGAAAAGAGCTATAATTTGCAGGATCCCTGGGTGGTAAACAATCAAATGTTTACATTGTCATGTTCACATTTTTGTAAATAAAATCTGTTTTTTGAAAATCTTAATGTAAATAAAAAATGTTTGCCTTGTGATATGTAATAAAAAGGTTGCCATTTCCAGGAAATAAATAACAAACACAATGCAGTACATGAATGGCAATTACATCAGTCCCCTTTGTTCTTACTGGGTTTTCAAGGCTTGATATTGAACAACCCAAAACCCAGTACAGGTCCACAGCCCGGTGGTTGGGAACCCCTGCTTTAATGTGACCATTATATCCAATTTATTTTAATGATGATGTAATCAAAAAACCTGAAAAATGGAAATCTTGTAAAAGCAACAGTTAAGTATAGAAGTGAGCATTTAAGAGTTTAGAGAATATAATATATCCGACACGAGACAGGTGGTACTGAGACAAAAAGGCTCAATTACAAATCTGTCTGCTACTTCAGTACCTCGGACAGCGCCATGGATTTATTAATACACAGCACAGTTAGGCTACTGATGTTTCTGAGCCATGGTCGAGGCCATAGATTATAACCTGCACTAACCTCGGCCAGATAAAGTATCAATGAGTCAAGCATCTAGACATATTCAGATTAGCAACCCTTCTGCCCCTGCACTCTCTGCTACTAGGGCATGAAAGGTTAACAGTCCTCTCTGATCCCCCTGTGATGTCACCTGTCATATTGGAGTATTGGTTTCTTGAGACTTTTTAATACTGAGCAGGTAGATTCACAGCAAATAGGTAGGAATAGAAATAAGACTGAAAATCAGTTTACCATGAGCAAGGACAATAAGAAAGAAATACTAGAGTTAAAATGATCAAAACTGGTTTGAAAATGACTGAACAACACCATCTATAGGCAGAATGCCACTTTTAAGGTGGACTGGAAAATTCCAATAAGAAGCTGTCAATAGGACGCCAACTTCAGTGTCGTCTGTTGCAGCGTAGTGGAAATCTCTGCATGTGTCTTGCCAGTTTCAAATAAGTCTTTTTATACTAGCGTATGGTTCCAGTGTGGTCATGGTGTTGATTCGTTGACTTACAATCACTGCGTGCACCATGGGGTGCCCTGGGTCCCTGGTTAGATCCAATTAGGATATCTACCCCAGCTCCACCCTCTGAATAAGGTCACTTCTGCCTCTAAAAAGCTGGCAACGGCCAAATGCAAACTCAAGGCATCCAAACAGTAGTCCACAAACCGATGGGTGGAGTCACTGTGGGTTAACTCTTGGGTTAAACACAAAATCAGATCTCCAGAATACCAACTTTTGGTGTTTTGGGACATTTTCTGAAACAACAAATGATGTCATTTTTCTTTGGAGGAAAGTCTCTAGGGAAGAGATGAGGGTTGAAGTTGAGTTTGGCAGATCAAATAATCTACACATGAGCCATACACAGGATGTTTTGGTGAGTATTGATAATATACTTATTCTAATATGATACCTTGTAGGAATTCAAAGCTACAGCCGATGTAATTATCACTGGTAATAAGAGTCACTCTCTTTTGTCTCACCAACAGCTGCTACCGTAGACTGGCCTGTTACATTTTTGAAAATAGCAACAGGCTGCATAGTAACAATACATTTACAATTTAAAGTCTAACAACATGAATGTTAAAGAGCGGACGGCATAACCGAGACCAAATATACTCTAGGTCCCTTCAAAGGCATTACTCTACGTAGTACTCTTTCAGAGCGCTACCATGTAAATGATAACACCTCCTCTAATTATGTTACATCACAAGGAAACATCAACGAGCAGAATGTCACACACTGTGGCATTACACCAATAGAAAACAACCACAGAAGAAATGTTCCACTTGACTGGCCAATCACAGCCTATATTTCCTTTAATGGAAAATTTTGCGCAAGTGGTGTTATCTGTGAGAAAGTTTTGCTTCACTGTCTTTTAACTCTCATTCATCATCATCACATATGGACGGGCTGCACATGCTTCTGGTCGTTCTCTTAGGTAAATCTTTTGATGAAATATTTGGATGATTTTATCACAATTCTTAGGTTACATTTTGAGAGTAGTTCATTCCTACAGTCTCAGTGTTGTTGTGTTGCACCTGCTGTAATGTGAAACCCTGTAACACTGAGCACATTTCTAACTGCTTTTATGATTGTGTTTGTGTTCCAGGAGTCGTTTCTTACAGTCATGATCAGGTCACTGGATCAGTGTTGGAGGTGTCAGTCCGACCAGGAGACAACATCACTCTGTACTGTGACTGCAAAACATCACTTGGAGTTTACATAGTGTGGTACAGGAACTGCTCTCATGAGAACCAGCCTCTGTTTATCCTTGGAAATGCAAATTATCGAACAAACTACCACCTTAACTATCTGACTCGTTTTAAGTTTGTGGACAACACTTCCTCTAATTCCTATGACCTACTGATCATAAACGTCACTGAATCAGATGAGGGGCTCTACTACTGTGGAACTGAACATACAAAAGTGGAGGAAAAAGATAAAATTACTCCCAAAACTGATTACAGATATGGCAACGTCACAACAAGGATCATACTCAGTAAGTATTGTGGTCTGAATTATCTTTGTACCTGAAATATCTGTAATACTTTAACTTAATTCATACACTAAGAAAGCCCAGATATTGTGCACTTATATTGATGATGAAAAAGCTGAACCACAACGAAGTTGACTCACCATTCACTGTATGTGAGGATTTTGTGCATGAACACAGTGTATTATCATATAATACATTTGTGTCATATCTGGGACTTCATGTAACTGAATTGTTGTAAGTCGTTCTTAAACATGCACCCTTTATGTTTTTTTATTCACAGTGAGTTTTGGGATAATTTTACATTTGTAATGTGAGAGGACAGGCTCAAACAGGGTTAAAGGCTGCATATTGCACTTATTGCTGGAGTGAGCTGAACATCTAATAAGTCAGAGACTTTATTCAAATAAGAATAGATATCACTTCAGAGGAGATACTTGAATGGGACCAAAGTTGAGAATAGTCTTATCGACAAGGCAGGGTCAACAGTACACTGTGCATCAGTCTTGGCAGGAGACACAATAATGGCAATGCAGGATTTTATTTTATTTTCTGCTCAACGAAAACTTGATAGCTGATAGCTGTTTTCCAGCTATCACACTCATGTCCACATACACATAAAACCATGGTGAACAAAATGAAAAAGAAACTTATATTAATTCTGACACGTTAGTTAGATCAGAAATGACTGAAGCTCATCGACACAACTTTGTGTTTCTTCCAGACTCGAGTGAGACTGATCACTGTCAGCCTTCCCGCCCAAATGCACAAGATTGTGATGTGTGCTGGAGACTGCTGTTTTCTCTGTGTCCAGCTTCTGCTGTTCTCTCCTCTCTCATCTCCACTCTTGTGGCTTATCATCTCTGTAGAAAGAAAGGTAGCTCACCTTTTAAACTTGAAGTATTAATATCAGACATTTTCTGAATAATGAATCCACATAATTCATTGACCATGATGCTGTATTTATTTCTGCAGCTCAAGGCCTTCAAGTCGATGAGCAAAAACCTGAAAGTAGACATCAAACAGGACCAAATCAGGTAGGTGTAACAGTAGAACATAAAGCACCGTGGCATTAAACAACAATGTGATCAGGATTGTAAACAAATATCAAATCTTAGGTTGAAGATGTGTGTTACGCTGCGCTGGAAATCCGTCAGCCATCACAGAGACCAAAGAAGAAGAAGAGAAGTCAGAGTTCTGACTTCAGCACCTATTCTGCCATCAACACTTCCAGGATGTAGAGGGCCTCAAACAAAACAAAAAAAGAGTATGATGATGATTGATAAAGAATTATAAAACTAAGTGTCCCCATTTAAAGCGGCAGAACTAGACAAGAAGGAACATTTGTATGCATAAAATACAGGTGTTTTTGTTGTTGTATGTTTGTTTCAAGGTAAAAAGAACATGTGTTTCTTTTAAAGGTAAACTTTACCCTTTAGTGTCAGCTCTCCTCAGAGGATCAGTATAATTGTTGTAAGAAAGAGTTGTATCAGGATTTTATTTGGTACTTGTCTGACACACAGTACTTACAATGTTGGAATTGCATTTCTACTCTTTAAAGGGGCTCTGCAGAACTTCTGTGTTGTTCTTGAAGCTGGTCGTTAGTTTAGTCTAGTTAGCAAACTCCATTTCTAAACGAACGTTCGCTACTGTTGGCACTGAGACGAGGCATTCGAGAACATGCATAAAGTCACATCCTTTGGGCTGTCGAGGAAAATCCGACCCGAGTCCTTCACAAAGAAATCCACAGTCCAGCTGCTTTAAACAACTTCAACAAATCGTCTACAGACTTGTATAAGCAGAGAGAGAGAGAGACGGAGAAGGTTTCATTTGTCACATGACATTACAATCTGTTCACACATGGCCAATAAAAAAGTGATTAATACATGTAAATAACTACAAATTGTTACATAAAGCCCCTTTAATTGGTCAGATTGTTCTATCTGTGTTCTGTCATGAGCCACAGTGGATATGAATTACTACTAACCTTTCATTCAGCTTACGTACTATGTGCTTGCGTACATGGATGCCAGTGTTAGTAAGGTGATTGTTTTCTTAGCATCCTCATATCTAAAAACAATCATGTGTCAAATCTAAATAGATTTGAGTGAATTATAACCAATGGATATGAATTACTACTAACCCTTCATTCAGCTTTCCCAGAATATATGCATCACGTGCACCTTATGTCCTTACACCAATTGAATAAAAGATTAAAATGGTTGTCCTGTAAAAATGAAGAATAAATAAAAAACCTCCAATTAGAAAACCAGTTTATTGTTGTTGATTACAATTCAGCTTCAGCTTCACGTTTTTTGATTGAAATCGATCCCTAACATTTCATAACCATTGTGATGGCTGCTTGTCGGTAATAAGACATGATGGCTGTTAGATCAATGTTTTCCTGTTTTTATCTGCAGTTAGCCATCAGCCTCATCCCCTTCATGAGTAGAGTTTGATACAACTTAGTATTTGTTATGTTGGAGCTGCAGCAGAGGATAAAACTCAAAGTAATCATACTGTACAGAAGCCAAGATGGCTACAGTTTAATGTTCGTCCTTAGCTCATTTATTTAATGCCCAACTTCTGTTTGTGAAGAGTTACATGACAATATAGTGTTAACAATAAAGTCCACCTCTGCCACATCATGTGGCACCATGTTAGCAGCTCACAGGAAACCCACATTGACAAACAGCCCCACCTTTACAGAGCTTGACATTCAAACAGTAGGTCGGTGCGCAGTTTCCTTGTTCAGAGTTCACTCGAGTGTCACTGACTCTTGTGCTGGAAGGTGTCAGAATCTTCAGTCAGAATTTAGCCCCTCTGCAGCGGCCTCAGCTACATTTGGATGTACGTATTTCTGACTCTTGGTCGTATCTGTGGCCACAACATAGAATACGTACTATGTGCTTGTATACACAGATGCCAGTGTTAGTAAGGTGAGGATTTTCTTAGCATCCTCATATCTAAAAAACAATCATGTGTCAAATATAAATAGATTTGAGTGAATTATAACTAATCATACAGTTCTGGCTATAGTCGGTACATAATCATTGTTTTCAACTAAAAATGTTAGATCTTGTGTGTTACGCTGCCTGGATATCTGCCAGGCATCACAGAAAACAAAGAAGATGAACACTTATGACTTTAGTACTTATTCTTGGAGCATGTATAACCAAACAACTTAACATAATGAATTGTATACTAAATTTAGTTATGTATACTTGTTTTACATTGTTATGGTTCAGGAACGTATGAAGGCATTAGTGGACAGGTCTGTAAGTTAAAGGATGACAAAGACTACTATTCTTAGCTTAAGTGCTATCAGGAAGTAATTTGTTACCAACTAAACAAATTACAGTAGTAATATATCAAGAAAATATTCATATTTATACTGTCAACAAGGCATTTAAAGTTTTGGCTCAATGTGCTCAGTATTGTATATCTGGTGAGATGAAACATTTTTCTATGTAAACAATAATAATAATCATCATTGTGAACAATTAATGCAATGTCAAATTCCAACTGTGCTGGTATTGATAACAATTTTATGGAGACAAATTTGAAAAAAAACAAACAATATTTTTTCAATCATGTCTACCCATTTAATTTATATTCCAGCTGTTCTGGATTTTTTTCCACCATTAGATGCATGAACCACAGTGTATCTATTCTTCAATTTATGAAAAAATATTCACGACTGAATTCCTTCCTTTATTCTTTCATTCTTCACAGACAAAATATGTGTTTTATTTCACTCCCCACTTAAATAACAGTGTGTAAATTGATCAGACATACACATTAACCTCTCTATACAAACATTGTTTGATGTTGCTGACTGCAAAAAGTGTCAAGTTCAGATTGTTGATTAAAATCGACCTGTAACATCCCATAAAGGTGGTGATGATTGTCTCTGTAACAAGACACGAAAGCTGTTTGCAGGCAATTTCCTGTTTTTATCTCAAGTTAGTTGCCAGCTCACAATCTGTGGCCAGTAGTCCGATACAATTCGAGGTATGATCAGTGAGGCTTACAGGAAACCCACAGTGACACACAGCCCCTCATGCACTGCAGAGCTTAACATGCAAACAGACTGAAGCTGCAGGCTGCTGAAGGTGTTTGTAGAAATGGATTTGATTTAACAAAAATATTAAATTTTATTTTAAACATTGTTCCTAATTTGGTTGGACATTTTTAAAATGTATTGTTAAAATTTCTGTAGCTAGAGTTGAGCGAAACCCTGTTCAGTATCCAGCAGCTCTGCAGCCACCTCAGCTACATTTAGATGTACAGCTTATTTCTGAGTCTACATCAAATCACTGACCACATTCTAACCCTGTGAAGTCAAAACACTTGGTCGCACTTTACGTGAGTGTTATTTGTTTGCAGACAGATGCAGAGTGTGGTTTCCTGCAGAGAGACAATGGTCGGTGGGGTTATGCTTCAGGTATATAAAAATAACTTGTGCTGTTTTGGATGACAAAAAAAATATTTATTTTGACTTCCTCTAGATTTTTTACACATATTCATAAACACTTGTAGTGAGGATGAGTGTATTGGAAAACACAACATGAGTGAATATGTAGTAGTAGTAACACAAAAAGGCTCAAGAAGACATTAGACTTAAAGGATAACTACTGTTTTTTACAACCTGGACCTTATTTCTAGCAAAATATATGATCATTTACTCACCCAGATAACTTCGGTGTCATTTGGCGTCGTTCAGACGAAATTAGATCCAGTGTAGCACCGGTATATCCATATAATGCGAGTGATCCGGGCACCGAAGCGCAGCCTCTATGAGCATTATCTGCCACGAAACTAGTTCATTTCACCAATATTTTGTTACGATACGCTAGTGCTACTCCCCTCTGAGTCCGGGCTCGTCTATTGTCAACAACCGGGGTCTGTAGGTTGCCCTACTACCTCTGACCTAGAAGATGTCATCTCTGAGCTGCGCGCGCACCCGCGACAGCCCGGCTTGTTTACCTATAGCTGCTACTGCTAGTTTGACCCCGGATGTTGATAACGGACGAGCCCGGACTCAGAGCGTATCATGACAAAATATTAGTGAAATAAACTAGTTTCATGGCAGATAATGCGTTATATAGAGGCTGTGTGTCTGTGCCCCGTCACTCGCATTATATGGATATATCGGCGCTACACTGGATCTAATTTCGTCCGAACGACTTCAAATGACACCAAAGTTATCTGGGTGAGTAAATGATAATATATTTTGCTAGAAATAAGGTCCAGGTTGTAAAAAAACGGTAGTTATCCTTTAAAGCAGTCCACACTGATGAAACAGTGCCCTTAATATTAATCTTTTAATTTACCATCACTGCTGGATTCTGTTATTGCCAAAAAACCACACAGAAGTGGCTCTTGAAAAAAAAAGAGCCAAAGTCAACAAAGTCCCAACAAAGTCCCAGTCCAAATGATTATGAAAGTCTTTGACTATAGAATTGTTTTGGCGATGCTGTTTGTAGTAGAGAAGGGCCACATATCATCTTTAAGCACTAACAAAACAATCAAATTTTTACCACAACAGACCGGCACATGTGTTAGCAACCCTTAGGTTGATTACAACGGAAGCAATACATGACATTCCGAACCTTTCTGACAACACAGACTAGACATGAGCTACAATTTGCAGTCAACCCTGGGTTATAAACAATACAATGTTTTCATTGTCATGTTCACACTTTGTGAAATAAAATCAGTTCTGTGAACATCTTAATGTAGATAAAAAAATGTTTGCCTTGTAATATGTAATACAAAGGTTGCCATTTCTAGGAAATAAATAACAAAAGACAATGCAGTACATAAATGGCAATTACATCAGTCCCCTTTGTTCCTACTGGGTTTTCAAAGCTTGATATTTAACAACCCAAGACCCGGTACAGGTCCACGGCCCAGTGGTTGGGAACATCTGCTTTAATGTGTGCATCTAGCCTTTCCTCACCACCCTGATCATCTCCTCCCTCACTTCAGGCCGTATTCCAGCTCCTTTCAAGACAGCTACAGTAAAGTCACTCCTAAAGAAACCCAGCCTAGACTCAGCTGACATCCGCAACTACAGACCTGTATCTCTTCTATCATTTCTCTCTAAAACCCTGGAACGTGCCGTCTACAACCAACTGTCCTCATACCTTTCATAAAACGACCTCTTTGACCATAATCAGTTAGGCTTCAGAACTGCTCATTCCACTGAGATGGCCCTCCTCACAGTGACTTAGTCGCTCCGTGCCGCCAGAGCCTCGTCCCACTCGTCAGTCCTCATTCTCCTCGACTTAACCTCTGCGTTTGACACAGTCAACCACCAAATCCTCCTCTCCACTCTGCCAAATTTGGCATCGCTGACTCTGCTCTAACCTGGTTCACATCATACCTGACATATCGCACCTTTCAGGTCACATGGAATGGCTCTTTGTCCAAACCTGCTTTCTGGAAACTGGTGTGCCTCAAGGCTCAGTACTAGGACCACTTTGGTTTTCACTATACATTAGATCACTAGGCTCTGCAATCACATCACATGGATTCTCTTACCACTGTTATGCTGACAAAACCCAACTGTTCCTCTCCTTTCCCCCGTTCTCCAACACCTACATTGCCACCCGCATCTCGGAATGTCTGGCAGACATCTCCGCTTGGACAACTGCGCATCATCTCAAGCTCAACCTTAGTAAAACTGAACTCCTATTCATCCCGGGGAAAGACTGCCCTCACATGGACCTGTCAGTCACTGTTGAAGATGTCACGGTATCGCCTTTATTGACTGTGAGGAACCTGGGCGTGTTACTCGACAACGGGCTATCCTGCACCCCAAACATCACCACGGTGGCCCGATCCTGCAGATTTGCCCTCTACAACAGCCGCAGGATCCTGTCTTTCCTCACAAAGGATGCAACGCAACCCAACTCCTGGTCCAAACACTGGTCATCTCCCACCTGGACTACTGCAACTCGCTATTGGCTGGACTCCCAGCCTCTGCGACTAAACCATTGCAACGTATCCAGAACGCTGCAGCATGGTGCTGGCTTTCAAGGCCGTCAACGGAACTCCACCCATCTACCTCCAAACACTGGTCAGACCACATGCCCCAGCTCGAGCACTTCTCTCTACTACATCAGCTGGCTGGCTGGTACAGCCATCACTAAGAGCAAACAAAGGCCGCTCAGTGAAGTCGCGACTCTTCTCTGCTCTGGCGCCCCAGTGGTGGAACAAACTCCCGACAAGTGTCAGGACAGCAGAGTCACTTGCCATCTTCCGCAAAAGACTCAAGACTCACTTGTTCAGACTTCACCTCGACCCCGCATAGCATGACTGAGCAGGTAGATCAAAAGCAAATAGGTAGGAATAGAAATGAGACTGAAAATCAGCTTACCATGAGCAAGGACAATAAGAAAAAAATACTGAAGTTAAAATGATCAAAACTTAGGATTGTAAACCAATAACAGACTGTGTGATTGTATAGTTCATTGTCATTTCAGGTCCCCCATATTTATGACATTTTTCAGTTCATGAACTGGTTTGAAAATGACTGAACAACACCATCTATAGGCAGAATGCCACTTTTTTCGTCTGTTGCAGCGTAGTGGAAATCTCTGCCTGTGTCTTGCCAGTTTCAAATAAGTCTTTATTACATTAGCGTTTGATTCCAGTGTGGTCATGGTGTCGATTCATTGACTTACAATCACTGCGTGCACCATGGGGTGCCCTGGGTCCCTGGTTAGATCTAATTAGGATATCCAACCCAGCTCCACCCTCTGAATAAGGTCACTTCCGGCTCTAAAAAGCTGGCGACGGCCTAATGCAAACTAAAGGCATCCAAACAGTAGTCCACAAACCCATGGGTGGAGTCACTGCGGGTTAAATCTTGGGTTGAACACAAAATCAGATCTCCAGAATACCAACTTTTGGTGTCTTGGGACATTTTCTGAAACAACAAGTGTTGTCATTTTTCTTTGGAGGAAAGTCTCTAGGGAAGAGATGAGGGTTGAAGTTGAGTTTGGCAGATCAAACAATCTACACATGAGCCATACACAGGACGTTTTGGTAAGTATTGATAATATACTTATTCTACTATGATTACTTGTAGGAATTCAAAGTTACAGCCGATGTGATTATCACTGGTAACAAGAGTCAGTCTCTTTTGTCTCACCAACAGCTGCTACTGAAGACTGGCCTGTTACATCTTTGAAAATGGCACCAGGCTGCATAGTAACAATACATTTACAATTTAAAGTCTAACAACATGAATGTTAAAGAGCAGACGGCATAACCAAGACCAAATATACTCTAGGTCCTTCAGAGACATAACTCTACGTAGTACTCTTTCAGAACGCTAACATGTAAATGATAACACCTCCTCTAATTATGTTACATCAAAAGGAAGCATCAACGAGCAGAATGTCACATACTGTGGCATTACACCAATAGAAAACAACCACAGAAGAAATGTTCCACTTGACTGGCCAATCACAGCCTATATTTCCTTTAATGGAAAATTTTGTGCAAGCGGTGTTATCTGTGAGAAAGTTTCACTTCACTGTCTTTTAACTCTCATTCGTCATCATCACATATGGACGGGCTGCACATGTTTCTGGTCGTTCTCTTAGGTAAATCTTTTGATAAAATATTTGGATGATTTAATCACAATTCTTTTGAGAGTAGTTCATTCCTACATTCTCAGTGTTGTTGTGTTGCACCTGCTGTAATGTGAGACTCTGTAACACTGAGCACATCTCTAACTGCTTTTATGATTGTATTTGTGTTTCAGGAGTTGTTTCTTACAGTCATGATCAGGTCACTGGATCAGTGTTGGAGGTGTCAGTCCGACCAGGAGACAACATCACTCTGTACTGTGACTGCAAAACATCACTTGGAGTTTACATAGTGTGGTACAGGAACTGCTCTCATGAGAACCAGCCTCCGTTTATCATTAAATTTAGAAATGTTAACACGTATATCAAATCAAGAAATGATTTACTGAAGATTTACCCTCGTTTTAAGTTTGTGGACAACACTTCCTCTAATTCCTATGACCTACTGATCATGAACGTTACTGAATCAGATGAGGGGCTCTACTACTGTGGAACTCAACAGACAGAAGTGGTGGAAAAAGATAAAATTACTGACAAAACTGATTACAGATATGGCAACGTCACAACAAGGATCATACTCAGTAAGTATTGTGGTCTGAATTATCTTTGTACCTGAAATATCTGTAATCCTTTGACTGAATTCATACAGTAAGAAGCCCAGATATTGTGCACTTATATTGATAATGAAAAAGCTGAATCGTAACAAAGTTCACTCACCATTCACTGTATGTAATGATTTTGTGCAGGAACACAGTGTATTATCATATAATACGTTTTTGTCGTATCTGGGACTTCATGTAACTGAATTGTTGTAAGTCGTTCTTAAACATGCACCCTTTATGTATTTTTATTCACAGTGAGTTTTGGGATAATTTTACATTTGTAATGTGAGAGGACAGGCTCAAACAGGGTTAAAGGTTGCATATTGGCTTATTGCTGGAGTGAGCTGAAAATCTAATAAGCCAGAGACTTTATTCAAATGAGAATAGATATCACTTCAGAGGAGATACTTGAATGGGACCAAAGTTGAGAATAGTCTTATCAACAAGGCAGGGTCAGCAGTACACTGTGCACCGGTCTTGGCAGGAGATAAAATAAAATCCTACATTGCCATTATTATATTTTCTGCTCAACGTAAACTTGAGTTTTCCAAGAACTCCTTTGGACTAGATTTTAATCCAATAGTGTGTTTATTCTTGTTAATATGTGGGTTTGTTGGTGTCTGGGGACATGGAACAACTATCACACTTATGTCCACATACACATAAAACCATGGTGAACAAAATGAAAAAGAAACTTATATTAATTCTCACATGTTAGTTAGATCAGAAATGACTGAAGCTCATCGACACAACTTTGTGTTTCTTCCAGACTCGAGTGAGACTGATCACTGTCAGCCTTCCCGCCCGAATGCACAAGATTGTGATGTGTGCTGGAGACTGCTGTTTTCTCTGTGTCCAGTTTCTGCTGTTCTCTCCTCTCTCTTCTCCACTCTTGTGGCTTATCATCTCTGTAGAAAGAAAGGTAACTCACTTTTTAAACTTGAAGTATTAATATCAGACATTTTGTGAATAGTTATCCACATAATTCATTGACCATGATGCTGTATTTATTTCTGCAGCTCAAGGCCCTCAAGTCGATGAGCAAAAACCTGAAAGTAGACATCAAACAGGACCAAATCAGGTAGGTGTAACAGTAGAACATAATGCACCGTGGCATTAAACAACAACGTGATCAGGATTGTAAACAAATATCAAATCTTAGGTTGAAGATGTGTGTTATGCTGCACTGGACATCCGTCAGCCATCACAGAGACCAAAGAAGAAGAAGAGAAGTCAGAGTTCTGACTTCAGCACCTATTCTGCCATCAACACTTCCATGATGTAGAGGGCCTCAAACAAAACAAAAAAAGAGTATGATGATGATTGATGGAGAATTATAAAACTGTCCCCATTTAAAGCGGCAGAAATACACAAGAAGGAAAATTTGTATGCATAAAATACAGGGTTTTTTTTTGTTGTTTGTTTGTTTCAAGGTAAAAAGCACTTGTGTTTCTTTTAAAGGTTAAACTTTACCCTTTAGTGTCAGCTCTCCTCAGAGGATCAGTATAATTGTTGTAAGAAAGAGTTGTATCAGGATGTTATGTGTTACTTCTCCGACACACAGTACTTACAATGTTGGAATTGCATTTCTACTCTTTAAAGGGGCTCTGCAGAACTTCTGTGTTGTTCTTGAAGCTGGTCGTTAGTTTAGTCTAGTTAGCAAACTGCATTTCTAAACTAACATTGGCTACTGTTGGCACTGAGAAATCACAAAGAAATCCACAGTCCACCAGCATTAAACAACTTCAACAAATCGTCTACAGACATGTATAAGCAGAGAGAGAGACGGAGAAGGTTTCATTTTTCACATCACATTACAATCTGTTCACACGTGGCCAATAAAAAAGTGATTAATACATGTAAATAACTACAAATTGTTACATAAAGCCCCTTTAATTGGTCAGATTGTTCTATCTGTGTTCTGTCATGAGCCACAGTGGATATGAATTCATTCAGCTTTCCCAGAATATATGCATCACGTGCACTTTATGTCCTTACACCAATTGAATAAAAGATTAAAATGGATGTGCTGTAAAAATGAAGAATAAATAAAAAACCTCCAATTAGAAAAACAGTTTATTGTTGTTGATTACAATTCAGCTTCAGCTTCACGTTTTTTGATTGAAATCGATCCCTAACATTTCATAACCATTGTGATGGCTGCTTGTCGGTAACAAGACATGATGGCTGTTAGATCAATGTGTTCAGGCAATTTCCTGTTTTTATCTGCAGTTAGCCATCAGCCTCATCCCCTTCATGAGTAGAGTTTGATACAACTTAGTATTTGTTATGTTAGAGCTGCAGCAGAGGATAAAACTCAAAGTAATCATACTGTACAGAAGCCAAGATGGCTACAGTTTAATGTTCGTCCTTAGCTCATTTATTTAATGCCCAACTTCTGTTTCTGAGAAGTAACATGACAATATAGTGTTAACAATAAAGCCCACCTCGGCCACATCATGTGGCACCATGTTAGCAGCTCACAGGAAACCCACATTGACAAACAGCCCCACCTTTACAGAGCTTGACATTCAAACAGACTGAACCTGTAGGTCAGTGCACAGTTTCCTTGTTCAGAGTTCACTCGAGTGTCACTGACTCTTGTGCTGGAAGGTGTCAGAATCTTCAGTCAGAATTTAGCCCCTCTGCAGCGGCCTCAGCTACATTTGGATGTACGTATTTCTGACTCTTGGTCGTATCTGTGGCCACAACATAGAATACGTACTATGTGCTTGTATACACAGATGCCAGTGTTAGTAAGGTGAGGATTTTCTTAGCATCCTCATATCTAAAAAACAATCATGTGTCAAATATAAATAGATTTGAGTGAATTATAACTAATCATACAATTCTGGCTATAGTCGGTACATAATCATTGTTTTCAACTAAAAATGTTAGATCTTGTGTGTTACGCTGTCTGGATATCTGCCAGGCATCACAGAAAACAAAGAAGATGAACACTTATGACTTTAGTACTTATACTTGGAGCATGTATAACCAAACAACTTAACATAGTGAATTGTATAATAAATTTAGTTATGTATACTTCTTTTACATTGTTATTGTTCAGAAGCGTATGAAGGCATTAGTGGACAGGTCTGTAAGTTAATGGATGACAAAGACTATTATTCTTAGCTAAAGTGCTATCAGGAAGTGATTTGTTACCAACTAAACAAATTACAGTAGTAATATATCAAAAAAATATTAATATTTACTCTGTCAACAAGGCATTTAAAGTTTTGGCTCAATGTGCTCAGTATTGTATATCTGGTGAGATGAAACATTTTTCCATGTAAACAATAATAATAATCATTGTGAACAATTAATGCAATGTCAAATTTGAACTGTGCTGGTATTGATAACAATTTTATGGGGACAAATTTGAAAGAAAAAAAAACATCATATTTTTGAAAGTCTTTGACTATAGTATTGTTTTGGCGATGCTGTTTGTAGTAGAGAAGGGCCACATATCATCTTTAAGCACTAACAAAACAATCAGATTTTTGCCACAACAGACCAGCACGAGTTAGCAATCCTTAGGTTGATTACAACGGAAGCGATACATGATATTCCCAACCTTTCTGACAACACCAGACAAGAGCTATAATTTGCGGGCCACCCTGGGTGATAAACAATAAAATGTTTTCATTGTCATGTTCACGCTTTTGGAAATAAAGTCAGTTTTGTGAACATCTTAATGTAAATAAAAAAATTTTGCCTTGTAATATGTAATAAAAAGTACATAAATGCAATACATAAATGGCAATTACATCAGTCCCTTTTGTTCCTACTGGGTTTTCAAGGCTTGATATTGAACAACCCAAGACCTGGTACGGGTCCACGGCCCAGTGGTTGGGAACATCTGCTTTAATGTGTGCATCTAGCCTTTCCTCACCACCCTGATCATCTCCTCCCTCACTTCAGGCCGTATTCCAGCTCCTTTCAAGAAAGCTACAGTAAAGCCACTCCGAAAGAAACCCAGCCTAGACTCAGCTGACATCCGCAACTACAGACCTGTATCTCTTCTTTCATTCCTCTCTAAAACCCTGGAACGTGCCGTCTACAACCAACTGTCCTCATACCTTTCACAAAACGACCTCTTTGACCGTAATCAGTCAGGCTTCAGAACTGCTCATTCCACTGAGACGGCCCTCCTCACAGTGACTTAGTCGCTCCTTGCCGCCAGAGCCTCGTCCCACTCGTCAGTCCTCATTCTCCTCGACTTATCCTCTGCGTTTGACACAGTCAACCACCAAATCATCCTCTCCACTCTGGCCGAATTTGGCATCGCTGACTCTGCTCTAACCTGGTTCACATCATACCTGACAAATCGCACCTTTCAGGTCACGTGGAATGGCTCTTTGTCCAAACCTGCTTTCTGGAAACTGGTGTGCCTCAAGGCTCAGTACTAGGACCACTTCAGTTTTCACTGTACACTAGATCACTAGGCTCTGCAATCAGATCACATGGATTCTCTTACCACTGTTATGCTGACAACACCCAACTGTTCCTCTCCTTTCCCCCATCCTCCAACACCTACATTGCCACCCGCATCTCGGAATGTCTGGCAGACATCTCCGCTTGGACAACTGCGCATCATCTCAAGCTCAACCTTAGTAAAACTGAACTCCTATTCATCCCGGGGAAAGACTGCCCTCACATGGACCTGTCAGTCACTGTTGAGGACGTCATGGTATCGCCTTCATCGACTGCGAGGAACCTGGCCGTAATCCTCGACAACGGGCTATCCTGCACCCCAAACATCACCACGGTGCCTGCTAGAACATCCGCAGGATCCGGTCTTTCCTTAGAAAGGACGCAACGCAACTCCTGGTCCAAACGCTGGTCATCTCCCACCAGGACTACTGCAACTCGCTCTTGGCTGGACTCCCAGCCTCTGTGACCAAACCGTTGCAAATGCATTTAGAACGCTGCAGCGCGCCTCGTTTTCAATCTACCCAAATTCTCCCATGTGACCCCCCTCCTTGACCTCCACTGGCTTCCTGTTGCGGCCTGCATCCGATTCCAGACCATGGTGCTGGCTTTCAAGGCCGTCAATGGAACTCCACCCATCTACCTTTAAACACTGGTCAGACCACATGCCCCAGCTCGAGCACTTCGCTCTACTACATCAGCTGGCTGGCTGGTACAGCCAACACTAAGAGCAAACAAAGGCCGCTCAGTGAAGTCGCGACTTTTTTCTGCTCTGGTGCCCCAGTGGTGGAACAAACTCCCGACAGATGTCAGGACAGCAGAGTCACTCGCCATCTTCCGCAAAAGGCTCAAGACTCACTTGTTCAGACTTCACCTCGACCCCGCATAGCATGACTGAGCAGGTAGATCAACAGCAAATAGGTAGAAATAGAAATAAGACTGAAAATCAGTTTACCATGAGCAAGGACAATAAGAAAAAAATACTAAAGTTAAAATGATCAAAACTTAGGATTGTAAACCACTAACAGACAGTGTGATTGTATAATTAATGGTCATTTCATGTCCCCCATATTTATAAAATTTTTCAGTTCATGAACTGGTTTGAAAATTACTTAACAACACCATCTATAGGCAGAATGCCACTTTTAGGCTGGAAAATTACAATAAGAAGCTGTGAATCGGACGCCAACTTCAGTGTCATCTGTTGCAGCGTAATGGATGTGTGCACGTGTCTTGCCAGTTTCAAATAAGTCTTTATTATATTAGCGTATGGTTCCAGTGTGGTCATGGTGTTGATTCATTGACTTACAATCACTGCGTGCACCATGGGGTGCCCTGGGTCCCTGGTTAGATCCAATTAGGATGTCCACCCCAGCTCCACCCTCCGAATAAGGTCACTTCTGCATCTAAAAAGCTGGCAACGGCCATAATGCAAACTAAAGGCATCCAAACAGTAGTCGCAAAAAAAAAAAAAAAAATGGGTTGAGTCACTGTGGGTTAACTCTTGCGTTGAACACAAAATCAGATCTCCAGAATACCAACTTTTGGTGTTTTGGGACATTTTCTGAAACAACAAATGATGTCATTTTTCTTTGGAGGAAAGTCTCTAGAGAAGAGATGAGGGTTGAAGTTGAGTTTGGCAGATCAAACAATCTACACATGAGCCATACACAGGATGTTTTGGTAAGTACTGATGATATACTTATTCTAATATGATTACTTGTAGGAATTAAAAGCTACAGTCGATGTGATTATCACTGATAACAAGAGTCAGTCTCTTTTGTCTCACCAACAGCTGCTATCGAAGACTGGCCTTTTACATCTTTGAAAATGACACCAGGCTGCATAGTAACAATACATTTACAATTTAAAGTCTAACAACATGAATGTTAAAGAGCAGACGGCATAACCAAGACCAAATATACTCTAGGTCCTTCAGAGACATTACTCTACGTAGTACTCTTTCAGAACGCTAACATGTAAATGATAACACCTCCTCTAATTATGTAACATCACAAGGAAACATCAACGAGCAGACTGCACATACTGTGGCATTACACCAATAGAAAACAACCACAGAAGAAATGTTCCACTTGACTGGCCAATCACCGCCTATATTTCCTTTAATGGAAAAGTTTGCGCAAGTTGTGAAATCAGTGAGAAAGCTTTGCCTCACTGTCTTTTAACTCTCATTCATCATCATCACATATGGACGGGCTGCACATGTTTCTGGTCGTTCTCTTAGGTAAATCTTTTGATAAAATATTTGGATTATTTAATCACAATTCTTAGGTTACATTTTGAGAGTAGTTCATTCCGACATTCTCAGTGTTGTTGTGTTGCACCTGCTGTCATGTGAAACCCTGTAACACTGAGCACATTTCTAACTGCTTTTATGATTGTGTTTGTGTTCCAGGAGTCGTTTCTTACAGTCATGATCAGGTCACTGGATCAGTGTTGGAGGTGTCAGTCCGACCAGGAGACAACATCACTCTGTACTGTGACTGCAAAAAATCAACTGGAGTTTACATATTGTGGTACAGGAACTGCTCTCATGAGAACCAGCCTCCGGTTATCCTTGAAACTGCAAATTATCGAATGGAGTATCCTGTGAAGATTTTCCCTCGTTTTAAGTTTGTGGACAACACTTCCTCTTATTCCTATGACCTGCTGATCATGAACATCACTGAATCAGATGAGGGGCTCTACTACTGTGGAACTGAACAGAGAAAAGTGGAGGAAAAAGATAAAATTACTCCCAAAACTAATTACAGATATGGCAACGTCACAACAAGGATCATACTCAGTAAGTATTGTGGTCTGAATTATCTTTGTACCTGAAATATCTGTAATCCTTTGACTGAATTCATACAGTAAGAAGCCCAGATATTGTGCACTTATATTGATAATGAAAAAGCTGAATCGTAACAAAGTTCACTCACCATTCACTGTATGTAATGATTTTGTGCAGGAACACAGTGTATTATCATATAATACGTTTTTGTCGTATCTGGGACTTCATGTAACTGAATTGTTGTAAGTCGTTCTTAAACATGCACCCTTTATGTAATTTTATTCACAGTGAGTTTTGGGATAATTTTACATTTGTAATGTGAGAGGACAGGCTCAAACAGGGTTAAAGGTTGCATATTGCACTTATTGCTGGAGTGAGCTGAAAATCTAATGAGCCAGAGACTTTATTCAAATGAGACCAGCTATCACTTCAGAGGAGATACTGGAATGGGACCAAAGTTGAGAATAGTCTTATCAACAAGGCAGGGTCAACAGTACACTGTGCATCGGTCTTGGCAGGAGATACAATAATGGCAATGCAGGATTTTATTTTATTTTCTGCTCAACGAAAACTTGATAGCTGATAGCTGTTTTCCAGCTATCACACTCATGACCACATACCCATAAAACCATGGTGAACACAATGAAAAATAAACGTATATTAATTCTGACATGTTAGTTAGATCAGAAATAACTGAAGCTCATCGACACAACTTTGTGTTTCTTCCAGACTCGAGTGAGACTGATCACTGTCAGCCTTCCCGCCTGAATGCACAAGACTGTGATGTGTGCTGGAGACTGCTGTTTTCTCTGTGTCCAGTTTCTGCTGTTCTCTCCTCTCTCATCTCCACTCTTGTGGCTTATCATCTCTGTAGAAAGAAAGGTAACTCACTTTTTAAACTTGAAGTATTAATATCAGACATTTTCTGAATAATGAATCCACATAATTCATTGACCATGATGCTGTATTCATTTCTGCAGCTCAAGGCCTTCAAGTTGATGAGCAAAAACCTGAAAGTAGACATCAAACTGGACCAAATCAGGTAGGTGTAACAGTAGAACATAATGCACCATGGCATTAAACAACAGCGTGATCATCATTGTAAACAAATATCAAATCTTAGGTTGAAGATGTGTGTTATGCTGCACTGGAAATCCGTCAGCCATCACAGAGACCAAAGAAGAAGAAGAGAAGTCAGAGTTCTGACTTCAGCACCTATTCTGCCATCAACACTTCCAGGATGTAGAGTGCCTAAAACAAAGCAAAAAAAGAGTATGATGATGACTGATAAATAATTGTAAAACTAAGTGTCCCCATTTAAAGCGGCAGAACTAGACAAGAAGGAACATTTGTATGCATAAAATACAGGTGTTTTTGTTGTTGTATGTTTGTTTCAAGGCAAAAAGAACATGTGTTTCTTTTAAAGGTTAAACTTTACCCTTTAGTGTCAGCTCTCCTCAGAGGATCAGTATAATTGTTGTAAGAAAGAGTTGTATCAGGATTTTATTTGGTACTTCTCCGACACACAGTACTTACAATGTTGGAATTGCATTTCTACTCTTTAAAGGGGCTCTGCAGAACTTCTGTGTTGTTCTTGAAGCTGGTCGTTAGTTTAGTCTAGTTAGCAAACTCCATTTCTAAACGAACGTTGGCTACTGTTGGCACTGAGACGAGGCACTCGAGAACGTGCATAAAGTCACATCCTTTGGGTCCAGCTCATGATTGTTTTGGACTGTTGAGGATTTTGTTCCCACCATTAGATGCATGAACCACAGTATATCCATTCTTCCATTTATGAAAAAATATTCACGACTGAATTCCTTCCTTTATTTTTTCATTCTTCACAGACAAGATGTGTGTTTTGTTTCACTCCCCACTTAAATAACAGTGTATAAATTGATCAGACGTACACATTAACCTCTCTATACAAAAATTGTTTGATGTTGCTGATTGCAAAAAGTGTCAGGTTCAGATTCTTGATTAAAATCGATCTGTAACATCTCATAAAGGTGGTGATGATTGCGTCTCTGTAACAAGACACGAAAGCTGTTTGCAGTCAATTTCCTGTTTTTATCTCAAGTTAGTTGCCAGCTCACAATCTGTGGCCAGTAGTCCGATACAATTCGAGGTATGATCAGTGAGGTTTACAGGAAACCCACAGTGACACACAGCCCCTCATGCACTGCAGAGCTTAACATGCAAACAGACTGAAGCTGCAGGCTGCTGAAGGTGTTTGTGGAACTGGGTTTGATTTAACAAAAATATTAAAGTTTATTTTGAACATTCCTAATTTGGTTTGACATTTTTAAAATGTATTTTTTTAAAAGTCTGTTGCTACAGTTGAGCAAAACCCTGTTCAGTATCCAGCAGCTCTGCAGCCGCCTAAGCTACATTTAGATTTACAGCTTATTTCTGAGTCTACGTCAAATCACTGACCACATCCTAACCCTGTGAAGTCAATAAAACCTTCCGCTGCACTTTATGTAAGTGTGATTGTTTGCAGACAGATTCAGAGTGTGGTTTCCTGCAGAGAGACAATGGTCAGTGGGGTTATGCTTGAATTATGCTATCTGCATTGTTCAGGTATATAAAAATAACTTGTGGTGTTTTGGATGACAAAAGAAACAATTGTTTTGACTTATTAAAGTATTCCCCTAGATTTTTTACACATAATCTTAAACACTTGTAGTGAGGATGAGTGTATTGGAAAACACAACATGAGTTAGAAACAGTCACTATGCTATGTTTACATGGAGGCACACTCCGCGTTCACGCAAGTCTCCCCCGCAGCCGATGGCACTATGGAAGCCACGCCGGACAAGACGAACGAGACTCGCGATAGATACACACCGGCATTTACTTCCTGCTTTGAGCGACCGAGCGACACACAAACACAAGAGGGATCTGCTGCACTAGAGATTTGAAACTTTGACCCTCACAGCAGTCGATAAATGAAGCATAGCGCAAATTCATGCAGGACACGGAAGTCATAAAGCCCCAGCTGTAGTCAGCTGACAGCCAGCTGATCAGACCAGCCTCAGTCACTGACCAATCATATCCATTCTTTAGAATAAGGCGGTCTATTTAAATCTAAGCTGTCATACACTGATCTCTCTCCTTCAACACTGCTGCACCCACAACTCTGCTGCCGGCAAGCTTGCCGCCACCACCCCAGCCTCCACCTGCTTAGTCTGAGTCTTCCAATTTGTCTTGTTGCTTCGATCTACTCCGGGGGGGCATTCATTGCGCTCCCTGGAGAGACTTAGCATGCTGCTCGTCAAATCCAGGGAGCTTTTGGAGCGGAGCCTTCAGCGCCAAGCCTAACTGTATGCCATTTGTTGCAATAAATGGTTTTAATCTATGACGAGAGTGTTCCTGAATGAATGACCAAATTTTGTTTTAGAGTGAACTATTCCTTTAAGCACTTACAAAACAATCAGATTTTTGCCACAACAGACGTGTTATCAACCCTTAGGTTGATTACAACAGAAGCAATACATGATATTCCCAACCTTTGTGACAACACAGACCAGACAAGAGCTATAATTTGCGGGAACCCTGCATGGTAAACGATAAAATGTTTACATTGTCATGTTCACACTTTTGTAAATAAAATCAGTTTTTTGAAAATCTTAATGTAAATAAAAAATGTTTGTCTTGTGATATGTAATAAAAAGGTTGCCATTTCTAGGAAATAAATAACAAAACACAATGCAGTACATAAAAAGCAATTACATCAGTCCCCTTTTTTCCTACTGGGTTTTCACAGCTTGACACTGAACAACCTAAGACCCGGTGTGGGTCCACGGTCCGGTGGTTGGGAACCCCTGCTTTAATGTGACAATTATATCCAATTTATTTTTATGATGATGTAAACGAAAAACCTGAAAAATGGAAATCTTGAAAAGGCGACAGTTTAGTATAGAAGTGAGCATGTAAGAGTTTAGAGAATATAAAATATCCAACACAAGACAGGTGGTACTGAGATAAAAAGGCTCAATTACAAATCCGTCTGCGACTTCAGCACCTCGGACAGCGCCATGGATTTATTAATACACAGCACAGTTAGGCTACTGATATTTCTGAGCCACGGTCGAGGCCATAGATTATAACCTGTACAAACCTCGGCCAGATAAAATATCAATGAGTCAAGCATCTAGACACATTCAACTTAACTCTCTGATCCCCCCTCAAATCACCTACTGGTTATAATTGGTGTTTTTCTGGTACCAATTCCTGTAGCGGAAATGCCTCCAATTCTGCCTTAAAAGCTTAAAACATTATCGACAATTACATAAGTTGGTGCACCAATGTGATACTTCTCAGCAGCTACTTGTAAACCTGTTGAACCACAAAGCTGTCCATCCATTTCTATAATAATAATAAAAAAAGATCCCTATCTTTTGTCAGTTTGAGAGCAATTTTGCATTTGAGATACAAAAACAAACTAAGAAAATTATAAAAGTTTTTTGTGAGACATAAAAGTCCATCAGTGTATAAAATCCAAACTGCATCAGCTGTATTAAGAGTGGGTGGGTGGCAAGTTGTGTAATTGTTATGTTGAAGTTGATTTTGCAAAGACAATGAGACCAGTGTAATAGTAATTTAATGGATGCTACGAGTAATGAATGTGTTCCATGGACAAATAACACAAAAGTCAAGATTGCTACACTTTAAACTTCTTCCTCAGAGAAGTTACAACACAATACAGAATGACAGTGAAGTTCATCTCAACCACACTGTGTCACCCATGTGATCAGGCTCACAGGAAACCCACAGAGTAGAGCCCCTCATGCAGGCCAACTGAAGCTGCAGATTACACCAGGCGTCACACACGCACACACACCAGAGTAAAGTCCTGTTCCCTGTTACTAAACATCACATAACTTATCCAGACTAACTTCAGGTTAGCCAGGTAAAATTATCATGTTAGCTATTATCCAGCCAACCTTGTTGTTATAATGTATGTTGGAGAGTTGATTTATGTGGTAATTCTGGATGAAATTATCTTCAATCAATGCGCTCTTATTTTGAAGTAAAGGCAAGATGCTAGTGTGAAAGCTAAGAGCGCTTATATGATTGGCTAACTGCTGACCATATGACTGCATATTATTTTACATATGCACAGTAAGAGTACATTTAAAACTGAGAAACATCCTTAAAAGTATACATACAAAATGTCGTCTGAATCCTGTGACCCGCTGATTATCAACACCACTGAGTCTGATGAGGTGCTCTGCTACTGTGGAACAGACCGAGTTGGAGGATGAGACAACACTTACCTACAAAATATGTTGACATAAATGGCAATATCACAACAGGGATCCCATTGAGTAAGCATTCTCTTTGGGAATTAGTTGCAGTGAAATTGACAAAAATTTAATTTAGAAAGATAATTTTTATTTAGAGGTCTACAATTTATTATCTGACTTTGTTGACAGGGAGTTGATGTTATAATTTAGGCTGATCTTTCCTGTCACATATTTCCCTCTGACACTGAGAGCATCCTGTTCTGTGGTTGGTTTAAGAGGTTCACTTTCTTTGTAACAACGTTAGAACAGCATGAAGAAAAAAATCAGACATCAAATACTATTCCACTGTGATTTTTTATTTTATATTTTTTGTGAATGTTTTGTCAGCCATAAATAAATATAAATAAATATATTTTTTCGTAGGGCTTTGCAAAATGGGTTTGTTGTGGCTGACTATAATTTGTTGCAGTATCTTTTTTTCACGATCCATCCACCAGATGCCCTCAGATGTTCCCCCCAGTCCAAATCACCTGACTCTTACATCCACCTGTTCATCTGCTCACCAGCTGGCCCACTGCCTGCCTCCCCTGGGTTGGCCAGTTCCCAGCCTGGATCCCTCAATCCGGTATCTTCTGAACCCTATGAGGCTTCAGTGGACCAGTTGAGGAGCCACCCTGATGTCCAGTGGCCTTCTTTCATTGTGTCTTGCCCAGCTATTTTTCAGGGTGTGCCCCCATTTTGGAGTCCTCAGAAGAAAGCGTGACTCCCAGTGCAGTCGGCTTTCTCAGCTGCCCGCTGCCACAGAGCCTCCTGCCCAGCACCGCGACCAAACATCAGCCAGATCATCAATCATCTGTCTGCACTACTGTTGGCTACCACCAAAGTGGCCAAACTTCTGCTCTTGTATCCATTTGTTTGCCTGTCGAGCTGAAGACACTTCTGCCCTCCGGCTATCTGTCAGCTGCCCAGCACCCACCCCATGTTTTACATAGGCCATCATTACTACTCTGAAAAACAGTCATTCTGTCTCAAAGAAATCTAAATGTTCACCCCGCCCTGGAGGCCTGAATACAGTATATCCTGGGTCGTTGTAGTTGTAGAGGCAAATGCAGTATGTATGCATGTGTACACACACACACACACACACACACATACACACACACACACACGTTTATGCACACACTGACACAGGGCTGCAGTAGGTGATCAAGTAGTTGACATTTGACAAGTGGATGGAAACAGTTGTGGTTTCTGCAGGCCCCGGCCAAACCCTCAATGCTGCAGAGGGGCTTGAGCTGAAAATCTTCTGGACGACATCTGCACCAACACGCATAGCAACAGTGTTGTAAAAATCTCTAGTTTTGACTTGTGACGAGTTTGACGACCTTTAAAGACATTTGTTGATGAATGTAATCCGGGTGACACTGCGTTTCTTACAAAACATATCTGCTGTTGCAAATTAGTAGTGCAGAAACACTGTCTTCAAATATAACAAGTTTTAATTCATGTGCAGTCATTTTTTTAAGGGTCCATGACTTTTTATGACATAAAATGTCAGTATGTATCTAAATATGAGTTTTCCATGTTATACATCTTTGAAAAATGGCACCAGGCTGCATAGTAACAATACATTTACAATTTAAAGTCTAACAGCATGAATGTTAAAGAGCAGACGGCATAACCAAGACCAAATATACTCTAGGTCCTTCAAGGCCATTACTCTATGTACTGTAGTACTCTTTCAGAACGCAACCATGTAAATAATAACACCTCCTCTAGTTATGTTACATCACAAGGAAACATCAACGAGCAGAATGTCACATACTGTGGCATTACACCAATAGAAAACAACCACAGAAGAAATGTTCCACTTGACTGGCCAATCACAGCCTATATTTCCTTTAATGGAAAAGTTTGCACAAGTGATGTTATCAGTGAGAAAGTTTTGCTTCACTGTCTTTTAACTCTCATTCATCATCATCACATATGGACGGGCTGCACATGTTTCTGGTCGTTCTCTTAGGTAAATCTTTTGATGAAATATTTGGATGATTTAATCACAATTCTTAGGTTTAATTTTAAGAGTAGTTCATTCCTACATTCTCAGTGTTGTTGTGTTGCACCTGCTGTCATGTGAAACCCTGTAACACTGAGCACATTTCTAACTGCTTTTATGATTGTGTTTGTGTTCCAGGAGTCGTTTCTTACAGTCATGATCAGGTCACTGGATCAGTGTTGGAGGTGTCAGTCCGACCAGGAGACAACATCACTCTGTACTGTGACTGCAAAAAATCAACTGGAGTTTACATATTGTGGTACAGGAACTGCTCTCATGAGAACCAGCCTTCGCTTGTCCTTACCACACATTTAGCTATTTTCCCTCATTTTCAGTTTGTGAGAAACACTTCCTCTAATTCCTATGACCTGATGATCATGAACATCACTGAATCAGATGAGGGGCTCTACTACTGTGGAACTCAACAAACAAAAGTGGAGGAAAAAGATTACATTACTCCCAAAACTGATTACAGATATGGCAACGTCACAACAAGGATCATACTCAGTAAGTACTGTGGTCTGAATTATCTTTATGTCAATTCCATTTAATTTATTGCTACATTATGCAAATATTTCCTTTTCCTATCATATAAAAGTTTGTGAAAGATCACAATATTAAGTCATACAGCCATTCATCTGATATTAAATACATGAAGATACTACAAATTCTTCCAAATCAGGGACTTCTGGGGTTTGACATCTTGTAAATAATTTTGAATAAGTCCCATTTTTTCCACTTTTATCATTTTGCATCATCACTTTTGGGAACATTTTGCATTTGAGGAATCACACAGCCTCACAAATGATATCATTATGTTCCAGATTTCACCTGTTGCTATCATTGGGGAAGAAGATGAACATCACAATTTGGATGCCGAATTTTCTAATGTTTACTGACTGCAGGTCAAAGCCAGAGCAGAGAGAACAACAGAAAAAATATATTTATAATCCACATTTGTCTTTGATACAGATTCCAGCTCACCTGATTCCTGTCAGTGCATCTCAAGCCCTCTGCCTGATGTGTCCTGGATGTTGGTCCTCTCTCCAGCCTTCACCATCCTCGCGTCCGCCCTCTCATTTATTTTGGTTTATCACTTCTTTCAGAGAGCAGGTACTTACTGTTATGTCTGTTGTCTTTGTTTTTTCCCTGCCTTACTTCGGGTTATGGTAAAACAATTACTCAAATATTTAGGGAAGTTGTCATTATATCACAATATTTGTTATATTTTTGTAGATAAGGAACCTGAAACCCTCCAGAAAAGACCTGACACCAGGAGAGAAGCAAAATGGAATCAGGTAATGAAGAGTAATACTTTGGGAATTTAAAATGTATTTGTATTGTATCTGTCAGAAATCTTTCATTGTAACAACACAACAGTAGATACATAATAATAATTCTAAGTAACAAAAATAATAAATGTCAAACTGTCTCTCAGGATGAAGATATGTATTTCACACATGTTGTGTTCCGGGCCCTGGAGACACAAACACACCAGTAGGAAGAGGACGGAGCGCACCAAGCACATTTGCTTTATTCAAGCAAAAACCAACAGAATGAAATTAGTTCAAATTCAAAACTTTTTAATTCAGGATAACTGAAGTTTTCATTTCCTCTTGTTGTTGTACGTCCTGTGGACACCGCTAAAGCAAATATGCGAGCGCTTGGTTTGTGGTCACTTTGTTTTCAGGCGTATAATCAACCAGCAAACTGTCTTTTTCCTCACATACATTATCACAACTTATTTAAAATGTATTATTCATATATTCACTTTTTCATCATGTTAAGCCAATGTTCTGTCTGATTTCCTTCATTTTTAATTTGAGTAGTCAACATCAAGTAATAAGAATTAGTTATGCTGTCTATCATGGATTGCATCCATACTTGTAAGCTGTGGGCTAATAAAAACGAAATACTACCAAAGGCAGTAAAAGGCTTTCTCCTCAATGTGTGACATATTTCAGTTTATTAAAGTATTTTAAAGAAATGATGATGTGGTCAAACTGAAATTATAGCAGGAAACATTAAGATCAAAAGTGTTTCTACATCTTCAAACCATTTTCATTAAAAAAGCCATCTGATGTGGTTTTCTCCTCTTTTTTTGACAGTTTTTGACATTTTGACACTACTGAAATAATACTGATTAATCAATAATACTTAACATAATCAAGCTTTATCTAATCAGGCATTCTCATCAGAATCATAAAAAGCAGTATATTTATATACAAGTGTCTCTTATTATAGATCTATAAAAGTAATATTATTATTACATTAAATACAAATATGTATTATTATTTATTGTATTATTATTAAAATGAATATTATCATTTGACAATTGTATCTTATCTGAAATATATATAGAAATATAATTTTATAAAATATAATACTAAAATTCCTATCTTCTAATTGTTTTATGTGGTAACCTTAAAGCTATTCCCTCGAGTACAATTGATTTTTTTCTGATCATGAACAAACAAAATAATGTCAAGCAAATAGATGAGACGCTTTGTTTCTTGTTCAGGTACTTTGCATCTACGGGATAATTTACTAATTGAACTCATTTGATAATTGTATTTACTTTCAGATACTCCCTTTTAGACTGCGAAAGCAACCTGCTGTGTGGCAACACTTAAATAAATGTCAGAACAGCGTAAGAAAGACCGATGCCATGTCAGGAGAAAAAACTTTATTGACCATCAATTGAAGGGTTTCTCATAGCCAACACTGGAAAGGATGATAGGGGTGAATGCTTTATGCCTACGATTATAACCATTGTGATTTATTGTGAATCATGTCCACACTGTTGATGCCATGAACCACAGTGTGTACTGTAAATGCATTTTTCTTCTTTTCTTACATAGTTTTGTTCATTATCTATTCATGCTTTGATATGACCAATCAATCATTTTCTAAAAGGTTACTAAGAAAATACAGAGTGTGAGAGTATGAATTTAACAACAACAACATGCAGTTCATGTTATCAGTAACACCTAACAGGAAACCCACAGTGACAAACAGCCCCTCATGCACTGCAGTGCTTAACATGCAAACAGACTGAAGCTGCAGGCTGCTGAAGGTGTTTGTGTAATTGGGTTTGATTTAACAAAAATATTAAAGTTTATTTTAAACATTGTTCCTAATTTGGTTGGACATTTTTACTTCAGCTACATTTAGATGTACAGCTTATTTCTGAGTCTACATCAAATCACTGACCACATCCTAACCCTGTGAAGTCAATAAAATCAGCTTTGGTTGCACTTTATCTGAGTGTAATTTGCTTGCAGACAGATGCAGAGTGTGGTTTCCTGCAGAGAGACAATGGTCAGTGGGGGTATGCTTGAATTATGCTAACTGCATCCTTGAGGTATATAAAAATAACTTGTTGTGGTGTTTTGGATGACAAAAAAATATTTATTTTGACTTCCTCCAGACTTTTTACACATATTCATAAACACTTGTAGTTTCTCTGTGAAAAACAGAGAAGGTGGAGATATGGGTGGTGTATCTCTAAACATTTAGAAACAAAATCTCAAGGTGAAGCTCTGCTGACCTCTAGTGGATATGTAGTAGTAGTAACACAAAAAGGCCCAAGAAGACATTAGACTCAAAACAGTCCACACTGATGACACAGTGCTTTATATTAATCTTTTAATTTACCATCGCTGCTGGATTCTGTTATTGCCAAAAAATACCAAACAAAAGTGGCTCCTGAAAAAAATAAAATAATCAAAATCCCTGGTGGAACAAACTCCCAGTCCAAATGATTTTGAAAGTCTTTGACTATAGTATTGTTTGTAGTAGAGAAGGGCCACATATCATCTTTAAGCACTTACAAAACAATCAGATTTTTGCTACAACAGACCGGCACATGTGTTAGCAACCCTTAAAGGATAACTACCGTTTTTTACAACCTGGACCTTATTTCCAGCAAAATATATGGTCATTTACTCACCCAGATAACTCTGGTGTCATTCGGCGTCGTTCGGACGAAATTAGATCCAGTGTAGCGCCGATATATCTATATAATGCGAGTAACGGGGCATCGACACAGCCTCTATATAACGCATTATCTACCACGAAACTAGTTCATTTCACCAATATTTTGTTATGATATGCTAGCGCTATTCCCCTCTGAGTCCGGGCCATGGATGTATTATTAGTGGATACAGGACCGGAAAATGGCCGCTGTTGATTTCAACGGAGTTGCTCGCCTGGCGCATACGCCGAAAAAGTTTCTGACTTCCGGGTTTACTTCCGTGTTATGGGGCCCATAGAGCATGCGCAGTTGAGTCACCCCCCATGATGCTCTGGGGCCTCCCATCATGCCCTGGGGCAATGAGAACGAGCAAATTGCGTTCTGGATAAGCGCCGCGCGCTCATGAGTGCTTGTGGATGAGTTTGAGCGGTAACGACAGATCTACACAATCAAATGATGATTTATAGGCACATCGACCGATGATGTTCTCAAAGTCATGGTTATAGACTACACGTGGTTTATTTGTGTTGTTTTATTATGTCTAAGTAAGGATAAAACGTTGTTCTCCGCTGTTTTCCTAGCCCTCCTCCCGGTCGTATGCATTTGTTTCAGCGAAGTCAATCGGTGGATCGATGGATTATCATATTCATGTTATGTTGTGTGTATTTGTGTAGTCCGATCTGTCATAAACAACCGATTACATGTTACGGGGCGCGTTTGTGTCGCGGACTCACGGTGCCACAGAGATGGGAACTTTTATTTTTTCTGTGGCCAGAGAGCGACTGTCTGTTTAGTGTTTCATACTGTACACAGTGACTCAACTAAATCACACACTTATGGCACTACAGTCTACACATGTGAGACACAGTAATGATGGCACATGTTCCACCAAATACTAACAAAGTGATACAGCATGTCCAGTCTCCTCTATTCAGGATCCTGACTCTCCCTTTCAGGCGGAGCTGCTGTGATGTGTAAACAATGTTGTGTGCGAATCCAATAAAGTACAAATATCTCTACCGAAGTGCAAGTGCCATTATTCATGTACATTAAGTTGATTGTGTATATGTATAAAAAATAATTGTAAAATATTTCCAAGGCTCAAACAAATCTGTCCCAAGTAAAAATGGTTTAATTTGTGATAACAGTCTGCAAACCTGAGAAAAATAGTTTGTAAGAGCCAAGTGAGAGTATAACATGTGACTGCATGTTGACTGTTGTTTCTTACTTTCTTTAAATAGAGAACGCTTTGACATTACTTAAGTAAAATGTGCATTTCTTAATTAATTGTATCTTATATTTTTCTATTTTATTCATCTTTATTATTTATTGCGTTGTAGTTTATACTTGCATCATCATCATCAGCTCTGCTGCAGACTGCATAATTCCAGGCCATCAGACTGAGACGGTTCAAACCGTAATAAAAGGTCGTTATGACAGGATGAAAAGGATATTAAACAGTCATCAGACCCTGGTGACACACATCACCGACACTATCACATGCATGGTAAATAACTTTTAGACTTTTCCACAGCAGTGGCACTGGCAGTAAGTGAAAATGCGGTCATTCAGCGGGTGATTTAACGCCAAAATACCTTTAGAACTGCATTTAAAATACATGCCATTAAAATATGAAACTTGTATCACAACGCTGTCTTGAAAAAGACTCACCCTGGAGTCATTTAATTCACTTTTCCCACCACGTTTAGCCCCGTTCAGAGCTGTCATTCAGCCAACAGGCATCCTCGCTCCCGAGACACAGCGCGACCGCGCTTGGGAGTGCACGCACACAGCTGTGACGTCACCATGGAAAATGAGACTTTGGGGGGGCTTTTCTGGCCTTTACAAAACTTTATGACGGTTTAAAAGTCCATGACTTAAAAATATGGAATACAAAGATTAGCAATTAACAGTGGTGACAGCTGGAGGTGTCCTGAGAACAGTTTTACAGGCTTCTCTTTTACTATTACGGCTTATGGGAAAAATGCTTTCTGGGCCCCATGGGATTTTTTGTTGCAATACCGCGAGTGGCCACTGGAAAAAATCGGCGTGCCTGCTGAGAGGCTTCGTCATATCCAGGTTATATTATAGATCCATGGTCCGGGCCATGGATGTATTATAGATCCATGGTCCGGGCTCGTCTGTTGTCAACATCCGGGGTCTGTAGGTTGACCTACTACCTCTGACCTGGAAGATGTCGTCTCTGAGCTGCGCGCGCACCCGCGACAGCCCAGCTTGTTTACCTGTAGCTGCTACTGCTAGTTTGACCCCGGATGTTGATAACGGACGGGCCCGGACTCAGAGGGGAATAGCACTAGCATATCTAACAAAATATTGGTGAAATGAACTAGTTTCGTGGTAGATAATGCGTTATAGAGGCTGTGTGTCGCTGCCCCGTCACTCGCATTATATGGATATATCGGCGCTACACTGGATCTAATTTCGTCCGAACGACTTCAAATGACACCAAAGTTATCTGGGTGAGTAAATGACCATATAGTTTGCTGGAAATAAGGTCCAGGTTGTAAAAAACGGTAGTTATCCTTTAAGTTGATTACAACAGAAGCAATACATGATATTCCCAACCTTTCTGACAACACAGACCAGACAAGAGCTATAATTTGCGAGCAACCCTGCGTGGTAAACAATAAAATGTTTTCATTGTCATGGTCACACTTTCATAAATAAATCAGTTATTTGAAAATCTTAATGTAAATAAAAAATGTTTGCTTTGTGATAATAAATAAAACGGTTGCCATTTCTAGTAATTAAATAACAAAACACAATGCATTACATAAATGGCAATTACATCAGTCCCCTTTGTTCCTACTGGGTTTTTCAAGGCTTAGTATTGAACAGCCCAAGATCCGGTACAGGTCCACGGCCTGGTGGTTAGGAACTCTGACCATTATATCCAATTTATTTTAATGATGATGTAAAGAAAAAACCTGAAAAATGGAAATCTTGTACAGTTTAACTTGTAACAGTTTAGTATAGAAGTGAGCATGTAAGAGTTTAGAGAAGATAAAATATCTAAGACAAGACAGGTGGTACTGAGACAAAAAGGCTCAATTACAAATCCGTCTGCTACTTCAGCACCTCGGACAGCGCCATGGATTTATTAATACACAGCACAGTTAGGCTACTGATGTTTCTGAGCCACGGTCGAGGCCATAGATTATAACCTGAACTAACCTCGGCCAGATAAAGTATCAATGAGTCAAGCATCTAGACATATTCAGATTAACAACCCTTCTGCCCCTTCACTCTCTGCTACTAGGGCATGAAACGTTAACAGTCCTCTCTGATCCCCCTGTGATGTCACCTGTCATATTGGAGTATTGGTTTCTTGAGGCATTTTAATACTGAGCAGGTAGATTCACAGCAAATAGGTAGGAATAGAAAAAAGACTGAAAATCAGTTTACCATGAGCAAGGACAATAAGAAAAGGGTTAGAGTTAAAATGATCAAAACTGGTTTGAAAATGACTGAACAACACCATCTATAGGCAGAACGCCACTTTTAAGGTGGTCTGGAAAATTCCAGTAAGAAGCTGTCAATAGGACGCCAACTTCAGTGTCGTCTGTTGCAGTGTAGTGGAAATCTCTGCACGTGTCTTGCCAGTTTCAAATAAGTCTTTATTATATTAGCGTATGGTTCCAGTGTGGTCATGGTGTTGATTCATTGACTTACAATCACTGCGTGCACCATGGGGTGCCCTGGGTCCCTGGTGAGATCCAATTAGGATATCTACCCCAGCTCCACCCTCTGAATAAGTAACTTCTGTCTCTAAAAAGCTGGCGACGGCCAAATGCAAACTCAAGGCATCCAAACAGTAGTCCACAAGCCGATGGGTGGAGTCACTGTGGGTTAACTCTTGGGTTAAACACAAAATCAGATCTCCAGAATACCAACTTTTGGTGTTTTGGGACATTTTCTGAAACAACAAGTGTTGTCATTTTTCTTGGGAGGAAAGTCTCTAGGGAAGAGATGAGGGTTGAAGTTGAGTTTGGCAGATCAAACAATCTACACATGAGCCATACACAGGATGTTTTGGTAAGTATTGATAATATACTTATTCTAATATGATTACTTGTAGGAATTAAAAGCTACAGCCGATGTGATTATCACTGGTAACAAGAGTCAGTCTCTTTTGTCTCACCAACAGCTGCTACCGTAGACTGGCCTGTTACATCTTTGAAAATGGCACCAGGCTGCATAGTAACAATACATTTACAATTTAAAGTCTAACAACATGGACGTTAAAGAGCAGACGGCATAACCAAGACCAAATATACTCTAGGTCCTTCAAAGGCATTACTCTACGTAGTACTCTTTCAGAATGCTACCATGTAAATGATAACACCTCCTCTAATTATGTTACATCAAAAGGAAACATCAACAAGCAGAATGTCACATACTGTGGCATTACACCAATAGAAAACAACCACAGAAGAAATGTTCCACTTGACTGGCCAATCACAGCCTATATTTCCTTTAATGGAAAAGTTTGCGCAAGTGGTGTTATCTGTGAGAAAGTTTTGCTTCACTGTCTTTTAACTCTCATTCATCATCATCACATATGGACGGGCTGCACATGCTTCTGGTCGTTCTCTTAGGTAAATCTTTTGATAAAATATTTGGATGATTTAATCACAATTCTTAGGTTCAATTTTGAGAGTAGTTCATTCCTACATTCTCAGTGTTGTTGTGTTGCACCTGCTGTCATGTGAAACCCTGTAACACTGAGCACATTTCTAACTGCTTTTATCATTGTGTTTGTGTTCCAGGAGTCGTTTCTTACAGTCATGATCAGGTCACTGGATCAGTGTTGGAGGTGTCAGTCCGACCAGGAGACAACATCACTCTGTACTGTGACTGCAAAAAATCAACTGGAGTTTACATATTGTGGTACAGGAACTGCTCTCATGAGAACCAGCCTCCGTTTATCCTTGAACCTAAAAATTCTAAAACTGATATCGAATCAAAAAGTTATTTCCTGATGATGTACCCTCGTTTTAAGTTTGTGAGCAACACTTCCTCTAATTCCTATGACCTGCTGATCATGAACGTCACTGAATCAGATGAGGGGCTCTACTACTGTGGAACTGAACATACAAAATTGGAGGGAAAAGATTGCATTGCTACCAAAACTGATTACAGATACGGCAACGTCACAACAAGGATCATACTCAGTAAGTTCTGTGGTCTGAATTATCTTTGTACCTGAAATATCTGTAATCCTTTGACTGAATTCATACAGTAAGATACAGATATTGTGCACTTATATTGATGATGAAAAAGCTGAACCACAACAAAGTTCACTCACCATTCACTGTATGTGAGGATTTTGTGCATGAACACAGTGTATTATCATATAAAAAGTTTTATTTATATCTGGGACTTCATGTAACTGAATTGTTGTAAGTCGTTCTTAAACATGCACCCTTTATGTATTTTTATTCACAGTGAGTTTTGGGAATAATTTTACATTTGTAATGTGAGAGGACAGGCTCAAACAGGGTTAAAGGTTGCATATTGCACTTATTGCTGGAGTGAGCTGAAAATCCAATGAGAATATAGAGAATAGATATCACTTCAGAGGAGATACTGGAATGGGACCAAAGTTGAGAATAGTCTTATCAACAAGGCAGGGTCAACAGTACACTGTGCATCGGTCTTGGCAGGAGATATAATAATGGCAATGCAGGATTTTATTTTATTTTCTGCTCAACGAAAACTTGAGTTTTCCAGCTATCACACTCATGTCCACATACACATGAAACCATGGTGAACACAATGAAAAAGAAACGTATATTAATTCTGACATGTTAGTTAGATCAGAAATGACTGAATCTCATTGACACAACTTTGTGTTTCTTCCAGACTCGAGTGAGACTGATCACTGTCAGCCTTCCCGCCTGAATGCACAAGACTGTGATGTGTGCTGGAGACTGCTGTTTTCTCTGTGTCCAGTTTCTGCTGTTCTCTCCTCTCTCATCTCCACTCTTGTGGCTTATCATCTCTGTAGAAAGAAAGGTAACTCACTTTTTAAACTTGAAGTAGTAATATCAGACATTTTCTGAATAATGAATCCACATAATTCATTGACCATGATGCTGTATTTATTTCTGCAGCTCAAGGCCTTCAAGTCGATGAGCAAAAACCTGAAAGTAGACATCAAACAGGACCAAATCAGGTAGGTGTAACAGTAGAACATAATGCACTGTGGCATTAAACAACAACGTGATCATCATTGTAAACAAATATCAAATCTTAGGTTGAAGATGTGTGTTACGCTGCACTGGAAATCCGTCAGCCATCACAGAGACCAAAGAAGAAGAAGAGAAGTCAGAGTTCTGACTTCAGCACCTATTCTGCCATCAACACTTCCAGGATGTAGAGCGCCTAAAACAAAACAAAAAAAGAGTATGATGATGACTGATAGAGAATTATAAAACTAAGTGTCCCCATTTAAAGCGGCAGAACTAGACAAGAAGGAACATTTGTATCCATAAAATACAGGTGTTTTTATTGTTGTATGTTTGTTTCAAGGCAAAAAGCACTTGTGTTTCTTTTAAAGGTTAAACTTTACCCTTTAGTGTCAGCTCTCCTCAGAGGATCAGTATAATTGTTGTAAGAAAGAGTTGTATCAGGATTTTATTTGTTACTTCTCGGACACACAGTACTTACAATGTTGGAATTGCATTTCTACTCTTTAAAGGGGCTCTGCAGAACTTCTGTGTTGTTCTTGAAGCTGGTCGTTAGTTTAGTCTAGTTAGCAAACTGCATTTTTAAATGAACGTTGGCTACTGTTAGCACTGAGACGAGGCACTCGAGAACGTGCATAAAGTCACATCCTTTGGGCTGTCGAGGAAAATCCGACCCGAGTCCTTCACAAAGAAATCCACAGTCCAGCTGCTTTAAACAACTTCAACAAATCGTCTACAGGCTTGTATAAGCAGAGAGAGAGAGATGGAGAAGGTACTTTATGTCCTTACACCAATTGAATAAAAGATTAAAATGGATGTGCTGTAAAAATTAAGAAAAAATAAAAAACCTCCAAAAAACCAGTTTATTGTTGTTGATTACAATTCAGCTTCACGTTTTTTGATTGAAATCGATCCCTAACATTTCATAACCATTGTGATGGCTGCTTGTCGGTAACAAGACATGATGGCTGTTAGATCAATGTTTTCCTGTTTTTATCTGAGTTAGCCATCAGCCTCATCCCCTTCATGAGTAGAGTTTGATACAACTTAGTATTTGTTATGTTAGAGCTGCAGCAGAGGATAAAACTCAAAGTAATCAGACTGTACAGAAGCCAAGATGGCTACAGTTTAATGTTCGTCCTTAGCTCATTTATTTAATGCCCAACTTCTGTTTGTGAGAAGTAACATGACAATATAGTGTTAACAATAAAGCCCACCTCGGCCACATCATGTGGCACCATGTTAGCAGCTCACAGGAAACCCACATTGACAAACAGCAACACCTTTACAGAGCTTGACGTTCAAACAGACTGAACCTGTAGGTCAGTGCGCAGTGTCACTGACTCTTGTGCTGGAAGGTGTCAGAATCTTCAGTCAGAATTTAGCACCTCTGCAGCGGCCTCAGCTACATTTGGATGTACGTATTTCTGACTCTTGGTCGTATCTGTGGCCACAACATAGAATATGTTCTATGTTCTTGCGTACACAGATGCCAGTGTTAGTAAGGTGATGATAGTCTTAACATCCTCATATCTAAAAAACAATCATGTGTCAAATATAAATAGATTTGGAGTGAATTATAACTAATCATACAATTCTGGCTATAATCAGTACATAATCATTGTTTTCAACTAAAAATGTTAGATCTTGTGTGTTACGCTCCCTGGATATCAAACAGGCATCACAGAAAACAAAGAAGATGAACACTTTCTGACTTTAGTACTTATTCTTGGAGCATGTATAACCAAACAACTTAACATAATGAATTGTATAATAAATTTAATTATGTATACTTGTTTTACATATTATTATTTAGAAGCGTATGAAGGCATTAGTGCACAGGTTTGTAAGTTAAAGGATGACGAAGACAATTATTCTCAGCTTAAGTGCTATGAGGAAGTGATTTGTTACCAACTAAACAAATTACAGTAGTAATATACCAAGGAAATATTAATATTTACTCTGTCAACAAGGCATTTAAAGTTTTGGCTCAATGTGCTCAGTATTGTATATCTGGTGAGATGAAACATTTTTCCATGTAAACAATAATAATAATCATCATTGTGAACAATTAATGCAATGTCAAATTTCAACTGTGCTGGTATTGATAACAATTTTATGGGGACAAATTTGAAGAAAAAAAACATAATATTTTTTCAATCATGTCTACCCATTTAATTTCTATTCCAGCTGGTCTGGATTTTTTTTCCACCGTTAGATGCATGAATCACAGTGTATCCATTCTTCCATTTATGAAAAAATATTCACGACTGAATTCCTTCCTTCATTCTTTCATTCTTCACGGACAAGATGTGTCTTTTATTTCACTCCCTACTTAAATAACAGTGTGTAAATTGATCAGACGTACACATTAACCTCTCTATACAAAAATTGTTTGATGTTGCTGATTGCAAAAAGTGTCAGGTTCAGATTCTTGATTAAAATCGATCTGTAACATCTCATAAAGGTGGTGATGATTGTGTCTCTGTAACAAGACACGAAAGCTGTTTGCAAGCAATTTCCTGTTTTTATCTCAAGTTAGTTGCCAGCTCACAATCTGTGGCCGGTAGTCCGATACAATTCGAGGTATGATCAGTGAGGCTTACAGGAAACCCACAGTGACACACAGCCCCTCATGCACTGCAGAGCTTAACATGCAAACAGACTGAAGCTGCAGGCTGCTGAAGGTGTTTGTGGAAATGGGTTTGATTTAACAAAAATATTACATTTTATTTTGTACATTGTTCCTAATTTGGTTGGACATTTTTAAAATGTATTTTTGAAAAAATCTGTAGCTATAGTTGAGCAAAACCCTGTTCAGTATCCAGCAGCTCTGCAGCCACCTCAGCTACATTAAGATTTACAGCTTATTTCTGAGTCTACGTCAAATCACTGACCACATCCTAACCCTGTGAAGTCAATAAAAATCATCTTTGGCTGCATTTTATGTGAGTGTGATTTGTTTGCAGACAGATGCAAAGTGTGGTTTCTTGCAGAGAAACAATGGTCAGTGGGGTTATGCTTGGTTTATCCTATCTGCATCTTTCAGGTATATAAAAATAACTTGTTGTGGTGTTTTGGATGACAAAAGAAATATTTACTTTGACTTATTAAAGTATTCCTCTAGATTTTTTACACATATTCATAAACACTTGTAGTGAAGATGAGTGTATTGGAAAACACAACATGAGTTAGAAACACCATCTCAAGGTGAAGCTCTGCTGACCTCTAGTAGATATGTAGTAGTAGTAACACAAAAAGGCCCAAGAAGAAAGGAGACTCAAAGCAGTCCACACTGATGACACAGTGCTTTATATTAATCTTTTAATTTACCATCGCTGCTGGATTCTGTTATTGCCAAAAAATACCAAACAAAAGTGTCTCTTGAAAAAAAAAAGAAAATCAAAATCCCTGGTGGAACAAACTGCGAGTCCAAATGATTTTGAAAGTCTTTGACTATAGTATTGTTTTGGCGATGCTGTTTGTAGCAGAGAAGGGCCACATATCATCTTTAAGCACTAACAAAACGATCAGATTTTTGCCACAACAGAACGGCACATGAGTTAACAACCCTTAGGTTGATTACAACAGAAGCAATACATGATATTCCCAACCTTTTTGACAACACAGACCAGACATGAGCTATAATTTGCAGACAACCCTGGGTGGTAAACAATAAAATGTTTACATTGTCATGTTCACACTTTCATGAATAAAATCAGTTATTTGAAAATCTTAATGTAAATAAAAAAATGTTTGTCTTGTGATATGTAATAAAAAGGTTGCCATTTCTAGGAAATAAATAACAAAACACAATGCAGTACATTAATGGCAATTACATCAGTCCCCTTTGTTCCTACTGGGTTTTCACAGCTTGACACTGAACAACCCAAGACCCAGTATGGGTCCACAGCCCGGTGGTTGGGAACCCCTGCTTTAATGTGACAATTATATCCAATTTATTTTTATGATGATGTAAACGTGTTTAAAACGAGTTTAGAGAATATAATATATCCAACACAAGACAGGTGGTACTGAGACAAAAAGGCTCAATTACAAATCCGTCTGCTATTTCAGCACCTCGGACAGCGCCATGGATTTATTAATACACAGCACAGTTAGGCTACTGATATTTCTGAGCCACGGTCGAGGCCATAGATTATAAACTGAACTAACCTCGGCCAGATAGAGTATCAATGAGTCAAGCATCTAGACATATTCAGATTAGCAACCCTTCTGCCCCTGCACTCTATGCTACTAGGGCATGGAGATAAACAGTCCTCTCTGATCCCCCCTCAAATCACCTACTGGTTATAATTGGTGTTTTTCCCGTACTAATTCCTGTAGCAGAAATGCCTCCAATACTGCCTTAAAAGCTGAAAACAGTATCAACATAAGTTGATGCACCAATGTTGAGGGAGAAAAATATGATTCTCCCAGGACATTCTGGCCTCATACAACAGGACGTCATACGTACCCTGTACAGATGTTAAAGTCTGGATAAGGATAGTGAAGACTGTTCTATGAGGAGCATGTCTCTGCAACCTGGTCAGTCAAACCAAGCCGAGGCAAAGCTGATTCTTTGCGTACAACTCGTAAAGAGGCCTTCGATCTATCTATGTTAGCAGACTTAGTGTCTGTGTCCTATTTTCCTCCTATCCCTCTGGCTAGAGGTGAGAAGAGGTCTGCACTCACCCCCCTTGATATGTTGTTAAACAGATAACCATGTATGGGAGGGATGCTTCCTGAAGCTGTAGATATAACTTGATCATTTGGGAAGACTTGGAGGATTATCATGGCGGCACTCTGTGCAGACAGACATGCTGTTATTTTGCTCCTCCAAGATCTTGTTTTATAAACTATCTATCCTTATCCAGACTTTAATGTCTGTACAGGGTACGTATGACGTCCTATTGTATGAGGCCAGAATGTCCTGGGAGAATCATATTTTTCTCCCACAAATGTGGTACCACATCATTTCTTTACTAGAAACAGGGCCCTGTTACTTCTCAACAGCTTTCTGTAAACCTGTTGTACCACACATCTGTCCATCCATTTCTATAATAAAAAAAAAAAGATCCCTATCTTTTGTCAGTTTGAGGGCAATTTTGCATTTGAGATATCAAAACAAACTAAGAAAATTGAAAAAAAAAAATTGTGAGACATAAAAGTCCATCAGTGTATAAAATTCAAACTGCATCACCTGTATTAAGCGTGGGTGGGTGGCAAGTTGTGTATTTGTTATGTTGAAGTTGATTTTGCAAAGACAATGAGACCAGTGTAATAGTAATTTAATGGATGTTACGAGTAATGAATGTGTTCCATGGACAAAAAACACAGAAAGTCAAGATTGCTACACTTTAAACTTCTTCCTCAGAGAAGTTACAACACAATACAGAATGACAGTGAAGTTCATCTCAACCACACTGTGTCACCCAGGCTCACAGGAAACCCACAGAGTAGAGCCCCTCATGCAGGCCAACTGAAGCTGCATATTGCACCAGGCGTGCTTTAACAACACACACACACACACACACACACACACACACACACACACACACACACACACACACACACACACACACACACACACCACTTTAAACCACAGACAACAGAGTAAAGTCCCGTCCCCTGTTCCTAAACATCACATAACTTATCCAGACTAACTTCAGGTTAGCCAGGTAAACTTATCATGTTAGCTCTTATCCAGCCAACCTTGTTGTTATAATGTATGTTGGAGAATTGATTTATGTTGTAATTCTTGATGAAATTATCTTAAATCAATGCGCTCTTATATTGAAGTAAAGGCAAGATGCTAGTGTGAAAGCTGCGAGTGCTCATATGATTGGCTAAGTGCTGACCATATGACTGCATATTATTTTACATCTGCACAGGAAGAGTACATTTAAAACTGAGGAACATCCTTAAAAGTATACATTACGAAATGTATTTTCAAGTATATTTTTTATATGCGTGTTGTTGCATGTAATTTGTACTTATGTACTACTTCATAAAAGTCAACTTTTCATTACAGTATGATTGTGCTTTTATAGTCAGCCCTAAGTCTGAAACTGTCATTTAACTTCTGCTATGCTCTAGTAAACTTATTTACAGTACATTATAAATGTGTTCCTGATGACAGTGAAACACTGCTTTTCTGCCTGGTGTATTCTTACTCTTTAAACAATAGTTTCTACCAAACAAAACACTGCTGAGTTGTGTCAAAGAGCCCTGAGCTGCTTTAATAAAACAACATGTAGCCATTGCTTCAGAGTCTGGACGACACTTGGATTAAAAATATAAGTGAGACAAGTGCAAGGCTTTATAAACATATGAGCTCAGTAGAGTAAAGCTCAAATAGGAAAACATCAGAGACAAAAGAATTGCTTACTTAGAGTAGGCAATGCACATTAATGAGGACTGAGGACTGTGGCTTACAGGAAACCAACACACACGTAGTGCAGAAACAGTGACTTCAAATATAACAAGTTTTAATTCATGTGCAGTCATTTTTTTAAGGGTCCATGACTTTTTATGACATAAAATCTCAGTATGTATCTAAATATGAGTTTTCCATGTTGTACATCTTCGAAAATGGCACCAGGCTGCATAGTAACAATACATTTACAATTTAAAGTCTAACAACATGAATGTTAAAGAGTGGACGGCATAACCAAGACCAAATATACTCTAGGTCCTTCAAAGGCATTACTCTACGTAGTACTCTTTCAGAACGCTACCATGTAAATGATAACACCTTCTCTAGGTATGTTACATCAAAAGGAAACATCAATGAGCAGAATGTCACATACTGTGGCATTACACCAATAGAAAACAACCACAGAAGAAATGTTCCACTTGACTGGCCAATCACAGCCTATATTTCCTTTAATGGAAAAGTTTGCGCAAGTTGTGAAATCTGTGAGAAAGTTTTGCTTCACTGTCTTTTAACTCTCATTCATCATCATCACATATGGACGGGCTGCACATGCTTCTGGTCGTTCTCTTAGGTAAATCTTTTGATGAAATATTTGGATGATTTAATCACAATTCTTAGGTTACATTTTGAGAGTAGTTCATTCCTACACTCAGTGTTGTTGTGTTGCACCTGCTGTCATGTGAAACCCTGTAACACTGAGCACATTTCTAACTGCTTTTATGATTGTGTTTGTGTTCCAGGAGTCGTTTCTTACAGTCATGATCAGGTCACTGGATCAGTGTTGGAGGTGTCAGTCCGACCAGGAGACAACATCACTCTGTACTGTGACTGCAAAAAATCAACTGGAGTTTACATAGTGTGGTACAGGAACTGCTCTCATGAGAACCAGCCTACGTTTATCCTTAAATTTAAAAATGTTAACACTGATGATTTTTTCCTGAAGATTTTCCCTCGTTTTAAGTTTGTGGACAACACTTCCTCTAATTCCTATGACCTGCTGATCATGAACATCACTGAATCAGATGAGGGGCTCTACTACTGTGGAACTGAACAGACAGAAGTGGAGGAAAAAGATAAAATTACTTCCAAAACTGATTACACATATGGCAACGTCACAACAAGGATCATTCTCAGTAAGTATTGTGGTCTGAATTATCTTTGTACCTGAAATATCTTCAATCCTTTGACTAAATTCATACAGTAAGAAGCCCGGATATTGTGCACTTATATTGATGATGAAAAAGCTGAACCACAGCGAAGTTCACTCACCATTCACTGTATGTGAGGATTTTGTGCATGAACACAGTGTATTATCATATAATACATTTTTGTCATATCTGGGACTTCATGTAACTGAATTGTTGTAAGTCGTTCTTAAACATGCACCCTTTATGTATTTTTATTCACAGTGAGTTTTGGGATAATTTTACATTTGTAATGTGAGAGGACAGGCTCAAACAGGGTTAAAGGTTGCATATTGCACTTATTGCTGAAGTGAGCTGAAAATCTAATGAGCCAGAGACTTTATTCAAATGAGAATAGATATCACTTCAGAGGAGATACTGGAATGGGACCAAAGTTCAGAACACTCTTATCCTATTAAAATCAACTGGAGCTTACATAGTGTGGTACAGGAACTGCTCTCATGAGAACCAGCCTCTGTTTATCCTTAAAACTATACATTTTAAAACTGACCTCGTTTTAAGTTTGTGAGAAACACTTCCTCTAAGTCCTATGACCTGCTGATCATGAACCTTACTGAATCAGATGAGGGGCTCTGAACGTACAATAGTGGAGGAAAACGATAAAATTACTCCAAAAACTGTTTACAGATATGGCAACGTCACAACAAGGATAATACTCAGTTAGTATTGTGGTCTTTTTTTTATGTCAATTTTGTGAAGTAGATTTATCCATTTTACTTATCGCTACATTGTGCAAATATGTCCATTTCATATTATGTTAAAGTTTGTGAAAGATCACAATATCAAGTCCAATATGCAAAGCTTTCTGTACAGCTATGTGAGGAAATGGGCTGTATTCGGGAGAACAGGATGTGAAGGATGTCATATAGCTGCTCATCTGATATTAAATACATGAAGATACAACAAACTCCTTCCAAATCAGAGACTGCTGGGGTTTGACATCATGTAAATAATTACATTACATGATAATTTTTTAAAATTTAATTTTTAAATTTTTTAAAGTCTAATATTTTCCACTTTTATCATTTTGCATCACCACTTTTGGGGAAATTTTGCATTTGAGGAACCACACAGCCTCACATTATGTTCCAGAAGATGAACATCACAGTTTGGATGCCGAATTTTGTAATGTTTTCTGACTGCGGGTGAAGAAGCCAGAGCAAAGAGAAAAACAGAAAAAAAATAAATGTATAATCCACATGTGTCTTTGATACAGATTCCAGCTCACCTGATTCCTGTCAGTGCATCTCAAGCCCTCTGCCTGTCGTGTCCTGGATGTTGGTCTTCTCTCCAGCCTTCACCATCCTCTTGTCCGCCCTCTCCTTTATTTTGGTTTATCACTTCTTTCAGAGAGCAGGTACTTACTGTTATGTCGGTTGTTTTTGAAATAATTTTTCCCTGCCTTACTTCAGGTTATGTTAAAACAATTACTTAAATATTTAGGGAAGTTGTCATTATATCACGATATTTGCAAAAGTATTGCCTTTGGGTGTTACTCTGTAATAATGCCATATTTATTTTTGTAGATAAGGAACCTGAAACCCTCCAGAAAAGACCTGACACCAGGAGAGAAGCAAAATGGAATCAGGTAATGAAGAGTAATACTTTGGGAATTTTAAATGTATTTGTATTGTTTCTGTCAGAAATCTTTCATTATAATAACACAACAGTAGATACATAATAATAATTGTAAGTAACAAAAATAATAAATGTCAAACTGTCTCTCAGGATGAAGATGTGTATTTCACACATGTTTTGTTCCGGGCCAAGGAGGCACAAACACACCAGTAGGAAGAGGATGGAGCGCACCAATAAATTTGCTTTATTCAAGCAAAAACCAACAATGAAAATAGTTCAAATTCAAAACTTTTTAATTCAGGATAACTGTGAAGTTTTCATTTCTTCTTGTTGTTGTACGTCCTGTGGTTTGAGACACCGCCAAAGCAAATATGCGAGCGCTTGGTTTGTGGTCAGTTTGTTTTCAGGCGTATAATCAACCAGTAAACTGTCTTTTTCCTCACATACATTATCACAACTTATATAAATGTATTATTCATGTATTCACTTTTTCACCACGTTAAACCAATTTTCTGTCTGATTTCCTTCATTTTTAATGTGAGTAGTTAACATCAAGTAATAAGAATTAGTTATGCTGTTTATCATGCACTGAATCCATACTTGTAAGCTGTGGGCTAATAAAAACGAAATACTACCAAAGGCAGTAAAAGGCTTTCTCCTCAATGTGTGACATATTTCAGTCTATTAAAGTATTTTAAAGAAATGATGATGTGGTCAAACTGAAATCATAGCAGGAAACATTAAGATCAAAAGTCTTTCTACATCTTCAAACCATTTTTATCACATTTTTTATCTGATATGGTTTTCTCCTCCTTTATTTATTTTTTTGATAGTTACTTGTCCAAACACAATGTCCCAATTCCTTTTTATAAACTTGACTACTGAAATAATACTGATTAATCAATAATACTTAACATAATCAATCTTTATCTAATCAGGAATTCTCATCAAAATCATAAAAAGCCATCAGACAATAAATCTCCAAATGTAAATGTATATTAAAAGCCGTATGTAATCTATCCAGCAGTGTATTTATATACACGTTTCTTTTATTATAGATATATAACATTATTATTCATATTATTATGGTAAATGAAATATTAATTAATAATTGTTATTAAAATTAATATTTTATTTTATTTAGTTAAAGGTTTAATAATCAGGGACAATCCACATTAATAAAACATTTTAACAAATGTAAACATGCCAGAATTAGCCAAAAGGCTATTTTACATCTGCTGTCTCTGGACTGATGTTAAGAGTCACCCTGTCCTGCCAGCACCAAAATTAGCAGCAATATTAGACATTTGTATCTTATCTCAAATGTCTATGTATGTATGTATGTATGTATGTATGTTATGTCCACACTGTTGATGCCATGAACCAGTGTTTAGAATGCTTTTGTTCTTTTCTTACACAGTTTTGTTCATGATCTAGTCATGCTTTAATAAGATCCATCAGTCATTTTCTAAAAGGTTACAAAGAAAATATAGTGTGAGTGTATGAATTTAACCTCAACAACAACATGCAGTTCATGTTATCAGTAAAACCTTACAGAAACCCACAGTGACAAAGAGCCTCTCATACGACTGCAGAGCTCAACATGCAGATGGCCTGAAGCTGCAGTTTCGTGACTGAAGGTGTTGATGCACGACCTCATCGAGTTCACAGAAAGAAAACAAACAAACAAACAAAAAAAAATCTCGGCTATAAAGAACACCCGAAAATCATTTCAGTTCACTGACAACAGTGATCAGCAGCTGTTCACTCTCCTGACCTCTAGTGGAGATGATAAGTAAACCAAAAAGGTATATAAATATGAAACAGATTTGCTGAATAAACCACAATAATCTGTAGTTCCTATTTAAGTAGCAACAAATCAATCAATGTGAACTGATGAGAGTTCTGTAGGTATTATTACGACCCCCTTCAGGAGGTATACTCCAAATGAGGTTTAACATAAGACAATCAAGCAAGTTGCAGTTTAAAGGAAGATAAGTTTATTAACTGAACAGCAACCAAACAAAGGGGAAAACCCCTAAACAAACAAACAAACAAACTGATGGGCAGGCCAAAATAAACAAAAAGGCAGCCTCCTAGACCAACCCACCAGGGCCGTCAGAGCTGGGGGCTAACGCTCTACCCTAACACAAAGACACAACTAAACCTAATTGAAACAAAGCCACGAAAACTACACTACCACACCCATCAGATAAACATAAAACAAAACATAATACCCCAGCCAGCCTCCAGGATGACTGACTGCATCTCTGGTCAGGTGGAATGGAGAGAGAGAGAGAGACAGATCCTAGTGCCCTACCCACTCTAACGGGTTATTCATAATCAGCCAGACCGCTATCACCTGGAAAGGCAGGAGGCCAAGCATCAGCCACAGTGGCACATCCTGGCCAGCAGAGGGGGAGCATGTAACAGTATGCATACATTTATAACAATTAAACAAATCATGATATCCCCTAATAAGGCCATCATCTCTAAAATTACTCAAGCAAGACTGGTGAAAAACATTAAGTGCAAATAACAGTGCTAAATTTAGACAGTAGGTCGAATAAAGTCTTCTTCTAATTCACTTTCAGTGAAATCTAAATTACTGTATTTTTTGATTGATAAATGGTCTCAGGGCTGACGATGACTTTGACCAAGGTGGGGGTTGAGGAAAAAAAATAGTATTTGATATGTTTGTCTATGCCTATTGCAACATAACAACAAGGGTTCAGTAAGTATGTCTGGTCTGACTTCTTGTTGTTAGTTATTAATGCAAGGATTCGACTAACTGATGATGATGTGATAACATAGTAGAACGACGTGGTCTTTAGTTGTGTAAAACAGCGCCAATGCAATCATTATAAATCTCTCTAAGTAGTCTCTCAGGATGAAAATGTGTGTATAACACAAGTTGTGTTCCAAGCTCACGATCAACAAACACAGCAATTGGCAGAAGCTGGACAGAAGATGAGCATTTGCTTTTTGTAGGCAGAGAACATACACATGAAATTGCCTCATTTTCAAAATGTTAATTGAAGTTAATTTAAGTCAGCAGTTAAACTTGTCATTTCCTTTCCTTGGGGCTAGAGAGTGGCTGCTGGGTTTTATATTGGGATTTACAGTAGCATGCTAGTAATGGCGTATAATAAAACGCCAGCCTCGCTTAACTGGAAAACTTTCAATACAATACTTGTACCCTATAAATGTGTTTCCTCTTTTTGAAAAGTGCTCTATGAATAAAGAAATTACTAAGAAAATACCTAAAGTTTCTCTCATTTGGCTGAATCTGGTAAGCGTCTTATGGTAATTTTAATGAATTGTATTATTGACAATAATCAAACCATTTTTTTAAATTTCAGAATGGAAACTATGGAAACTAAAAACAAAGAAAAACAGCATATATCCTACACTGGACAACTAATAATCCATTTGGACTTTCTTCATTTTTTAAGATGAAATTTAACATTTCACATTTATTTCACAAAGGCTTGAAAGATTTTATGCTGGCAATGTTAAGTTCTTTATTGCAGAACAATGCACAACATTTCCAGATTGTACAACCGTGTCTATGTCTTCAATTATAAGTTGTTAATAAATCATCAGATTAGAACAGCCAATGAAATCTTACATTCACATTTTATTCATATATCCCTTACACTCAGCACTGAAACAAAGACATTGATGACTTGATGCCCAAAAAGCAATTTTCAAATCAAGTAAAAGCTAGGCTATATTTCCGAATTATTTTAATTCAGATAAACTACTAAAGGTACTGACTTTATGCCTGTAAACAATAAAAGAAATGTAAATCCTCCACAAACATCAACAATTGAAGCATTCAAAATATGCATTTAAATGCACACAAAAATGTAAATAACAGCTTGCAAGAACTGTTCATGAGCATTTGGCAATTGGTAAGTATAAGATTTTTTTAAATAAACTTTTTTTTCCCCAATCCACAGGATCAGACCAGATTTTTTTTAATTATTATTAATGGATCTGTTTTTGTTTATGTGAAAGTCTGACCCATATTCCAAACCTGTGGGCTATGTTTGTTTGTTCTTTGTGTTAAAAATGCCCCACTGAATTTATTTATAACACTACCAAAATGCTGTGATCGAGGTACCTTCAAGTGAATGGTAGAGGGCACAAAATAAATCAAAGAAGCCAGCAGTTTTGGTTAAGACAGCACATGTATCAGGGAACACTGTCATTAAGAAATGTATATTTTGTGTCTGTTTTTCTCAACATTTATTATCTGAACACGCCTTAAAAGTGCTGACGTTGATTGAAAATGGCACTTTTGCTCGTTCTGAAGACAAAAGAGGCTGTCTCTGTCTAGTCTGCAACAGATCCACTCTGACACTTATCTTTCCATTAATATACAAAAAAGTACTACAAAATATGATCTAAAAACATTAAAAGGATTTTTAAAATTTTTTACATTAAATAAATTATTCTTTGCTACAGGCTTTATTTTCCTTGTGCAGGCCTGTTCAGCTGTCACACATACATTATTTAAGGCCCTCGAAAAAAATAAGGTAAACACTCACTATGCAGCACTCAAATGTAAAGTTAAGAAAAAAAAACATCCTTAGACATAATTTATTAAGAGTCGGACTATAAAAGTGTAATCAGCAAAGGTGTGGTTTCATAATTTGATGATCAAACTATCCTTAAAATAAGAAGCTTATTGACAAAATAGATTTTGAATAGGTTTCTCCACTAAATAGTCTTAAAGATTCCATTTCATGCTCAATATCATGAGCCTTAAATTGGGATCAGGGGGAAAAACTGTGATTGGGACAAAATTAAACCAAACATTTCTCAGAATAGAATACATTCATTTTCTACAACAGTAAATGTCATCATTCGACGTTTAAATTTAATTCAAGCATTGTCTCTGTTATATAGAAGAGCAGTGTCAGTATAAACATCACGTAACTGTTCAACCATAGGCAAAGCCTCAAACCATCTCCAACTAAAATAATATATGGCATCAACCATATGTCTACATAAGACTTAACAGAAAATAAATAATCTCCACTTCATCTCCACTGAGAGATCTCTCACATATCTACTGATTTATGTGTCCAAATATCCTGTTTTGGGGTTGTTGTTTTTTTTAGACATCATATGTGATTCTGTCAGTTCAAACTCAGAGAATGCAAACATAAATATGTTATCTGTTTCTCTTACTCTATTTTGTTATTGCAAACACCACTGGCTCTGAAAATGTCCAGCTTTAGGTAAGATTATGCTTTCAAAAATGTTTAGTAAAAGATATCTACAGTGTGGTCAAACTCCCTTTGTTGGTTCAATAAAAAGTAAATAATAAGAAAAAAAAAGAAAGCATTTTAAGCTCGTTATCAGAGTTTATGAAGACCACTTTGAAGCTTTTCTGGAGGTGACTCGCTTTTCTTTTTAAAAAGATTTTTCAGCTTTAAGGATTTCTTGCTCTTTTCCTTATCATGGTTCTTCTCACGGGGCGATGCAGGAGATGGGACAGCAATCCTTGGCGGTGGCACGGGGGGCTCCACCTCTGCTAGCAGCCTGCTCTGGGGCAGGTTGGGTGTTGAGACGGAGAGGCTGGTTGGGGTCGTGGAGTTGCAGGCCTTCTCAAGGATTCCATCATAAACAAGCTGGCTCAATGGGTAAAGGTCTGATGATGACTTCCATGGCCCCTGGGAGGTTACCATAAGGTCTGGCTGTCCAGTTTGACCAGGAGATGAACTTGATTCGGATGCTCCCAACTCCTCCCTCAGTATTGATTGTTTAGGTATTTCCACTGGACCATCAACTCTATCCCGAGGGACTTTTCCTGTGAGACTTTCAGTGGAAGTGTCAATATCATCTCTCTGCAGTCTTGGCATTCTCCTTCGGAGAGAACCAGCAGACATCTGAAGTTCATCTTTCAGTGTCATCCTACTTGTAGATGGTTCTAAACTGTACTCTTGCTTCTCTGTAGAGGATGAGGTATCCATAAGTGCTTCTAATTTCTCTCTGGGTAGCATTATCATGGAAGCAGTATCTGTACCATACTCCAGCTCATCTCTGGATATCTTTCTTTGGGGTGTTCTAGTGTTCCTAGAACTTGTGTCTAGGGACTTTCCCATTGAATCTCTTGTAATCCTTCTCGATACAGAGTCAAGCGTACGCTCAACATCATCCCGTATCATCTTTCTTGAGACACTGTCCATTGAGGAACCCAATTTATCTCTCGATATCTTCCTAGGTGCCATATCTGTTGTTGCTTCTAACTCATTCCAAATGATCTTCCTCACATCCAGAGACAAATCACTTCTTTCTCTGTATAAATTCCTTGAAGCAGTTTCCATCAAATCCCCAATTGTATCTCTGTCTACTTTGTCTTTTGCCATCTTCCTGCAGGAAGCATCTACTGTAGCTTCAAGCTCTTGCACAGATATTTTGCGAACTGGAGATTCAGCAACAGCTTCGACTTCTTTACTCAAAGGCTTTGTAATGGAGCTGTCTGAACGAAGCTCAGTTTCATCAAGATAGATTTTTTGAGAGGAAGTGTCAATAGTCGGACTAGGGAACATTTTGCTGTGAGGAGGTGAGGTCATAAAGTCTGTGTCTGAAAAGATCTCATCGGAGTCTCTATTAGTGAGAGAAAGAAAAGGAAGAATATGAGTAAGAAGGGACAAGGAAGGAAAGCATCAAAAAATGAACAACATTTGCTTCAACAAAGGTGTAGCTGAAACACAGTGGTTTAACATGGAAGCATGTAAAAATAATTTGTCTGTAAAAATTGCGGGAGACATACTGTTTCTTCAGAGTTTTCAAGAAGTTCCCCTCTTCCTCATTAAAACAAGGGTATGGGGATCGGATGGGGATGAGAAGGTCGGGGTCTGGGGAGATCATGCCAGCTGGTGGCTGAGTGATGACACCAGGACGACGTGACCTACATATGGTGGACCCCCGTGTTCGAGGAGAACGCTTCGGTGGTGGAACTGGGACTGGAGAAAGGCCGAAGATGAACCAAACTGCTCTATCCATACATAACAGACAGTGGTTAAAGCCTAGATGTAGCAATACATATATGTACTCCTTGTTTATCGACCTTAAAGACCAATAAAATATTGAGTTCTAGAAGATTAGTGGCATTGGGACTACTCACAGCTTGTTGGCAAACTACTAAGACTGGTGAGCTAATCACAAAAACCATCTAGCTAATGCTATTCAGTGAAACCAGATCTTTAACCTTTTCTCTATTTTTTCTCTGTTCCTTCAAATGTCCTTTCTTGCTATTGGTCAATGACACAAATCTCAAACATTAGAGTCTACCAAGGCTTAACTCAATGTTAAAATGTGTGCCGATTAACATTGGCACCGTTGATAATTTGATGATGAACTGTAATGAAGAATAAAAAATGTCTGCTACCTACCTGGCATCTGTGGTAAGATTGGAGAATCAGACTCTTCTATCAGATCCTCTATAGATCCATGGAGAGAGCTGTGGTATGAACAAGATGACTGGGGCACTCGGGGCAACCCAACGGAAACTGAGTCTGAGTAGAGCTGGGCAGTGAGGTTTGCTAGCCCTGGATTCCTAATGATGGGGAAGCCACAGAGGCGCTCAATTTGCTGCCAGCGATGGAGGCGCTCACGTAGACAGGCTGTTACTTCAGACAAAGAATTCCTTTGTGAGATAAAAAAAGACCTTTGTGACATTTGTTGCACATTACACAAAAAACGTGCTTTGCTTGCTATTTTTTGACTCACTTTGCCTCTAGGATCTTGTGGTCAACTTGGTCTAGAGAGGAGCTGTGGGCGACATGGAGAGTCCCCAGCACAGAACTCCTCTTCTTCTTAATCCTCTCTGCCTGCAAGAAAGTGTAGATGCAGGTCAGTTTGCTAAATTCATAATCATGTGTCTAAACATTTCCTTTGTGACAGCAAGCGAGATGGCTGCCAAGCGAGAGACTGCTGTTTGAGACAGCGTTTGTACATTTGAAAGCATGAAACCACTGGATATTTTTAACGAGATGTCTAGATATTTTCCAGCCATGTTCGACAGACAATTTACTTTGTGGCAACAAAACCAGGTCAGCCAAACATGATCTTTTCCTAACCCTAACTGAGTGATTAGAGTAAAGATTCAACATAGCGTGGAATGCAGAAACGTACATTGCAACAATTATTATTGCGATTGGGTTGTATATATCCAGAAAAGGAAAGGAATTTTTATGTGTGTCCCTTTTTTCATGAATTACCTCTTCCTTGGCAGAGGCTAGCTGCAATACTGCACTCTGCTTCTTGACATTGTAGTACTGGACCTCAACCTCATGTGTCAGCTGCAGCCACAGCTGGAGGGCCTCCGAGGCCGTCCAGCTGGCATGCATGTCCTTCTCCGCCTGCTTCAGCGCTCCGAGGACCTAAGGGGATGACATAAGTCATATGTTGGAAATTAGTATGTAGAAGACTTGTTGAAAACTGCAGTTAAAGTTTAAATGTTTTTCTTTAAATTCTTTAAACTTTATAGAGCAAGGAAAAAAAGTGTCTAGTGCAGGATTTGCAAAAGTTGTGTCCTCTAGTTGCATTGTGTATCTACCTGCTCCAACTCTTCCTCTGCATATCTCAGGCGGCTGAGCTCGCTGACAGCTCCCTGCCTCAGCTTGTGCAGACGGTGAGCCTCCTCCTGCGCCCCCATGATCTCATCCCTCATCTTCTCCTCCAGATTCTGTTTCTCCTCTGCAACATTACGTTTTTCTTGCTGGGCTCGCTCCAGTCTGAGAAAGTGAAATGTTTTTAGTGCAATCGAAAAAAGTTGATTTAATAATGCAGGGCACAAGAGAGTCACTGAACACTAAATACTCACTGTTCCTGCATATCTATGAGGCTCTGTTCAGCCCTCTGCAGACTGTCCAAATCTTTCATCATCTTAGCTATGTGGACTTTACTTGCTTTGTTCTGGGCCTGGGCAAACCAGCAGCCTCCAATTCCCATCACCACTGATACAATTAGCAGCAGGTCCTTCATGTAGTTATGAGGACCTGTGGTGAAATGGAAGGTCGTGATTATTTATGGTGCACTGATTCCAAATCCATCACAGCTGAGGGAAGAGTAAAGAGTCATTTTGGTTACACATAAAGTAAAGTTTAGCCTCTTAAACACACAATATGTCATTTCTGCCACTAGGGGTCTCTCAACCAAAACAAAAGACGTGAGAAGCGTGGGATCATGGGAGTTGTTGTCTTCATTGTTGAGCACCCATCATTGCCAATGAAAATCTATCTATGTGACTCTAAGTGGCAGACGTGTTCACAGACAAGGTGACAAGTTTTTATTCACATTATGTTATAGTCTCTTTTGCTGACTTCTTTCCTCACTCTCTCCCAGAAGTTAAAGCGACAGGCAAACAAATAAAAAGGCACCGCATTGGAATTTAAACTAAAGGAACAGATACTGTACATTGAACAGGCATACGAGTAAGGAGAGGACTTGTTCTTACGTGTGGGCGGTCCAAACAGAACGACATCCAGAGCTTTGATGTTGAGCTTCTGTTTGTCTCTCTGGTCCTGAACCCTCAGTTGGCCACTCAGGAATGAAGGCTCATTAGCTGCAATCCTGCACACAAATGTCATAGACAGTTCAGCGTGTTGATATGACTCTTAACAACAACTTGTTTTTACAGTGACTTGCGATGCAAAAGCACACAAGAGAGTTGACTATTGCATTGTCATTGGATATTCTCACCTGGGGAGCGTGTTTCCATTGACCTTAAAGTCTTTAAAGTTCCTCTCATACTGTGGTAACTCAACAAACTCCCTAAGCCAGCGAAGCACTGCATCTTGAGTCCAATTGTGTACTGAGAAGTGAGACGAGGAAAGAAGACAAAGTGAGACAAAAAGTCGGACAAAGTGGACACAGACACACACACACACACACACACACACACCTTCAGATGACTTCCAACCCCTCCAGAGCTCCTCGACGGTGATGTGCTGGTCTTCTCTGTGCAGGTTGCTGTGCTTGTTTGTCTGCTGCTGCTTCATGTCTTCAATGATGAACTGCAAAGATAGCGAGGGACATAAGGAAGACTTTTTGAGATACAACTTTAAAGAGCAAGGTCAGAGGTCAGAAGCCCTTAGCATTAGCTGAGCACGAACTCGTAACGTCTCTGTCTAAAATAAATTGGATGTTGCTATGTGTTATGTTCTTGGGTTTCAATCTGGGAATAAGGACTGGGTTGTTTTGGGACTGTTTTTATTTAGAATGCATGCAGAAGCGTGGTTGTGTATTGCACACTTCAGTGATTGCATGTGTGTGTGTGGTGGTGCTGTCTTGGAATGTGTCCTTGGCTGTAAAGTGGAGCTTCATATGATGGCTAGGGGAATTTTGTGGCACCCGCAACCCGAGCTCGTGGATAGTGTGTCCATGAGCTGCATTCTGGAAGGCAAATGCATTCTGGAATTCTGGATTTACTACCAATGTCACATACAACGACAGACACACACAGTCCCCGGACGAAATACACGCTCACTCTGGATATGATTTACTCTGACATTTTAGACCGAACTCTAAAAACATGCAACAGAGATCACATATATGACATGCAGTAAGTATGCCTTTACATGCATGTAAAGAATGCAGAAGAATGCAGGAATTAGAGACTAATTCCTTGTTTACATGACTAAATGAAAAATGCGTTTTTCTTCCAGTTTTCTTTTGCAGAAAATAAAAAAAAACTTGTCATAGGTCTACAACAAAGCAACAGATAAAGGTTTCACACCTTGTTTTGCAACAAAATTTTGTAATATTTCTGAATGTATTCATTTTATTTATTCAGCTTTCTAATGATTATTCATTTTTACTTCGATAAAACAAAATCATGCAATTAACAAACACAAATAACAATGTATGACACCGCAGAGGCAAGCATTGTATAATTTCAAGCTGTTTGTGACGATTATCACAAATAAACTGAAGTAAAAGAGAAGCTGGAGTCAGGAAACATTAAGAGTTGTACTCTTAAGCATGACTATGAAGGTCACCAGTGTTACAGTATTCTATTAGTGCGAACCAGTTTTGTCACTGAGCCAAAAGCAAAGTTATACCGTTGCTATCCTTGAAGCAGCACTTGACTCTGCCACCGGCCAGCACACCTGTTGTTGTATTGCTTTACCCGCTCTGTCTTGTGCATGCGAGAACACGCACTTGGATTTACAGAAGCTAACAAAACGGGGTTAACATTTCATGAAGCATGAGTTTCGTACCTCCACACTCTCCTCCACCTCAATCCCACCATCTTGGTCATCGTCCATCATCTGATGGATGCTCCGCAGGGCCTCCAGGCTGTAGCGATCGGCCTCACTCATACATGGCGGAGACACCACCATGCAAGGGTCTACATGGATCAGGAAATCAATGACATTATATTGATTATTATGTCGCTGAAATTAACCATTGGGTACCTTTCATTTAAAGGCTGATTACAAGTGAAATTCTCTCTTTTGTATCGTCACTGCTCCTTTTTGAGCAGATACAAGAGAAGAGCGTCTAATACTGGTATTCTCAGTACTTGAGAATTTGGTTTATAAAGGGAATGCACACTGTATCATTCCAATTATTTACCAATTAATTCTTCTCTGCTGCTGTACATTAAGTCTCCTCTGTTTGTCTATTTAAAATCCCAACAGGTCAATAGCCTAGTTTCCCTTAAAATACAAATAAAATACAAACAAAAAGAAAGAAATACAAAAATACAATACATTTCAGGCCAGCAAGGGACATTAGCCCCTTTTCAGAGCCACAAATGAAAAGGATTGAGTATCTTATACCGAAAAACATAATCTCTCAGCCTTTTTTTATTTTTTATTATTTAGATTGATCTCTAGTCTATTTTTTGTTTCATTAGTAAGGCATAGCTATGGAAAAGGAGACATAACATAATACTTTGGCAGGAGGTAAAGGTGGGGAAAATAAACATCCTTGTAATTCTAAGTGCTGTATCGTAGGCAACTGGACTTGTTTCAGTTTGTTTAAGACGTTTCACCTCAGAGGCTTCTTCAGTTCCAACTAACTGAGGGGGAGTTGCAGGCGTTTAAACCCTGTGTGGGAGTGTCCTTACAGAGTCCTCAAGGACACATGTGAGCTCTGAGTTTCTGAGTCGTTAGCAATTTGACTTCATTAAGTTGCATTAGTTACAGTGAGGTATTTGGATACTCAAGAGAATACAATCAGAAAAAAAAATAATGGACATTCCTTCAGTTAGTTTTTTTGAGGAAATCATTCTGCAAGTCCATCTTTAAGTCTCGAGAGGAAGCAGCCTCTCCCATCATGTAAATTGTCACATCTGTTCAGTAATCAGTGTTGTTAAAAGTACCAAAAGTCATACTTAAGTACATGTAAAGATATTGTGGTAAAATATTACTTTGGTAAAAGTAAAAGTCACCATTATTACTTGAGAAAAAGCCTTTAAGTATCTGAAGTAATCTTCTGGCAATAAAATTACTTAAGTATCAAAATTCTTGACAGGGAGATTTGTTACATGACATCCCCCTCTTCCTATGTTTTCTGTCTATTTCTGTCAATAAAATGAATTTAATTAAAACAACTATTTCTATCTACATGTGCTGTATTAGGCAAATTTGGAAAATGAACTAAGCACATAATAGGTCAAATCCATCTGTCAGCAAAACAATCTCACCTCAAGCAGCATTTTACAGCTAAAAAATAAACTCCTTTTACGGCGATTGAAAAGAAAACACTGTTAAAGGGCCATTAAGACAACATAATAAAGTGCCCTTTAGGGTGCACTTCCAGTGGAGAAGTGGAGGAGTCTGCCACTGCGCTAACCCAAGAGACGAAGGACTTCTGCCAAGTTTGTATGAGGGCCTATAGATCATAGTTAGTAAAGCAGGCTTTTACAGTTACAGTTTTAACCAACTAGAGCCTAGTCTGAGTCTAGATCACCATTATAAAAATAAAACATGATTTAAAATTAAACAACTGCAGCCACTTCGACTAGTTTGACCAATTAGCTTGAGGTTGAATCCTTAACTGCATCAAACTTCAAAACAATGACTGGCGAATGAACTCGGCCACAGTTCAGTGAGGCCCCTCTAAAGAATGGGTCATCGTGGACCAAACAGCTGTGGTAATTAGGCTTTAAATTGTGCAGTATGTTCCAGGCTTAACTATAACACCGGAACACAAATACATTAGAGGATGACTCACAGCTTTCCGTCATCTGTCATACTGAGTCACGTCCCATTTTTGTCTCTGTGACTTTAAAGTTTCGGTACTCCAGGAGCTGAAGGGACGGGGGGTCAAAGGTCTGCTAGTAATACCCACAATCAAAACAAGCTCCAGTAACACTAGACGCTTCTTGTATGGATGTATGGAAGGAGGAATGGAAGGAGGAATAAAGCCATGGGGAAAAGTGACTTCTGGGAAATAAAGATGATGACGTGAACCTCAGAACATTTCTGCAAAAGTATTGACATTGATTTCCAAAGTATTTTTTTTCATGTTGGCCAAATCCTCTTATCCATGTCCAATAAACATCTGCACAGAACCATGGATGTATGCTAGTGCCAGATGATCCTGTGACATAGGCATCTTTATGAGCAGAAAGTGTGCTTGGAGAAGTTTCCTGATGCAGAGAGAACAATGCAAACTGAACATAGGGAGACGTAATGGCTCTAATGAGTCATTGCTTCTTTGCTTGTTGTATGGGATAGATGACAGATGTGAGCTGTTCTTTCATGATAATTATTGGCAAATAGTTTAAATGCTTCACATGCATTAGTCAGTATTGTGAAATGCTGAAACCTTTGAGAGTAATTATGTGAAAATGTGATTGATGTTCATCTGCTCACTCCTACAGACAGGAGCTGGATACCAGTGTACAGAGAAGAGACATCGATCCACTGTTTGATGATGAAACTTGCATTTCTCAACGGGGTGAAAACCTCTCAGCTGAATAGGCTATCAAATATCAATGGTGCATGCAAACGTCCTCTGACCAGTGTGTGTGCTGGTGTCCCTGTGGGACCTCCACATGGCCTGAGTTTAACCTTTTCCACAGGTGAGCTGGAGCACAAAGCAGCTGACGTCACACCATCAAAAATAAAACTGTCTGACAACGTCCTGCGAGATTTAGTATCGTGATGAGGTCTGTTTTTTTTTAATTTAAATGTAAGTCAAAGAAAATGTTCCTGTTTTCTACATGTATTTTGACAGGATATGTAAGATTCACAAAAATCATTTGAGCTGTTCTCTCAAGATGTGGACAAACTGTGCTAAAAAAAAAGGCAGCTCACCTTTTTATTATCATCAAAATGAGTTTGAAACAGATGAGCAAAGTTCATCTGTGTAAAAATAATAAAAAGCGTTTTGATGTAACTCACCTTGTCCAATAAGATTTTAAAAAATAATTTTAAAAATTGTTTTTTATCACTAGAAAGCCAAAAAAGGCATGGATTATATCAGAATCCAACCACAATCCATGAAAAAGTACCTTGGAAAGCAAATGTCAAAACAGACGCACGACAGAAGAGACAGAGTCCTGCCTGATAGCTGGCGCACCACTGGTGATGACAGGAACGATTTTAATGCTTTGTCTAGCAGGATGACAATTAATATGTCAAGCTTTACTATTTGATTCAGTCGCTGTCTCGTTGCCTCATCCACCACATACCTGTTGGGTCGAAACCTGCGCCCCCACCGGGGAAGGTGAAACCGTGGAGGTCCCCGGCGCCCTGCGCGGCCACAAAGAGCGCAGCAGGGAAAACGACGAGCAACAGAGGGGACAGAGGCAGCATTTTGGGTGCTTGATAATGTGGTCCGTCCTGAGTTGAGAAACTCTTCAAAGCAGATGGAGAAAGAACATACACGGTACCGACCCCAGTTTAGGAGACACAAGTGTCAGTCTGCGAAAAGTGTCAAGCGATCTGTGTTGCTATTACGGGTACAGCCAGAAGTGAGATGTGATACTGATGATTCACTTGAGAAATCGGGTAAGCTGAATAAGTGCACCTCGAAGTGGAGGAAGCGCACAACGACTTCAAAAGGATTGCGGAGTCATCCAAACACGAGGTGGCTGTGCGTAAAATAACAATGTAGCTGTGCGTAAAAATACTCCAAAAAGTTGCCAATGGTATTCCGGCGAGATGGCTCTTATAAATCCATACTGGGTGGAATAATAAATTGGGATAAAAGATTCTGAGGCTCATCCATCGTTAATAAAATCCAGCGTTGCAACCACACGCGCAGCAGATCTCAGGATTGTCAGGGCGCATGAAAACACCCTTTTTATGTCAGATGATGTTACAGATAATCCTGCTCAGGCTGCACCCCGCCTCTCTGTTCCTCTTGTCCAGTTGGAGTCTGCTTTGTGTCGCCTTCTGGTGTCTCTATAAGCCAGCTAATCGTTCATGTCCAGAGCTCTGTTCCCTCCTTGGTCACCCCTTTCCCAACAGAGACGTTGATACGTGACGTCCTTACTCGGAACTGAGCGCTTCTCCTCCTTTCTCTCCCCCCACCTCCCTCTCTGTCTCTCTCTGGCAGCAGGGCCCCCAAACACCTTATTATGTTTCCAAACCCACTGCCTAACCCAGCGCACACAGATCAAACATTCTAGTTAGCCTCAGTGTTGATCCAGTGACCTCAATATAGTTTTTTGGATATGCTTCAATCTGTCATCTGTAACAGAGCAAGTGAGCATAGAAACACAGTCTCCTAATTGATGATTTTACTATCCTGTTTGGTTTTGTGGCTTTACTGATAATGGTTTGGGTGGAGGATCAATTAAAGCCTCCATACTCCACTATTGCTTGGGATCTAGACTGCCATGCCAGGAATAGCATGTCATATTTCACGTCATGGCCAGGCTGTCTGGGTCTGACAGTTGTATCCATGTTCACAGATCTCCTAGCTATGTGGATGGACTCAGTAAATGCACACCTGTTTATGGGGCTTCTGATGATGTCTGTATGTGGGTTGCAATTTCTTCAGCACATTTGCACAGAAGCACTCAGACGCACAGTTTACCTCATTAAACTACAATTCTTTAGTAGAAACGTCCAGAATGTGAGGGACACAAACAGACCACCAGGCTACACATGCGCGCGCACACACAAACACACGCACACACACACACTTAAACAGTTACAAGGCGTCAGGTTTCATTCCAGCAATTCAGCAACCAGTTTAAAAATAGTGGGGCAGATTTGACCTCTACCCTGTGGAGCATGCCCATGTGGCAAGTGTCCAATAAGGCCTCAACGGGATCTGAGTGAGGAGACAGCATATGTGGATTTTACATGATTTCATCCCCCAACTTCTGCACAACTACATCCAGAAACAGTTTATTAAAGGGAGCTGCAAGTAACGAATGTGACTGCAGAGTTCAAAGTGATATAGTTTCAATATTATTAGATCTAACATTTAACATTTAGATTTATCATTTAGATAGTTAATATTTAGATTTAACCTTAAGATTGAATATGTTACATTTAGCATTTAGATTTAACCTTTAGATTTAGATTTAACCTTAAGATTTAGATTTAGATTAGACCTTTACATTTCGCATTTAGATCTAACATTAAACATTTTGATTTAACATTTAGATTTGCATTTTACATTTAGATTTCATGTTTAGATTTACCATTTAGATTTACATTTAGCATTTTGTTTTAACATTTCGATTTAACATACAATTAGCTTTAGATTTAACATCTAACTTCATATTTTTTTACCAATTTGTCTCAAATGGAAATGGAAGCTAACATTTAGCTAAATATAGCAAACATATAAGTTTGAAATCTGCAGTCAAATTTTTACATTCAGTGCCCTATAGACTACATGTATGACTTTACCTACAATGTTAATGGAATACTGAAAGGGCATCTTTAAGTAAACTGCTGCGTCCGAGTTGAAACACTGAATCAAATCAAGACATGATGCATCAGTCTGTCATTAAGAATTGACACAAAGAGCCATGAATCCAAATGTTAGGCAAATATGCAACACATATGCAAGAAATTAAGTGATTAACATCAGTGTCAAGGAAACTCCTGACTGTGGTTTTTAAAGGCAATATAATCTGAATGACGTGATTCCTGACTTGATTAGTAATTCAGTTCAAAGTTCAACCTGCTGAACAAGAGAGACAGAACGAACTATGAGTTTGAATCTGTGCAAATAATCATCTCATTGCAAAAGACCAAAAGACCAAAAGCAAAACCACGGTGGGTCGTATTAAAATTAGTTCTATTTGCTGTCAGAAGGCATGTTTCACTTTGTTCCTCGACTTAACAGTAATTTACATAAACTTAGTACAGTGACTTTGTTCAAAGGCTTCAGTGAAATAAGCATCGCTGCTGTGTACACAGCAAAGGCAACAGAGGGACAATAAACAGAACACTGGTTAGAAAACAAAGGCCTTCATCTCCCAGAATACATTGAAAGTGTATTACATATTATCACACACATACAGGCTCTCATCAGTAAATGACATCTTTGATATAAAAAAGTATTTTGGGACTTATCAATTAAACCCAATGACCTAGAAGATTCAAGGCAGCCAATGACTGCAGGTAGATTTGCTTGTTTTCATTGTCTGGCAACGAGTCTCCTACAAACCTTAGCTTGGACGTTTCTTTTTCATGGAGGTGAGTTAAACGTTCCATTATGACTGATAAGTAAATAAGATGCACAATAATGTTGGCACATTCATCAGTATTGACAGTTAAAAGCTTTTAAAATAAAATATCGGCATCAGCTCAAAATGACCATGTCTTCAGATTTGACAGGCCGATAACATAATGCTTTAATTATGCACATGCGACCCAAACTGTTGACTACTTAGTCCACTACTTAAATTAAAATGTATAATTGGGTGCACCAAAATGATGTGCTAGTGCACCTAAATGAAACAGTTAGGCGCACCAGTGCAACCAGTGTGAAAGCTGGTCTGGAGCCCTGAATTTGGTGACCTAGTCCCAAAACACACCGGTGAAGATTAAAGAAAGAGGAGACAAGCAGAGGAGCTGCAGTCACACCATCAAGAGACGCACTACAAGCCATTTCCATGTTGAACAGCCGAATGAAGCCTAACTCAAATAGGTGTCAACATGACAAATTCTATTTGGTAACAGAAGTGAACTCACTATGTAGAATCATACAAAAACAAATGTACCTCGGCAAAAGCTTATAAAATATTATATGAATAAAATAATATAATAATATTCCTTGGTCCGTAAAAACTATGTTACTCTGACAACACAGGTTTCCCTTGCACACAACGCATAAATCAACAAGCCTTTCAGTGAAAACATGATGTCTGTAGAGAGAGAGCACAGTGAAAACAGCTTCCAAACCCACAGGCATATAAAAACAAAATGGTTCTTGTACAAAGGTTGTTGTGAGAGTTAGAAGGCAGGTTCATCTTCTTTTAGGTGAATGTTCCTGAATCACAAGGTCCTTTTAAGTGGGGCTTTTGTCATGTCCACAACACACCACAAGAGGGAGCTAAATAGAGGCATTTTCTTCAACCAAAGTCTCCTCCCCAACTCTCTTTAGCTGTCCTGATGATCACAGTTGCTCTTTGACGAAGGCTTTCCGAGCCTGCAGTGTGTGTGCATTTACTCACAGGTCCATGATCCTCTTTGGAAAGTACATGCACACATGGTCTCACTCAGTCTTTCAAAGCACACATACAAATGACACACACACACACACACACACACACAGAATGAGTATTACTATGACAGCACCGACATGTTTGACGCCCCTGACGACATGCCTGAGTCACTACTGCTATAAGCCCCTTGGCCGTCTGCGAGGCCACCCAATGTGGATGATGGTGAGGATGAAGATGCTGGTGATGACGAAGAGGTGCTATGTGAGCGCAGAATTGCCCCAGCAGCGCTGCAGTGGGGCCTGGGCCCTGGTTCAGGGGTGTAGGTGAATGTGAGGGCGGTGGCGTAGATGATTCCATCGTTGCGGACCAGTGTGACGGGGACCTGAACCGGCTGCCTCACCCAGCGCCAGCCCTCCCTGAAGGCAGAAATATCTGGCACCACGCAGAGGACACTCTCTCCACATCTAAGGGGAGCATACAGACGAGACAAGGGTCTGAGAATTTGAGCCATTACACACTAAGGCTGCACCTAAGATTATTTTCATTATCGATGAATCTGCCAAAACACAAAGACTCGTTATTTACTATCATAAATGACAAGGAAAAGCAGGGAATCCTAATATTTACGAAGCTGGAGACAGCAAATGTTTTTACATTTTTGCTTGAAAAATGACTGAAACAATGATCAGAATAGCTGACATTGTTAAGATCCATTAATCGATTTGTTAAGTAATCATTGTGGCTCTACTGCAGACTAATGTGCATACACTGATATAAACACCTCACCTGTACATGGTGTCAGCCTCCACATCTCCAAACCACACTCTGAGGTTAGGGGTGAAGTTTTGTCCCGTCAGCTCCAACATCGCCACATCTCCTCCACCGTTTAACTTGACACAGACATACAAAAATGGCTTTTGAAAGGTCTGAGGAAAACACTCATGTCTGCTGAGTAAAAAGAATAATATAACTAATTTGAAACAGATAGCGCTGTGTGCGTACCTGCAGACTTTCCACCACGGGGACAGGTGTGACCGGTGTGGGGACGGGGCCCATTCCCTCATAAAAGGTGTATTCTGCCTTGTCAGTGCTAATGATAGTCCAGGAAGCCCCGTCGTTAATAATCTCCTTGTTAGTCTCTTTGGAGCATGCTGGGGCCTGGGGAACAAAACAACATACAAATACATTTGAGCAAGAGTGTCAGGTAGGAGCTCGCCAATGACAGGGATAAAGATTAGAGTCTCTTCTCCTGCATTCCAGCTCATTAAAACTAATGGGTAGACCTCTTACATGGGTACTAATTTCACAACACACACCTGCTGATAGGCAATGCTCTCAGCAGACTGGTTAATATTCTGTTGTCTGCATGCAGAAAGAGCAGCACTATTCCAGCTAACAATAACAAACCACAGACAGAAACATCAGAGAGGATCCATACCAATTGAATATATATACTTCTTTTTCTACAAACACTTTTTTCACTTGCTGCAAAGAGAGAGGAGCTCTTATGTCATATCCACTTCTGGTTACGGAAATAAAAATCACCATCATTTGTGAATTCAAGCCTTTGGAACACGCTTCTTTTTTTTTATATCGGGAGTCAAGTTTGATGCGTATTGTATTTAGAGCCAAACTGATGTACACAACTTTATTTTTTCAGGAAAAAACTTGAAATAATTAAAACAGATGATAACAACATAAACCTGTAGCAACATAACATGACCTGTAAGAGTACAATGTTTTTATAGTAGCAGCTACTTCACAGGAAAACTAAAAAATACAGCTGTGAATCGAGACCGTCAACATTATTTTTCAATCAGTACAAAAAACTGGGGCTGAGATCTACGAGAACCGGATTCAAAAAGCAGGATTAAAATAACTGTGTGTGATTGCCCACCTGGAACTGGATGATCCTCTCCTGTGACAGACAGAGATACATTCGGTCTGTATCTTTCAGATAGAAGCAACACTTATGAAGCTGGGACACTGGGTCATCTGCATCCAATGAGGCAGTTTGCTTGTCCACTTTGCGAATGACCTGAGGAATTGAGGCGAACACACCCATCATAAATAGACGGAAAGAAATAATAAACATATGTTCAAATCAACACAAACACATTTGCGAGGTTACAAACATCCCTGTGCGGGCACATGCAAGTACATCAGTGGTATGAGCGCTCACTTTCTCACAATTGGGAACCATTGAATACCGATCCCACCGATACTGATACTGGTACCAGTATCGGTATTGAACAGTACCCACACTATTTCTCACAATCAACAGGCAACTGACATGTGAAATGAGACAGACACATGCATACCAGTCTGGGCAGGGCCATGCCAGTAACAGAACAGACCAATTTAACCGTCTGGCCATAGTGAATATAGCCATCTCTCACAGCAAACTCCTCTCCTTCAGACTCTTCATCATCCACTAAACCAAACGACACAGAACACAGAAATGTATAACATTACAATGAGTGTATCTGATTTTATGCAGGTATGGTAACATTAATAAAAACGGTCATCAAGGAAATGAGCACAGAGGTTAAAATAAAATAGAAAAAAAGAGGAAACTTACAAAGGTGGATGTAGAAGGCTCCCCATTGTTGGGAGCTGGCAAGAAAGTTTCCCCCCTCTACATGAAGATACCTGGTGCTAACTGTCTGGGAACGCAGGCGATTAAACAACGCCACCTTAGTCCCTGACGCTATACACACTGGGGAGAAAGAAAAACAGAGTGAGTGAGAAAGAGAGCGCATCTTTACATGAGCTAGTGTGTATGTTTGTGCGGTGACACATCCTGCAACTCACAATCTGCATTTTTCAAAGACTGTTTCTTCTTGGAGGGCTTGGAGATGACCTTGATCCTCTTGCTGAGGAAGACTCCTATGTTGGCGCTGTTCCCGTACAACATCTTCACAGACAGCATGAAGTGCTTCCTTTTATCTGAATCACTGATATACAGCGTCTTAGCGGTGCAGAAGTGCTGAAGAGCAGGAAGAGAGAGAGGTTAGGGGACTTTGTGTGAATGCTTGTCTTCTCTTTCACTTCCCTCTTGTGTCCTTCTGGGAACAACTTTATTAGTGGCACTAGTGCAGTAAAAAAAAAATAGATGACATGCAAGGATATTAGCTACAGCGTGAACACTGTTGGCAGGGTTTTGTGGCGAAAAACAGAAGCAACAAAGCAGATGTACATTCGTTTCATGCTGTGGTTACTTTGCATGGTTGATCAGCTTGTTTACTGCGAGAGTGACTGAGGTATGGGGGAAAACACCTGCAGTGTTATGAATGACAACCCACCTTCCCCTCCAGATTGAGTTGCTGCATCTCCTGCTCACTGCTGCCTATGCCAATGAATGCACATGGCTGGGCCTCCTGCTCTGTGCAACCCTCCTTCTCCATACTCTCTAACTTCTTCTGCCAGCCACTGCCCATCAGATACACACATGGTGGAGGGCAGAAAAACCTACATTTCACAAGCAGAAGTCACAAAACATACAAAGGGGTTTCAATGCAAGTTTTCTCCATCAAATAGTCATATATTAAAAGTTTGCAGCTTTGAACAGTCTCACACAAACCTTTTTTCATTTCCATATGACTTCTGCGCAACCTTTGCATGTAGTATGAGAACTGTTTGATCGTCCTTCCCTTTCAAGTAATTCCTCATAGCCTCCCTGGAATGGTGGGGAAACACGTTAGCACTTTACCCTCACAAATTACATTTTTAATCAAGTTATTTTCATTTAGCCTTTTGCACCGATTCAAAAAGTTTTTGAGTTGTTTGGACTGTGAAGGGTTCCTTGTGTCAAAGGGTTTCTACCTTGTCAGGCGCTGAGGCTGTGGTCGCTCACCAAACTTCCTGTAAAACAAAAACATCAGGTTTGCAGGGTGTTTATACGTGGTTTCAGTGCTAGTAGCAGAGATAAAAATAACAAAAACAACAAGCTCGGGGAAAACACAGAGGCAAAGTGCACAATGTCAATGACACCTGTAATGCTGGGTTCTGTTACTAACTCAGATAAACTTGTAGGACCACAGATCCACACATGGCTGTTAGATCTGGAATGGAGCTTCTGAGCAGTAGTGTGATAATGTAGATGGAGACTTTAACAGTAACAAAACATTTATGAAACAAACTACTACCAGGTAATATTCAGAAACTGTTTGTAAGACAAAGTAAGTGCATTTCAATCGACGGTGTCGCATGATACAGTTCAAAAAAAGGGTACAAGGAGATGATTTTCAAAAGATACAGGGATTTTAAATTTTTTTTTTTTTTTGATGAGGGAGGGCTTTAAAAATCACTATATTTTCATAGATGTATGCATGCGTTTGTGTGAATAAAATATGAATATGTCATAAAATATGAATTTGCAGTAATAACTTTTATAATAAGATACAGAAATTTGGTCAATGTATGTATGTACGTAGATGCGTGCACATGTGGGTATGTATATGTTCATGTGTTTAGCACATATATACGGGTGTGTATGTAAATATATTTATATATAATATGTTAATTATCAATTGATCATATAGTATATCGAATTATATATGGGAGCTTACGAAGGTACACAGGTTCAGCAATGGAAGTAAATTGATTGTGAGTAATTACTGAGTTGTGGAGAAGGGGTAGGATTAAATAAGTGGAATATACTTTGTAACATGTTTTTAATTTTATTATGCATATTTGTCGAACTAATTTAACTTTCTGTTTTGTTTTCACATGTCCGAAATAAAATTGCATTCATTCACTCATGCTGAGAATGATGCTTAACTTATCCAGCAATACTCTGCTATGACTACTTAAAGCGGCTGCTACTAAGTTTTTGTACATTATGTTGCAGTTTGCCTACTTTGTAAGGACACTACGTTGTTGCTGTACTTGTTTGTTGAAGCAAAAGGCGCACAAGAAGTAGTTGGGCTACAACACAAAACTGGTGACTGACAGAAAGTTTCTAAAACAGTTTGAAACGAGAGTCAGGACCGTGCGACAACTAAAGGAACGGCAGAGAAACCAGGCGATACTACGAAGAATAGTTTTACACAACTGACCCCACATCAAGCCACAAGTAGCACTTGTGTGGGGGGAGGCTAGCTGAGACCAAGGCAACGGTGCTAGCATCCAAACACATCACCTACAAACACTTCAAACTGCCAATGTGTTATCACAAGACAACAAAACTTTATTTTTTAATAACAATATGCTTTGAATTTCAGCACTTACCCCGTAACAACGGGCGCCATCTTCCAAATAACCCCCCACCCCCCCGAAAAAAAAGAAATCCCAACAATCGCGAGATCCCTCCCCCAGCCCCCCCTCTCTGCTCACCAAAGCCAACGGCACAACATACAAGAGCCAGACTGGGAGGAAAGGCAGGCGGAGAAAGAGGGGGAGGTGTGACGGGGCAAAGGGGTGAGAAAGAGGGGGAGGGAGCGGCGACGGGCAGAGGGCAGACGCCAAAACAGCAGGCGTGGGAAAGTTGCAAAGTCGCGCGAGAACGGGAAAACTCTCACAATCGACATGAATGAAGACGGGCCGATTATATCGCGAGATGAGGAGCGAAACCTCACAACCTCCTTTTTTTTTTCTCACAAGGCGCCCTCACTGTAACTCGATTCCCACGCCTTATTGAGCAATAAAGCAAACTACACCTCTCTGTGTTGAAGAGCTGTTAACACAGCCTGAAGATTAAAAAGCCTTTGAAATATATATTCTCATATAAAAGTCTTCATATGGCCTTTAGAAGAGGAAACATCAGTGTGCTCTGAAGGTCTTTAGACTGATGAGAAAGAGATTATAACAACAACTTTACAACCCAGCATCAGACTCAAACAACAGAAATAGTATTTTGGAATAAGTTTTATTGCATTAACTTACTTTCAAATGGTTAATATAAAAAAATAAATGTATAAAAGTTGGACTGAAAGTGAATTTCATCAATTTAGACAGTACTAGATGAAGAATAATACCAAAATCTCTCACAGCATTTGGATATTCTAGAAATTGAACATATGATTTTGTAAAATGTATTAGAAAAACAAACATAATATTTATATTAACTGCCAATCACAGAAGGGGCAGATTTATTTTGTGGCAGCAATGGTAACAGAAAAACAAGAGTCTCACAATGAAACTACTGTATAACATACAGTGGGGTAACTTTCTATAAATTCATGACACATTTGACAAAATGTGAAAAATGGCGACTTAAAAATAGCAAAACCCTGGCATATGAAAGGGGAAGGGAATGACAGACAATGCCAACATAGAACGGGGCATGATGATGACACACAAAAAAGCAGTTTTATGACTTATGGCTTTTGAAAACCTAACCAAAAAGATCACATGCGTGTTTCTGAGGCAACCAAAATGCAAAACAAGCAAATTCCTGTGGGTTTCCAATAGTCTTCTAACATGCCCTCCTTCACTCCCCCCTCAACACATGGTAACTAACAGCATCATATGTCCCACCACTGGACACTTGCTGCGCGAGGGAACAGTGTCGGAGGGGGAGCGGAGGATTGCAAAGGGAAAACACTTGAGCAAGCTGACAATAACAAATGAAGTACAAGAAAGGAACAATATGTCTCAGAGGTTTAACTTTCATTTTTAAAACCTCTATTTCCCCTTGTTGAAATATCACTTCCATCTTCCACTGTGCAGTGGAAATAACCGAATAAACCCAATACATTCTTGGTAGCCTATTCTCTTGAATATACATTATTTACTGTCTCTTTCTGCTCTTTGTGAGTCAGTCGCACAAAAAACCCACTTCTGTTTTCATAGTAATGTAACAGTGCTTAAGATGGCTGCAGTGATCCCCAAGGGGAAGTCAACAAAGGCTTGTTAAGCCACTACTACAACACCCTGCTACTATAGTCAGTACGAGATGAGGAATGAAAACCAGCGTCTATTAAAATATAGCCAAACAGCAGATTAACAATGTCAGTCTTTATAGTTTTAAACTCTCAAACTATTCTTGGCCATGTTCTTCCTGAGTCAGTTGAGATATTTGGCAGGGGTCAGTTGCTTCATATCTGAAGATCTTTGGATAAAGTCTTTAAACATTTATGGTCTTGTAAAGTAGTGAGTAAAAATTGAAAATATGAGAGAACAAAACAAGAGGCGCTGTTTGAAAGAAGAAACCCATCGAAGTTCAGAGACAGAGAACCGTCATAGTTTGAACAAATAAAATCAGTCTCCTGTTTCCCGCTTTCCAAATGTTTTCCGGTTCTAACTCCAGCAGTAGTGATGTAAACAGTGTCCTCTGGTATTGTTGTCTGGCCCCATTTTAAATTTTCCAGAAAATCTTCTTTCTGTAGAGCACGTAGGAGATTAACACCCAACAGGAAGTAGCCACGAGGTTCTGGGTGAGGTGCTCAGCGTGGGATTGGCTGTTGGCCATTCGCCAACGGAAGGGGAAGTAGTCCTCCAACACTTCATGGCCCACGTACACAAGGATGGAGTTCATACCTGGAATCACATACATAGTTAGGGGGAAAGCGAATGTAACGCAGCAATAGTCCAACTAGTAGATTTCATTTCTCTGTACTCAAACGGCCCATGTCAGAAGTTAAGACAGTTACGCAATTGTGCAGACTTAATGTGAACTACTTCCCCACACATACCTGGCCTCTATATTCATATCAAACTCATTTAAAATACTATTTTGAGAAACGGAAGGTTGAATTGGTACATTTGTGATGTCATCAAGCTAGTGTAAAACATGCTTTATGTATAAATAGTCATTGCATCTGACAATACGATGCAATGCTCACCAGGGTAGTAGAAAGGTGCTCCAGACCACCACTTTTTCACATCCACTGTGTAGTAGACCACCACTAGCAGCACATATGCAAAACAGGCCAGTGTTGTCACGTAGGACAGAGACCTAGAAGTGAAATGAACACACAAATGCAGCATTGTTAAAGACTTTTTACTACAAATATTTATCATTTAATTAAAGCTTTAATTCATGTAGATATTTTCTATTTCTTTTTAGACTATCTTCACAAAGTTACTTTGGTACAAATCACAACAATTTTAATTTAAACCCCATTTTTCAACAAATTCTGACCCCATGCACCAACATCAATGGGTGACTAGCTTGGCCATAAGCTCAAAATTTGAGGTAGCTGCACTCTTTGACTGCGTTTTCTGATTAAATATTTATGTGTTCAATATTTAGTACAAAGGATGTATGTGTAAAACCTAAACATGATTAGAATTGTTTGACTTATACATCAGTGTGTGTGAAGTTGGGTAGGGGGAAAGCTGGTAAATTGTCACTTCCCCACCAAAAGATAAAATATAGAAGGCAGAGAAAATACTAGAATCAGAGCCACATTAAGTACTGCAGCACTTAAGTAGTGAAAAACAAAACCTAAAACAAAAGAACCAAGAGCAGAAAGATATTAAACAGGGTGGTGCACAACCATAAAAAAGATAGGAATGTCACTTATTTTTTTTAAGTTGCCTGGCAGCAACTTCCTCAAACATTCAGTCATCAGATACCAAAAAGCCATTGCTAAGCAAACATTGTTCCATCTGAAAGTGCTTAGAAGGAAAGTTTACCACAGGTTCTTGTTGACAGGAATGAAGCCCTCGTCTGTGGAGCACTTGGTCAAAACCGCTGATATGACTCCCTGTGTGTGACAAGAGACTCTATTAATCAGCAAAAAGTGTTAATAAATCCTGTTGAGCCAAACTCTGACTCATACACATACTGCAGAAGCATAAGATGTAATATAACGTGTTAACGTGCTTACCAATGAGAGGCTCCATATTAGAAACCTTGAAATTATGCTTGTGTGGAGATCCCTGTAGTGTAAGATTATTTTCCCTGCCTGGGGACATTTAAAAAGACAATTATATCATTAAAATGTTCTTCTTTTTGGTTGTTCTAATGACATATATTATTATCAATTTTGACAGAAGAAATATAAATAAAAGCAAGACACAAAAAGGAAGAGAGAAGCTGACAAATACACATTACAAACCTGCAATCCAAGAAAAGCCATGAGGATAGAGTTGATGCTGCCCAGAACACCTTCTGGATCATACGGCATATGAGTTGCATAAATCACCTGAATTCAAGTAGAAACAGGAGTAGATATTTGTAAACATACTTCACCCTTGCATCACCTGAAATATTAGCATAGTCGGGGTTCAGAGGGAAACCTGAGATGGAAGCTCAAGCTTAACATCTGAAGTCATAGAAATACTAAATGTGACCACTGTTGTTATGCAAGTCACTAACCCGTGATGAGGGGGTCTGGTAGATGTGGTTTTCTCCAAACAGCAATCGGTCAAGGAAACCAGCCGCTCCACCGGTGCAGTTAGCATATAGGCCCATGTCCCCGATCCCACCTGGACCCAGATAGCCCCTGTTCAGAAGAGGGGAAACACGTGCAAGGTTAATGTTTAAAAAGTACAGAGTAACCCTGAATGGACAAACCAAACACTGGGTCAAGACACAGCCATTTGTGTTCTTAACTTTTTAGCGGCCACCGTAGGGAAGGGTGAAACAAGGGTGTTCAAGTGGTTGCAATCTTTTACCTCACTGCTAGATGCCACTAAATCCTACATACTGGACCTTTAAGGGAGTTTATCAATTTGGATTTAATTCTTTGTGCTTATTTTTTCAACCATTTTAAATCACTTCCTTTATGAAACATTGCAAGGAAACAATTGTATTGCAAAAAATACTACACTAGCCACAGGAAACAAAAATGTTCAACAGCAAAAGGTAAACATTTGTTCATGTTAAAAAACGGGTGGAGATGTGGAGCCACTAGCTGGCAATTAAGCAATTAAGGGTGCATTCCTCTGCCTCCAAATATATATTAATGACAGAAAATGTTTAGAGGTTTTAAACCTGCAAATGAACCTTGGTCTGAATCAATATGTAGTGATAGACATAAGTAAAGAAAGCACGACAATCACACTGAACTGTCATTGCCTTTCACACAAATGCATCCAAAAAGACCAAAGACATGAATACTTTTAAGAAGTGGACAAAACCTTGCTGCTGGCTGAGGATTTCCGTTATTACACTGATGCAAAAAGACATGCAGACATGCTCTGTTTGACTCACGTTGGGCAATCTGGTACAGGAAGGATGAAAGTGAGGCAGAGCCAGAGGATTTCTAAGAGAAGCACACACAGCCAGGCCGGCCAGTACAGCAAGATGTCAAGAGCAGGAGACCACCAAGCGTCCTGTAAAAAACACAGACACTCTTTAATCAAACACTTTTGTTCTCCTTCAAAACACATTTATCACAGAGAAGTAAACAAGAGAATACAGTCAGAACATCAGAATTTATTTATAATATCCACAGTAAATATGGCAAATTTATTTTAGTTGAACTTAAGTTAAACAATGAAGGGAAAATGGGGCTGTTGGCTGACCATTGGAAGAATGTCAAGATGACCTCTTGCCACCAACAGATCCAGGCAGGCTACAACTAGGTATGACCAGGCCAGGCGCTGCAGCACACCTGGTATCCGCAGGTTGTCCCAAGACACTGTCGAGTGGATGAAGTGGAGTGTGAGCACACATGCAGACAGACACAGTTTGGAAGAGAAATAACGAACGTGCTTTATTATTCATCTAAAATGGTCTGAGATATTATGGTCATCATCAAATAAGAAGTGTGTTCATTCTCACATGGTCCCTGGCAGTAGTTCGGGTTGATGATGAAGACACCAATGATGAAGAGCTGCATGCTTCTCCACACGACTTTCCCCAGCAGTGAGCAGCGGGTGGAGCCTGCACGGAGCACGGAGTTGATTGACAGGGCGATGGACGTCCCCATTATGAACACAAACCTGGTGGAGGAGAGAAACACAACACTGCCTTGAAGAAACCTTTATTGCCTTTTCGGAACATGTTTGTTTGCAGACAGAATTAGCTAACAATAAAAATATTTTTTTTTTAAATAGTGAAATATAGATAATACCAGCACAAAACACCCTTGGAGACCTATATTTAACATGCAAATTAGATTTCATGAGTTTGCAGCTCTGGTACTTTTTCACACATAACATATTGTGTTGCATATTGTATATTTGCTTTAATGTGTGAGTGGAAATAAAATGTGTTCATGCAACTGTCCAATTCAAGTGTGGTCTGCAGGACTAAGGTATGCAGGGAAGAAAATGTCAAATTAACCTACCATGGAAAGACTAGGTCTGCAATAGTGAGGCCTGTAAGGAGACAAATGGAAAACACAGGCTTCAGAGTCAACTTCAATACCAAGGCAGGCTACGAAGATCTGTAAATTGTAACTAATTTGCCACATAGTTATTGGTAAAAATTAAAAACAGAAGCATGTGAGGCTCACCATTCCAGCTTTCGTGTCTAAAGAACCAGTATCGCCCTCCTCCATAGTTCACAAACACCATGATGACTAAGGAGATACTGAAAGGAAAAAGAGGAAATGCATTAAAATCCCTTGAAAAGACATTCTACATCTAATAGTCACCAGATCTGTGCTAATATTATCAGTAAGGGTTCATTAACGAGAAGCAATTCTGGTGTCAGATGCGAAAATGTCACGCTACAGTGAGAATCACATGATATGGGTATGAAGTCAAATCAGACCAAGGGGTGATCGAGTTAATATTTCTCTTTGAGCACGTTGAGCTGCTGTGGTGAAGGGGAAGGGGAAGGGGGGGGTGTACCCTCTGAATGTGTCCAAAGATCGCAGCCTCTTGCTGGGGCTGGGCGGTGGAGGGAGGATGTTGTCCGTAACTGGTGCCACTGTCCTGCCGGGGGTGCCCAGTTCCTAAATGATGACAAAAGGTTGTAAAACTCTCCACATAAACCTTTAATTGTTTTTAGTCTTCAAATACAAATCCTAATAAACAGCAATATTTGGTTACTAATTTAACTACAGATCTAGTACAATCCTGGTTAAATAAAGTTGTGGCTGGCAAAATGCCCTCGACACAAACACTCACAGAGTTGATGAGCCTCTCCGTCTCCATGGAGCCGCCGATTCGGAAGAGGAAGGCCCTCACTACATCCAGCCTGGACAAGAAGCAATCCACCGGTTTACAATACACACAAGTCCACAGTTCACACTTGAAAAACAACAACACAGCAGCAGCAGCTCTCTATGCTTGGCAGTAATCTTTGCAACAGATGTTTGTGCCGCAGCACCATGACAAACGTCTCCACATAATTATTTAAAGACAATGAAATCAGGCTATCATCAATTTAATGTATCATATGTAGACTTGGTTTTGTTTGAATATGCACATGATCTGGTGTAGATAAGTATAAAACTCATCACAGGACGAGAACAAAACTATAAAATGATCTTACCCTAATATTATTTTTCCAATGGCAGACACCAGGGTCAGTCCGGCAAAGATAAGAAAAGCTACCAAGATCGCTGTGTGAGGAGACAGGGCGGGGCACATTGAAAAAGAGCATGTTGGAGATGACTATAGCAGCGAAACACTTCATGTACATGTCATTCAAACGTGTTAATACATTTATATGACTCACGTATGTAGCTGTTGACGGGGTCTACAACAGTCAGTACGGAGCAGTTTACCACTGAGGAGTCGTTCAGGTTTTTCACCCACAGAGAGTAGTTCCCGTGCTCCCCAAAGTGGAATGGAACGCTGGAAATTAAAAACCAGCCACTGTTTTATATATATGTTTTTTATATATGTATTTATGTGACAAACAACACTGAAGAAGAAAAGTCTGCTCTATGTCAAATATATTTAAATGATACCTACTAAAATGTTGAATATTATGGTCTGCTTTATGTGAAAAGCCTATATGCTGAATGGTTAGACCAAGAATATTCTTTTGTTTCAAGCGTCTCTACTGTGAAGTGGAACCGTGAAGGATCTGTGAAGATCCTTAAATGCTGTATTCATTCCTTCATTCATGATTAGCCCGGCTGTATTACTGTCAAATAGGGCGTACAGCCATGTACGACCATATCTCTAACAGACATTTTCAAGCCCATGAAAAAACTGCTTGGATAAAAATATAACATTGTTATTGTATAGTTTTATACATATACACAGTTCTGGTGTATGTGAAACATGTCCACAGTGGTCTTGTGAGGTTTATAAGCTACACTGATATGATCCATGTGGACATATAAAATAAACAGTCACTTTGAAGAAGACTAAACAACCAAGCCTGTATTGCCAAAGCATAAAATGTCCACGTCACAGAGTGTAAGAAGGTTTTGTTTTGAGTTGTTTAACTTACGTGCAGAGCTCCAGGTTGACAGGAGTGCTGTTGAGCTGTAGTGTAATTTCATGCTGTGTGCTCACAAAGAAGTCTACTGAACTGGGCTGGCCAGAACTGGGCCTTCCAGGTACCACCCCTAGCTGCTGGTACAAACACTGACACACAAGGGTCCAGATCAGAGCATCATCAACAAGACTTGCAGCAACAGAATCAACTGGAGGAGGATATCTGGTGTGTGTGTGTGTGTGTGTGTGTGTGTGTGTGAGCTTACCTGGTAGCAGCGCTCTGACATCCAGGACACCACCACCTCAGTGTCCAGCTCATTGATGACCGTCAGAGATGCCTCGTCCATCTTCAGGACTATGTGCTTCTTCTGGTGGTGATGAGGGAAGCCAGCTGGTTAAATAAACAGCAGAACACATCGTGCAGATCAGTCGAAACCAATTAGCAAATCCATTTGCTGAAAATATGCAGAAAAGATGATACAGCCCACAGCTCAGCTGGCCACACCCGACTGTGAAGTCACTGAAATCAAGTTATGAACGATATTAATTTGATCGGAAACACATGACACCATGTTTGCTACGACACTGACTAGAACCGATGGCATAAAACAATCCCAGCAACATGTTGACAACCCATTTGTGGGCTACAAGTCGGATGAATCACCGTTTGGGCTTCGCTTTCTGATGCATCTGTAAAGGCTGCAGCTGTGCAACTAGCTTCCTGTAACTCACCTCAAACCTGTGGTCCACTGCTGTCCTTAAGGGCGACAAACCATAACAGCGTGTGTGGTAGATAGATGGATTGTAAGACACAAAAAAGAGACCTGTCTAAGCTAACTACAAGCTACAGCCAGTGAGCTAACGGTGCTGCCTGGTAGAGGAAAGCATGTGAGGGAGCTGAAATTATGGCTGCTGAGCCCTGGTCACATGCTGAATTAATCCGTAAACTACCCCCAGGAGGGAAGTTCAAACGAGGAGTTTATTCTTGGACTGTCCAGTGTTTCCCTGAGTCAGTGCTGTTTTGTGTTTACCTATGGCTAGCCCCGTGCTAACAGATTTTATAACTTAAAGCTAATGTGTAACTTATCTTTATATGTCGTGACGAATCCTGAAGTGGTTTGTGAAATATATAAACAGTGCTGCAAGGCGATTTAAAGGAGTGAAAGCGGTGTAAAAATAATGCTGGGCATTAGTTAGCAAAACAGCTAAAACAAGCTAGCTGTGAGGCACTGGCATTATCTCTCACTTGGTCAACAGTGTAGTGTACTTACAGGTAAAGTTAGACATTTCAGCTGTCAGTGGTGCCACGCACACGGCCACAAGCAAAGCAATGGCAGCAAGGGAGAACATGTAGTATTTCTCTGGTAGTGTCATTTCTTCCTGCCTCGCCTTCCCCCCTGCGACTGAAGAGGTGCCTTTTGAGGTCTTTTTTAATTTCCTTTTTGCCATTGCAATGCTTCCGACCCTTCCTTGTTTTGACTTTGTAGGGGGAGCCATGAGGGACAAAGTTCATTATTAACGCCACCGGTTTGATGACCTCAACGGGCACAACCAATGCGTCAATCCTGTTATGTGGAATAGATAATGAATATTTATCGTTCAAGACAGACAACAGACATCCGTAGACACACACTACTGACTGAATCACTAATGTATGAAGTACATGGATGAGGTCATAAATGGGGCTGCAAGGTCTGTTGTTATGGTAACGCATACATTAACTGATTCACATCTGTGTTTAAAAGCGTCACTTCCTGATTATTTCCCGTTCACTGGAAATGATTTAATAAGAGCATAACTGATCCCAACTCCCTTCTTTATGCGGACGATCATTATGCCGGAGTCGTCAGGGCCATGCATCTGTATTCAGTCGACTGGCGCATGCGCATACGATGTGATGGCAGGGACTCTAAATCGATAATCGAGTGAATCAACGGCGCCTCCCTCCGGACTTCATCTATCACAATGGCAGATAAACCAAACGCTCAGAAAAGGTAATATCGGTGTTAGCCCGTTCATGACGTGTAACTCTCGGCGCTACAAGTCAATACAAAAACAAAATGATGACTTAAAAGCCACAATGAAGTTATCATGTAGCTAGTTTTGAAGGCTATGCCGAATAGGCTAGCTAGCATCGTTAGCTAACATTTTCTCCCTATTTACTCTCATGTCCTCGGTGTCTGTTTTACTTTTTGCAGTGTCAAAATAGCCGCTGGAGCCGTAGTTTGTGTTGAGAGTGAAATCAGAGGAGATGTCACCATCGGTAAGAAGTTTGGCATTGGTTCACTTCCATATAGTAATTGCTGACTTGACAAAACTTGCTTTTCTTTCCCTTAAGTCGGATCAGACAATTAACTCCTTTCAGGTTAGGTTACCTATTAAAGTCTTTGTTTCCTCAGGCCCCAGGACAGTCGTCCATCCAAAGGCTCGTATCATTGCAGAGGCAGGACCCATCGTGATTGGAGAAGGCAATTTGATCGAGGAGCAAGCTCTGATCATTAATGGGTAATTCAAGATTCTTGTTCCTCAGTGTGTAACCTGTGCATCACTGTTACACATCAGAGATGGGGGATCTGTGCATAAAGTGATCCCTCTCTGTTTTAAAATAATCCTTACCTGCTACATAATAACACTTTGCGTGTTCTTCCCTACAGTTACCCAGAAAACATCACACCAGAATCAGAGGTGGAGCCAAAGACGATGACCATTGGCATGAACAATGTATTTGAAGTTGGCTGTGGTATCCTTTTGACTTGCCAGACCAGTATAATCCTATAAGTCAAATGATTTCATATTGTTGTAACAGTTCAATAAATCTTAACTATCAACTAACAGTATCACAAGCCCTGAAAATTGGGGACAACAACGTCATTGAATCTAAAGGTGGGATGTCTGCATCTTTATTTGGCTCTGATTGTGTGTTTATATGTGAGCGATGGAGCGTTCAGATGAACAAAGTCCCTCAACAAATATCCTCTATTTTGTTGTCTAGCTGATGTTGGAAGGAACGTGATCCTCACCAGTGGCTGTATTATTGGAGCCTTCTGTCAGGTGAACACCTGTGAAGTCATACCTGAGAACACGGTCATCTACGGCTCTGGATGTATGAGGCGGGTTCAGACAGAGAGACCACAGGTATGAATACACACGTCTGGGTTGTAAACTGGCTTGTGATGAACAAAACTATATGTGAACATGTACCTTATGTTGGCTGATTTGAACAGTAGACCTCTCCTACTAGGTTAAAAAAAATCATGATCATGTTTTAGTGGATTTACATTTAGCTTTTTTCAGACTTAGAATTATTATTTAAAGACATAACAGCAGATTGTGTCAATATGACTACTATAAACATGATCATTAGGAGGTACACGCTGTCTTTGAAGCATTTCTATCAACTCATCAGTGGCATTTTTCATATAAATATTAAAAGTAATGTTTTTTTCAACTATGGAGGTGTGCAAAAGCACATGTAATGAAATAATACATATAAGTTGAGGCTTGAGAAGGTCAAGACCTTCGCTAACTTTAAAATTGGATGCACTAACTTATTAACACTACAGGTACCTCTATGTGATCCTATGAGAGTTTACACATTACGGCCAACATCTGCATGCAAGCAAAAACGGTGGGGCTCTGGGCACCCCAAATTAACAACTGTACTATAATTTATGGTAGAGCATTGCAGTTTTTAATTTCCTTTGGGTATTTTTTTCCCCAGTATATTCACCCTTACCAGGAAAACGCTATAAATCTTAAGGTCTACTGTGGTTTTTAGCAGAAGTTGCAAGATTTTCAAAAAATGGCCAATGTCTGAGTATGAAAGCTTTGTGACGACTCTCTTTGGCATATCAACAATCTGTTTTGTTGTCTTTACAGCCCCAGACTCTACAGCTCGACTTCCTGATGAAGATTTTGCCAAACTACCACCATTTGAAGAAAACTGTTAAAGCCGGCCACAGTGCTAGCTAGAATGTAACTTTATACTTTTTAAGATGAATTGTAAATGGCTAGCGAACCCTAATTTAAATAAGTCTTGCTGGAAGGAAGCATGAATGTATATAATTACATAGTATTAACTTTGCTTCAGCAGTACTTTTTCTCACTTGCTGATAACTATTATTTTCTATTCTAACCGCAAGCATTTCATCTTTCTCTTGCTGTGCTGGTGCTTTTCTATGATTAATAAAAATAATTTCAGAAATGCTGTTGGTTTGCACCATGTGCTAATTTATGATCACAGTAGTCATTAGTCATTTCCTCACAAGGTTATAAATAGTGCAGTGAGAATATTAGGAATTGGTAGAATATTTTCAGGCTATATCCCATAACAACAGTAAATAAAACTTTTAAATTTCATTTAATCTCAATTTGAATTTTTTAGTTTAACAAAGACCTTAATGTTGCATTTTATGCAGCTAACAAACTCATTTTAAAATGGCATCTAACTGATCTAATAGAATTGTTGGCACTGCGGTGCATGTAAATCAGGCGACGAGGCAGTATCCTGTAACAGTGTCATTTATTAAAATAAGTTCAAAAAGTTTTCGTATTTTAAACCACTATGCGATGGTACTGCAAAGTGAAAGAATTTAAATATTCCACGAGAAGTTATGTCCAAGATGTTTCATGCTGGCTGAGAGACCTCAGTGTGATGCACTGCACAACACAAGCCTGTCGTATGCAACCGCTAGTGAAAGAATGGAAGGGTACCCTTTCAAATAAAACCTTCCACACACGCACACACACACCCCTTCACAATATAGTAAATAAAATGAAGAAAAACAAATTTACACAATTTGACAGTAAGGTTGTAGCTCCGTTTGGTGTCCTTAATGGTCTCTGCTCTTTTCCTCCATGTCCTTCAGTTATCACTGATCAATAAACAAACTAAAAGGATTCCACAACACAGTTGCTATTTACTCCATATAATACAGGACCACTGATCACTGAGAGGAGTGCAAAGAAAGGAAAAGAAGCTAATTTGTTTGCCATGAAAAAGTCTTTGTGTTGTAGTGTGGCCAGGGTCTCCATGTCCTGCCATCTCTGATTTACAGATTCTACAGCGCTCCTCCGAGGGCCTGAAGCACTGAGGGGAAGGATTTCACTTCTTTACAGGAACACCTTCTGAATAGTCCTCCAGGACACCTGCCAAATGGTTGTTGTGGGTCTTGAAGTGTCTCTTCCTCTGCCCACCTTGCTTCTTCCTCTTTTGCACTGGTAACTGTAGGGAGCCCAGAAACACAGTGGACACTGGTTAAGATGCTTGATCAGTAAAAATGTCAAAATTCAGTGTTAAAATTTTAAAGCCTTTATTTCTAGTGAAATAAATCAGGGCATGTATATTTAAAATTGGGCAGCGAGAAAGAAAATCAAGCAGATGGGACACCAGCAGACACTGACCACTTTCTTTGGTCCTGTTTCTTGCATGGAGGAAATTCCTTGTTTCTTCAGGTACTCTTCAATCTTCTCTTCATCCATGGAATCAACTGGAACGCTCCTCCACAGTTTCTGGAATTCTACATTTGAAAGACAAGTTTGGATCCGGGCACATGATCGAACAGCTGGACACAATTATGTCAAGATTCTGACCCAATATATGAAATAAAGTAAACCAAACTAAGTGAAGGCCAAAATTAATATTGAAGTGCGCTTTGAAAATGGTTCTGATATAGATCTATAATTACTTCTACCGAGAAAGAAACAAGTACACAACATTCATTTTAAAGTAAGTATCATTATGTGTTTGTTTTTTCCCCCAGAACTTCATCATGACATCACTGACAGTGAGGACACAGGAGACACATGCAGACAGCAGATTGTCACCTGTTTACTTGCATAAAAACTTCAGTCTCTATTCTTGCACCAAATACATAAATTCAAGTACTTTCAAGGCCTTGTTTTTTCCCCTTCAAATTCACAAACTTTTGAGAATAAGTGAAAAGTGACAAGGACCCACGGGAACCTTGTCACTTATTTTGCCTGATTAGACTGTGATGGCACATTGGAGATACGAGCCAATGACAGAGATGGGAAATGTTTTTTGCAAGCATTCATTCACATACAACTCAAGACAGCTTTATGATTGATTGAGTAAGGGTTGAAAATATAATATTGTGCATTGACAATATAACACTCTCGATTAATTACAGGTTTAACCAACCTGAATGACCAACGTTGGCTGGTTGTTTCCCAATCACAATTACAACTTGGATGTTAACATCAACAATATTATGATATATATTACGTTTGTATGACATGAGCGGAGCACGAGGGCTGAGCAGATTGTGACTCGATTGTGACTTGAAGTCTCAACTCTAAACTTCACTGCTATCAGCTAAAGAGCCAAGGTGTGCGGTTTTGTACTTTTATATGATGATTTAAACGATTCATTGTCTAAACCTACACCAACCTAATCTTTGAAATGCAGACAGTGAAAGACAGGCTAGATACAAATAAAAGACGGAGAGAAAAAAGAATAACCCAAATCACAGTTGACTTCTGCTCACCTTCATCCACAGTAAACTGGCAGTGTTTGTCATTGTAGAACAGGATCTTCTTCTTGTCTGGTTTGGTCACGAAGATGATCTGATCCCCCAAAGCCTGTGAACACATGGGAGCTCATGTCTCTGCTAATATCGTGTCCACTCACCATACAAAGATGAGAGACAAAAGTGGATCTCTCTTTCATTAATTAGCACATTGTGTAGTGTATACATGTGGCTTTTTTGTACGTAAATAATATTTATTGTGTTACCTTGATGGCCTTGGCTGAGTTGGGCAGCCCCTCCTCTACATCGTCCAGCAGCACTCCTCCCAGGCCCAGCTGGTCATGTTTGTCCAGCAGCCTCAGTAAAGCTTTCTTGTCTTTAAGGTTATATTTGGGCTTGAAGCCATACGTCCCATCCCTGACGTCAATTTTTGGGTTGTTGACCAAGGCCTGAGATTGGCAGGGAGCGAAGGAGTAGATGTCAGGTTTTAAGCCTCTAGTTAAGTAGTTGACTACTGTACCTCCATTGTTTTCTTCAGTGTTCTACTATTAACAAGAGTATCTTCAACAAGGTATTGAATCATCATCATCATCACCATCACTTAGCTTCTACTCATTGGTTTCCTTCTTTTGCATCATACAGGATATTGTGGTCATGGCTCACATCAGTCTACAGATGACTTTGAGGCAAAATAAGTGTTAATAGGTCATTCAGTACTTTAGAAACACAAACGCACCTCAGTCATGAGCCACTGTTTCTGTTTCATGCTGATATCAAGAAGTTTGGTCTCATCCAGAATCTCTTCAAGAGTCAAGAAGTGCGTATCACCATTCTGATGCCTTGTCTGAGAGTTAGGGACAGAAAAGCACATGTATTTACGTGAGGAAAACATACATACAGTCCACAAATGATAATAAATTATAATAAAAACTCCTTAGCATTTATTTTTAATAATGCGATTCTTAGCCTTGCACCTCTGACAGTAATTTTGTGCCTTACATCCAACTGTCAGGGTAGTTTACACGGTTTAAAGCTCTGTGTATTCAACAGATGGCACGAAAAATGCACACATTAAAAGAAAATCTGTCAACTTGAGTGCGAGTTCTGCAGTGAGCGATGAGTCAGACAGCTAGTGTGATAGGGCCTGGCTGCCTCTCTGCAGAGCCACAGCATGACAAACAAGCTGTTAACATACCAAAAGAAAGACTGGGCACCAAATGTTACACAGTGGACACGACTGACTCACTGGGCTCACACAACAGGCAACAAGTCAAGCTTTTAAAGAGCTTTGATGGAGATGACGACAGGCTCAAAATCTGGCAATTAAGTGGATGCTGTTGTGACAGCTGATGTCATCTTGGAGAGGAACAATATCTCTGAGACTGAAACACGTCTTTGTCTAAAATAACACTCATTTGCAGAGAGAAAAAAAACATGAGCGAAGAAAACAATCTCCACTTAATTGCTGGAGAACGTTCCTTTTATAAAATACTAAATGTCCCCAGAGGCTTACCTTCATATAATTGACTATCTTGGCCAGGCAGCCAAACTTGTACCCAGAGCTCGTTTTGATGTTAAAGCTGCCATTACTAGACTCTGTGGAGAAAAGGAAAAGGAGCAGTTTAGGCAACATGGTAAAATGTCACATTATTTTTTGTAAAGGCTGACGTCAGTGAACTTTCTGGACAGACAGATGCCACGGCATTCTGTTGATTGAACGGTTTAATAGACATGACTGAGTAAAACCATCATAAGACAAAAACTAAACTGAACTGTAAACCTTAATAAACCGTCTACTCCCATTTGTCTTCTGAATGGACAGACTGTTAAACCACACTTGATTCTAAAAGCAGGTGTTGCATTATTTTCTCTGAGGCTATTAATCTTTATTTAATCAGTCTTAAATTGGTACTTTCACAAAGTACTACCACAATCAGAGTTTTGATAAATGTTCAGCAGAAATGTGGATATAATGAGGATGTGGGTAGAGGCAAGTATTAGAAAAAGTAAAACAATCATATTACTGTCACGCAGCCTTTAAAACCAGGACAACACTTATTCCGTATCATGATATAACAATTAGGGGTCGACCGATATGGCTTTCTCAGGGCCGATACAAATACAGATTATTAGAAAATCAAGGAAAGCGATGACTGATAATTGAAATCGATATTCGTTTGCAGTAAAAATGAAAATCTTACTGTCAAAATTTAGAAAAACCAGTGCTGGACTGAACCTAAGTACAATTTAATCAAGTACTTTTCCTAAGTACAGTTTGAGGTACTTTCCTTGAGTATTTTCTTTTTCTGCTACTATATTTGATATGTTGGTTTCTAGTTACTTTGCAGATTCATATTATTGCATCGTTTATAATTATTGTGATTTGTTACCAATCAGACAGTGTTGCGGATGGTACACTGTGTGAGTGGATGATGCTGCATCAGAGTCAAAGCAGCACATTTTTAAATTTGTTTATTTTGTCGGCAATCTGACAGAAAAATCACTGATAATCAGAAAAAATGTTTACTATCTGCCAGACCGATGATCGATATCCAAGATCTAAGACGATGCATAGTCTCATATCACAATAATGATACAATATCATACTGCAGAGCATTAAACTGATGTCATTTTGGACAGTCAAGTTTTTTCTACCTTATTATTGTACTATAAATAGGCTGCAACCATTACATATCTTTGTCACGAATGTTTGTTAACCACAGTTGAGAGATCATTTTAAAAAAAAAAAAAAAAAAAAAAAAAGATTGTTATGGGCCCCAATAGGCTCTTATTTGGCTCTTATTTTGAGATGAAAATGGAGCTCGAAACTTGTTTGTTGAATGGATTAATTCTTAGTTTTGGTCTTTTCATGTAATTTGTTGATAATAAGAATCTAGAATACTACCAGCCTTCTCCTTTAATGTAACAAACACATCCTTAAAATACTGCAGGAGATACTATGAGAGTAATCTGATAAGAATGACTTGAAGTCTGGCCAGCTGGTCCTATTCTCTGTTGGAGTCCAATAATGCTGCTTCCCCCCTGCAGACTGTCTGAGGCCTGGACTCGGCACTGCCAATCAAAACTGAAAACAGACACTGATCCATGAATGATTCATGGTGTGGGCAGGCGCTTCTGTTGCTGTGAGCTGTGCTGTGGGCAGGACACTGGAAGTGTGGCAGGCTGCTCAGCGAATGGTGCAGAGGCAGGGCTAAGAGAAAAGAGCCAATGATGGAGAGGAGCCTGCGCCTGTTCAGCCGGGACATGGAGAGCTGCAAGGAGTGGCGGAGGGAGTGAGCGAGTGCACGAGTGACGGGCGAGAGTGCATGAGAGCGGAGCGGAGGAAAACAGGTCGAGGGAGAGAACGCGGAGGAGGGAGAGAGTGGAAGACGGAGCGATAGGTGGAGCACCGAGAAGAGGAGAGTGCATCTGTTGACTCGCATCTTCTAAAGACTGAGCCAGACGCACAGGTGAGTCTGCAGATTTTTCTGAATAGCATCATCAGAGGAATGTGTGTGCTTTTGGCATCAGCAGATCATAACAACCCACAGTATTAATCTAAGCTACAGGCTGTAGGCTGCTCTTGGTCTGACTGTGTAGCTATGACTAATATGGGTTCTTTTAATGGGTAATCCAGCGACTGCAGGAAAAATCACATTTTTAAATGCAGCAGATTCTATTTTAGAAGCTAATCCCTTCGGCATGAGAGAAACCTAAAAGTGCACATCACCATATCTAGCTATGTATCCAAACATTTTATTATGCTTTAACAAGAACTAAGTGAAGATCTTAATGAGGCCGCTATATTATTTAGGCCAAGACTGAGCGAGCATGCAATGGATTAAATAAACATGGATGTGTCTGTCTGCACTCTTCCAGCTTGAATACCAAGCATCAGAAACTGTGTGTTTGTTTCTATGTCTGTAATAGTACTCATGTGCATTTAGTCTGCGTTTGTGTACGACCCGGAGCAAACTGCAGCTCTTGAGACAAATCAATGAGGGACTGACAGCTGTGAGGAGCCAGCTCGGGGCATTAGGGAGTATATAAGTGCGTTTGGGGTGTGTGTGTGTGTGTGTTTGATGAGAGGCAGCCGCCGTGTAGCCGCCAGAGAGCAATCTCTGGTGCTACAACACCTTCAAGAGCCTGGCTGGGGTGGGGCTCATTTGGGGTGAAATAACAGATGCTGTGGGGAGCCAATCTGTTCTTATGTGTTTGACTGCTCCGACACAAGAAAGGACAGTTACGGTCACGTTACAGTTTCAGGTGACAGAGAAAACAAAGTTACAAACACGCAAACAGTATTCACTTGTTTCTGCAAGTGAGTCTCAGGACCGGCAGTATTCCCTGTCACAGTTAAAATGATCTTAGAAGAAAATACACTCGTTAAAAAATGTAACCTCACAGGCTTAGTCTAGTGCAAAGAGAAGCTCTTATGCCCCTCTTTCTGGGGCTCACTCAAGTAATCTGGGTCAGCCTCCTCGGTCTCAGTGTGTAAAAATGTCTGCGATTGTGTGTGCGTGCATGCATGTGCATATGTGTGCTTAGAGCATGTATGTGCACACATGCAAATGTGTGAGTGTGGGCAGAGATACTGGCACACTGTTCACTGAGCATTTTGGCTGAAAAAGTAAAAGGACAGCTGAAGAGAGACAAATGGTTTGACAATGTGCATGTGTGCAGAACATGTTTAACTTCATTAAAGTAGACTGAAATTCCTTAACTACAGCATTATTGTGAGGCGATGGTCGAGCTGAAAACCAAGCGAAGGTGCCACATTTCACTGTGCAGTGATGTTTTTCTACCAGCCTATTTTTTTTTGTGAGCAGATGGTCTCAGTAGGGTTTATGCTCTTTTGCAATATAACCTTTCGCTCTAATAACACATTGTCCTCGCATTCAACTAAAAATACCTTCTCGAGCTAGGGTTTACTTATGTGTACAAACTGATATTGCAGTTTCTCATTTCATAACATGATACCCCATGTGACTGACTGATAACGATGTTGTGTCATAATCTCATTACGGCAAATTACCTGAGAGAAGTCCAGATGGTTTAAGGAGGAAATGGCTTTCCCACTCTGTGGTCTCAAGTGAGATTATATCTTTGTCAAACAATACATTAGCTGCGCAAAAGTGAAAGTATGAATGTCATGATCTGTAGAGCTAATAGGGGAGGGTGATCTGGCCCAAAAAAATCATCACGATCCATTTAATTGCAATCACGATACATCATCTAAACTGCAATCTTTCTTCTGAATTTTGAAATGCCCTGTAGACCACAGCCTGGTTTGAAATAGCCTGGGAATTTCTCTGTTTGCATCATTAAATCATAATATTGAATCAAAGAAACTTCTTTTTTGGTGCAAGCTGCTTGCCCGCCATACCACCAGCTATAACCCTTGCATTATTTACAAAACGTTAACCAAGGAAGAGCCAGGTGAAGTAATTTGTCATGATCATACTGTTGGTTTGTTCACGTAGCATGGATCTGATAGTATGGAGACATTAAATACTGTATATTCTCTACAATTCATCTAAAACCACCCCTAAGAGATGATATTCATTATTTTAAAATTCTTGCACTACAAAGCCCAGTTCATCAATTCAAAAAATGTTATTACACTCAAAGAATCCTACATTTATGCCCTAGAGAGCCATTCTTCTATTGCTTTCATTTTTTAAATCATTTTCTCACCATGGAAACAAGTTTTCTTCAACCATCCTTGTCTAATTTGGTGTCTCACATGCTGTCACCACCTCGCAGTGAAACCAAGTACCAAACGCCATCACAGGCATTAACAATCTGTTCTTCTCTTTGTCTTTTGTTGCTTCAAACCAGAAACCATGGCCAATATCACTGCCACTATACACCCAAGTAATCTGCCATGGCACCCAGAGGCGGCCCCTCTCTCCCACGTCTCCTTGCAGGTCCAGGAGGTCTACCCTTTCCATGATGGCTGGAATGTTGCCTGCTTCATCATTCTCCTGCTCTTCATTCTCACCGTCCTGTCCCTGGCTGCCTTGGCCGTGCTCTATGAGCTGCTGGACTGTGGGTGTTGTGCCAAAGGGAAGACACATCAGCAGCTACAGGAGGAGGGGCCCGGAGGCTGCGGCAAGCTCATGACCAGCATTTGCAAGGAGCCGGAATCCCACACTGAGGTGGTATAGGGGCGGCGGGGATGAAGATGAGGCAGAGTGGGAATTCAGGTTTCATTGCTGAAATGGGCAATACCACAGCGTTGACCCTGATGTCCCCCAAAAAAAGAACTTCTAAAGCTGCTCGATAGTGGTTCAATTGCTCACAGTTAAGAGGAGGCGGAGGAAGGACACAGGATAAAGTTTAAAAAAAACAAGGAAGGGGGGCAGTTTGTCAATGGTTTGGAGTGAGTCTAATTAGCTTTTCATTTCACATCTACATTCACTAACACTTAACACACAGGGCAGTGAAAGCCCTGTTTTACACCAAAAATACTACTAGAAGAAGCACACAGCACTCAGGTAGAGTAGTAATACAAGTACCAGAAATAATACTAATAGTGTGGCTGGAAAATCATGTTAACACAGAAAAACAATTATCAGACCCAATATCAACTAGGTGAAAAAGAAAAAAGGTTTCTTGTTCGACGACACCTGCCCTGTTAGTACTGCACGTATTTGTGACCTGCTGGACGCAAATGAGCTTCTATGGAGACGTATTGTATACAGACAGAAAATGCTGTCCAAACCTAAGGACTTGAATATCCTCGTTTCCCAACAGGACATGAAAAAACAAAACAAATGAATGATCAAGCTTAGTTGGACAGCATCGTTGCTTTGGATAAAGCCTGTGCTTCTCTATACTTTATTAACTTGTATGCCAGTGTTGTCAACATGTTTAGCATTGCAACGTTATTTCATGACAAGTGACACTTGACTGCTGCACATGTGACGTACTGTATTTGATCATGTCATGTTGAGCACAATGTATGATTTCATATGCCTTACCACAAAATGCCTAATAAAGTGTCACTAAATTATGTACCAGATTTTTTTCTGCTAAAAGAACAGACGAATAAATGTTAGGTGGTGAAAAAAAACATGCGTTTTATTATTTTATTGTCGCTAATATTTTGCAGACTTTCATTTTAAATTCTGCAACTATTTATTCATAATGATAGTCGGACGTCAAAGTGTCAAAAATGATTCAAAAACCCATTTTACATAGGTTACAGGGTCACCAGAGACCCAAGGTTTGTAAGAATGTGACATCATGTGCTCGATGCAAGTCATGGCAGGTAATGTTGTGTTTCTGTTTAGCCTCATGAGGGTTGTTGTCTCACTGTTACTATGACTAAATACAAACACAATTAATGATAAAGTTTGTTTGTATTAGCGTACTGTCACACTAACATGATGGTGCGCCACATGGATGTCAGGTTTAGTACAGAGGAGCATTTTCTTTGACATTGGAAGGTTTTCATGACAGTAGATCAGGACATGAAGGTGTACCTGTGACTACTGATGAGGAGGAGTTTGTTTTTGTGCCATTTATAAATCAAATGATTTAAAAGCAGAACTGGAGCATAAGAATGACAAAGCTAGCTCAGTCGACATGAGCTCTGAATGGGACGGTGGTCAAGTTACAGTCCATGTACTGGTCCCAAGAGAAGTTAGGACTGATGAGAGAATCCCATATAGTTGCATCACATGCCTTGACCTTACTGCTACAACTAGCAAGTAGGTTTCCTGGCCAAATTGCCAACTTGGGAAGCCTGAAGATCTTACAAGCGTTGCACTTTCAGCTTGGTCAGCCCACCCACTATTGTGGCCATGGTTTGTGTAAAGATAAGTGGTGCCACCACTTCCAGAAGTTAAAAGGTTGCTGATGGAGTCTTCAGTTTATCCAGAAACAGAAACTGAGGAACTCCCACAGAAACGTTGGTGATGATACCATGTTGCAATGACCACAAGCAAATGATTACTGTGCTGACTGATTTGGGCTTTGTAGGGATCAATCTATGAGAAGTTATGGTAGCTTATATGTACGATAGTACAGTATAAACGTGAAATATAGCAAACTATGCTAAAATAAATATGAAAAGCACATTGTCCTGAGACTATAAATGATTGCAAAGTTTCATTAAAGGATAACTACCGTTTTTTACAACCTGGACCTTATTTCTGGCAAAATATATGGTCATTTACTCACCCAGATAACTTTGGTGTCATTCGGCGTCGTTCGGACGAAATTAGATCCAGTGTAGCGGCGATATATCCATATAATGGGAGAGACGGGGCAGCGACACACAGCCTCTATATAACGCATTATCTGCCACGAAACTAGTTCATTTCATCAATATTTTGTTATGAAATGCTAGCGCTATTAGCCTCTGAGTCCGGGCTCGTCTATTGTCAACATCCAGGGTCTGTAGGCTGATCTACTACCTCTGACCTGGAAGATGTCGTCTCTGAGCTGCGCGCGCACCCGCGACAGCGCGGCTTGTTTACCTGTAGCTGCTACTGCTAGTTTGACCCCGGATGTTGATAACGGACGGGCCCGGACTCAGAGGGGAATAGCGCTAGCATTTCATAACAAAATATTGATGAAATTAACTAGTTTCGTGGCAGATAATGCGTTACATAGAGGCTGTGTGTCGCTGCCCCGTCTCTCCCATTATATGGATATATCGCCGCTACACTGGATCTAATTTCGTCCGAACGACGCCGAATGACACCAAAGTTATCTGGGTGAGTAAATGATCATATATTTTGCCAGAAATAAGGTCCAGGTTGTAAAAAACGGTAGTTATCCTTTAATGGCAAAAATCATTTTTTTTGTGTTTTTGTTATTGTTAATGTGTTCTGAAATGTTCAAAAATAATGTTATATTAATATCGGCATCATAAAAGTGCCGGGTCATTACAGACAAGAGGTAAGTAAGAATATCTGAAAAAATAATTTATTTAAGGAATAAAATAATGATAATCAACTACACATCAAAATATGCTGGTAAATTAATGGCAAATAATACAATTTATGGCAGTGCCTTTAGTGCCTGTATAAAAAAATCAGTACTAAGAATATAATTTAAATTGATTAAAATCCACATGGTCTCTTTGTTTTAAAACTGTGATACATACACCCACAGAGTGGTTATTTTGAAATACATAATCTAATTTTTCAAGCTGTTCTCTGATCATGAAAATGTTGATCAGCGCATTCTTACTGGTACTTACAAGTACAGGGGGATTAGTGCCAGAGTCAGGTGTTACAACGACACCGTTACCAGGGCTTCCATCCATACAGAACCCACTTACAACACAACAAGGAAGCCATTCACTTTAACAGTCGGTCATTTGAAAAAAAAATAAAAATGTAATCTTCGTCACTCACCAGCACCGTGTTTGGACCCTGAGGAGCTCTCCTTGTCACCTTTGGGCTTCTTCTTCTTGTGTGATCCTGAGTCGGAGGCAGCCTGTCTCTTCTCTACGGCTGGAGTGGACAGAGCTCTTTTCTTGAACAGCTCCCTCTCCCTCAGTAGAGCTGGATCCATCCTGGCTGACAGGACGCAACATATAACAAAAACAACAACAATAAGATTAAGATTAAGCAACAATTGAATGAGACAAAATAAAAGCTCCCTTTGGTCTGAGACCTTTTCAATAATCCATCAGAGATGGCGGTCTGGAGAGGGACAGTCAAGTTGTTCAGACAAACATTTCATATAAACCTGACACTTTTAATCAAGCAATGACGAGACTGAATCTGTTTTCATATCTGTGTGGACACAGATGACATACTGTAAACATAGCTGGATAAAGCTGTCCAGCTGCTGAGACTCTAATGATAACCTTTTCTCACCCTGTGCATTGTAAATGGTTTCTATTGCCAAGTTCTCATCAAGTCCAGTGCACAGATTACACATAAGAGCTTCTATATTTCTGAACAAAGTCAAAGACCTACTTTAGCAATATGATGGGAGACACATTTATTTAAGACTATGCACCATCTGAGCACAACACTCAAATAATAAACGTTTGTATTTTGACAGGGGGGTTTTCTACATGACAATCAATTAACCTAGGCCCCTAACTGACAAGACATGTAAACATAGCCATAACACGATTGATTGATAAAAACAAAATAGCGTCAGAGGGGAAAAAGTCCTCAAAATGTAACAGCTAAATTAGCATTATCACTAGCTAGTTCGTTTGGCAGCAGGGTCGCAAGTAACGTTGGCTAGCTATGGTTAACCATTGTTCTAAGTTAGCCTAACGTTGTTGTATTGTCATAATGTAAACCCAAAAAATAGCAATGGCTAACGTTATCTAGCTGCTTCAGCTAGCGTCTCTGTCTACTTTTAATAATGTATAGCAGACACGAGACAAACACAGGTAAGTTAAGGAAAGGCTTATTAGTTAGCATTAGCTTGCCGATTTGTTCAACGCGATCCTAGTGACCATTACCTGGTACTGTGTTCCCGTTTCTCAAAGAAAGTGACGGCTTAACCCAGGAGGGTTATCTAATTTCAGAGGATATCGAAGAGATATGTTCTCTTCAGCAAATAACGGCCTTCACTCGTCCCTTGAAAGATAATAAGTTAACGTTAGCTAACTAACTTCATCTCTCTTTTCTCTCATGCTCAACTTCCGTTGTTGTTCGATTTGTCGGAAATCGACTGCTAGTCCTTGGTCGACGTCATCACGTCATGATAATACACAACAGGAAAAGCAAAATAAATGTGTTAATGGGATTATATTTTACTAGTATTATGTATTTATTTATTTATTTATCATTATTAATAATAATAATATTATTATTATTAGCATACACTTTAGCCATTGAATGTAATGTAAATGGTAAGAACCACTGAAGAGACAAGGTGTTATAAATGAAGAGGCTCAGTAGCCTACAGTTTTATGAATTATTGGTTTTCCCTCAAGCTTTTAGACTGTTTTTTTTCTGCTTCCAGTGCAGTGTTAGGTTATTTTCTCAAGTCATATTAGTTTATACACTTACAAGGTAACTGTTCATTATATACTACATATTTTAAATGCCAGATAACTGGATCTCATTCTTATAAGAGTGACAGTCATAATCAGTGCACCTCAGAGTATCACACCCCTATACTCTGTATTTCAAAGTATCAAACCCTGACAAATGCTGTGTATCTCCAGTGAATAAATGGCACAATGGTGCCTCATAGTGGTTCATTGATGATACTGCGTCACACACACACACACACACACACACACACACACACACACACACACACAAAATGTAATCCACCAGTCAAGTTCATAGTCAACACCAACAGGGGGCAGCATATCAACAGGTGACCAGATAACTGCTGAAAACTGCAGCTGCCATTAGGTAATTAGCTCGGTTAACCATGCATCTAGCAGCCCAGATGTTTACACTGCTGGCACAGGAGCTCTGAAATGGGATGAGATGGGGCTACCTGCTTAGCATGCTAACTCCAGTAGATATCAACACTGTTATTTCTTCACATTCCTTGCATGATCGGAGTTATTTTTTTAAATTTTACAAAAAGTCAAAATTTGAAATTCTTACATTATGCCCCTTTGAACATCTTTGCATCAAAACCTGAGAGCAATAAAAGATCTGCATTTGTTCAGGTAAAGTACAAACACGATTGCAATGATGAAATCCTAGCCATCCAACGGGTGCTGTGGCTTTGTAGTTTTCTCAGGGTTACAGTGAGAAGGCAAACCCCACAGGAGTTCAGATGTGAGGCCATTGCCCCTTACTGCACCTCCACGCCCATCTGTGTCCTCTGGCAACCTTTCAGAGAAAAATTCCACTCTCTATGGGAGCTGACTATTATAATGTGCCTATAGTGCAGCTTTGGCCATGGCTGAGGCTATAATCTATTCAGCACATTGATTGATAAATGCGATGCAGCCATTTCTTGTCACTGCTCACTGCATTCAAAGATGTTCTATACGGGAGGAGCTTGTGTAAGTTTGAAAGTACATCAGTTTAAGGCAACACCACCTCTAAGCATATTCAGGTGAGAGAAGAGGTGAGATAAGGCCACAGTTTAACCAAGTCACTAAAGCAAATAGAGAGCTAAGCACTCAGGAGCAGCAGAGTGTTTAATATAAGATACAGAGAAGAGCCAGACCGTGGCATGGCATTCAGCTGAAACTGTAAGAGGGGAATAGAGGCCATTTTTTTCCAAATTAGTTCTCAGTTCCTGCACACGCATAAGCTTTCATGCATGGATTAATTGGCACAGGATTTCACATAAAAGATGCTCTCTCATTTTAGTCAAGAATTACGCAGCAACTAGATTCTGAATGTTCCTCAGATATTAACAAGTCCATTTACCATAACTGTACTTAAGTTTACTTGACAAAATGAACTTGAAGTATACTTCTTTTATAAGGGTATATTTTGAGGCTGATACTTTAGTACTTTTACCTAAGTATCAGTTTGAATGCAGTACTTTTACTTAAAACAGAACGTTTATACACTGTGGTATTACTACATTTACTAGTACAATCCCCGAGTGCTTCTTCCACCACTGTGTATGAGTAATTTATTTTTCAATTCAATTGCCTTTGGGGGTTGAGGTGCATTTGAGCTTTGTGCCATAGTATTTCTAGGTCAGTCTGTCATGTTTGGTGGCCTCGGGAAAATACATACAGAGGTACAGAGTGGCATGTGACATCACTCTTTTCTGCTGAGCCCTGCCTGCTTTAAACCAATGAGGAAAGAAAAAAAAAGAAAAGAAACGTGAAATAACAATTGCTGTCACTTTAACAACAACTTTTCTTTAATGAAGGACAGTTTTACAAATATGTTCTATACAATCATTGTGGAAATATAACTTTCACATCTTGCAAGCCGTATAGCGATCTGCTGTTGCGTTTATGTGCACACATGACCCTGTGAAAGTAAGTTTTGTTAGTTAGAACTAATTTATCCATTCTCACAGCAAACACACACAGATACTGTACATGCACAACCCACAGTGGGAGGAATCGCCAAAAGTTGAAACTGAATTTGCTTCTTCCTTTGTCCAAACGGCACTGTCTCATGCATTTGTTATAAGGACGTTAGCATGTTATGTAAGCAGGCTGGAACAGCTCGCTGAGTACTTTGTTGGATTAAGTTTTTTATGTGTATCTTCTCTCTTTAAAAGTAATACATTGCACAGCACACTGTAAAATATAAAGTGTATTGCTAGCTCTATTCCACAGGGATATGAAAATTTGAGTAGGAGCTTGTGTGCATGCCATTAGTCTACATTAGTTGGATATTTTTTGTCTAAACCCAAAAGCCTGAGATGTTGATTTAATAAAAAAAAAGTCAGTATGTCCTCTGGTGTGTTTGTGTGAGTGTGGGTGAGTGGACACATGTCCTCGGCTGGATGTATTATACCAAAAATTATGCAACAAACATTGCAGGGGGAGTCTCTTTGTGCAGGTACAGCAGAGAACATAAAAACAGGCAGTTCTTCCAACTTTCAGATGCTCATGCGGATCATAGAACAAATTAGCATCTCCAGGACTCATAATTAATGATTCAGCAGGCCAGTCAAAGAAGTGAGTCCACATGAATGATTAAATATGTGCTAACCTAATTTAGGGCCTAATCCATAATGAATGAATTACACTGTTTAGACATAGCAGAGAGAGAACGGAAGAGAGAGGGAGACGATTTAGACATCAGAGAATAGCGAGACTTGTGAAGGGACAACCATAAATTATTCTGCTTCGGATGGCTCAACTTCACCGTCACTGTGACTGCAGTCACATTCAAGACACTACAACCTGGGTAAGTCCAAAGTGTAACCATGGCCAATTAGACCGATGCTGTGGCTGATTGTTTCATGAGTCACCATGTTCTCTTTGTTGATTCCCGTTCTGTTGTTTTTCACAGCTAAAACTGTCAGAACTGGTCATTTTATTAGCAAGCCTGTGCACGTGTACAAGGGAGGGATGAGAGAGAGTTTGTGTATTACAGTAACGGAGAGCTAGAGAGAGAGAGAGAGAGAGTCAGCACTGTAATATAGAGGTGAGGAGTAATATCAAAGAGAAGAGACGAGTGAAATCCTGGAGCTGCAGCCAACCAGCGCAAATCCCTGTGGAGGAGAAAATCTCAAAGTGACAGCTTTCAATTACAACAGTAGCAGGAAGTGTGTGTGTGTATGTGTGTGTGTGTGTGTGTGTGTGTGTGTGTGTACCTGTCAGCACTTCTGGGCTTCACTGACAGTTCGATGTCACAGCTTCTGAATTGAAAGTACCTCATGTACACACAAGAAAGACCACAGACACGCGCACACACACACACACACACACACACACACACACACACACACACACACACACACACACACACACACACACACACACACACACAGACACACTGTTACTCTCCTGTTTTCTGCTTCTTTCTCTCTGTCTCGGTCTCACATTTGTCTGTGCTGTATTCTCAGGTGTCTGGGTCGAACTGCTGTTTGGACCTAAAACCAAAGAAAGAGGAGGCAGACACTGCTACTGGAACTCACTGTGCTACTGTACATTGTGTGTAGGTGTGCGTTATCTGTGCCCGTGAGTGTTTGAGAGCATGTCACGGATATGGATTTTGTTTTTGCAGCCCTGTACTTCAGGGAAGCAAAGGCTGGTGGTGAAGCAGCAAGGACTCTGACATTCTAAATTACTGGTTAGTTTATAGGGACACTATAAATAAATATTGTTAAAGGTCACTTGGGTAATGTAGAGAGTGAGATTTTATAACTTTTTTGTTACTTTTCTTCGGTGCTTTATAAATACTGTGAAAGTGTCAAGAGTACTTCTATAAGGTTGTGATGTCACCACCCTCAGCCACGCCATCAGCATGGCCATGGTCACATAAAACACACAAACAGCACAGCTGATGCGTAAACACGGTGGGCGGTGCCTGCACAGGCCTGTAAGAGCTGACCAATCAGAGCAGGTGGGCCTTAAAGCTGCTGTCAGGATGCTGGGAGGGGATCTGCAGTTTGCAATCCCCTCCCTCCTCGCCATGTCAACACATGATTGCGGAGCGGTACTCATCAGACATAGCAGCAAACAGGAACATCCTGCTCACTGGGACAGGACCGCCTCTTTATGGAGTTCTCTGTTCTGATTGGATAAAGTGGGCGGGGACACCAGAAAATGTCTTTTCTCTTTTACTGCATGAGCAGTGGGAGGAGAGACATGGGTCACAGCCCAAACACTCTACAACAGTGAAGACTGTTGGGATATAGAGCTAACTAACACCTATTTCAATAAAAAAAGTCACTTACAGCAGCTTTGAAGAGACAGGCACCAAAATGGAGCGTTCAGACAGAGGGTGAATAGAGGCGCTGCAGAAATGGAGAATCTGAGAAAAATGTGTTTTTTAAACATTTAAGCAGGTAAACATTTTCAGTTGAAACCACAAATATAAACATGAACCTGCAAATGAAAATAATGGAAGAGCTTAAAACAGGATGAAGACATCATAAAGATGCTGAAGCTAAGTCAACAAAATATATGGACGCAAACATTACACCCATGCTTGACCATGGACATAACATCCCAATTGGACATTTATCTGCCGCTTTAATAATCTTCACTCTTCTGGGAAAGACTTTCCACAATGATTTGGAGCCTGGCTGCAGAGATTTGCTCCCATCCAGCGTCCAGAGTTTCAGTGAAGTCAGGCTGTGATGGTGGGCGATAAGGTTTTTCTCTCAGCTGGCATTCCACTTCATGGCAAAGGTGTTTAACCGGGTGAACTCTGTGCAGACCAGTCAAGCTCTTCCCCACCTAACTCTAAAAATAATTTCTGTATATGGACCTAGCTGTTTGCGAGGAGCCTTCCCCAGACTGTTGCCACAAAACTGGAAGCACACTGTTGTCTATAATATCGCTATATGCTGTAGCATTAATATTTCCCTTAACTGTAAATAAAGCTCAAACCTTAAAAAACAGCCCCAGACCAAAGTGACTCAAAGATATCTGTCCACATACTTTTGGTCACATTGTGCACGTTCCTTTACAATATTCAGATCAGGTAAATGTGTTGTATGTATCAATAATTCCAGCTTATATATATTTAATTTTGGTATCAAAGTCAATCAAAGGTGCTATGTATTCACTTTGTGAGTACATTGTTCAAATTAATATTTATTCATAATATGAATTAGTAATTACCAACACCTTACTTTATATTGGTGCCTTGTAATAGCAAATATTTTTAGTGCAAGTACCAGGTGCCGTTTTACCGTCAGGAGTTCAGAGGAGTTTGAGAGGAGAGATTTTGGGTCTCAGACTCCGTAGTTGACTAACCACAAGGTGGCAGTAGAACAGCACTATTTTCTGCTGCAGCCTGCTGAGTGACTCATCGAACCAGAGGAGCTGCAGCCTCTCAGACAGACACAGAAGATAAAAAACAGCCAAACCTGGTGTATTGACCCCAGTCTCAGAGCTGTAGCTCATCTGCCAACCTTTCAGAATGGAAAGCACACAGTGGCTGCAGAAGCATCCAGATTTCCTAGTTAAGTATAAATACAGAAGATCATGGGACAAAGCATCTCTAATAGAGGAGACGTAGAGGTCTGACATGCTGTCACGCCGCTCTAAACCAGGCCAGCTGTCTTTGGCTTTCTTCAGACACTTTTTTTCATACCGTGCCCTCTCTTCAAACCTTGCATCAAAGAAATCAATGGTCTGATTTTGACTGACTGGAGAGGAGTGCTCTGGTCAAGCCAGGCAATCCTCGGCTAAATCTGACCGTTTAGAAGAAGGAAGCGACGCCTCTTAAGGATTTTGAACAAGCTCACTTGCTGTGAGGTGGCTGGTGAGGCATCGTTATGTAAGACGGCACACATACACTCAAGGATGGGGCAGAGTTTTGTTGCCGAGGCAGTTTTTCAACTGTTCTGTACTTTGTAGCAGAAATAATTTCCCAGAATGAGTCTCATAGCCTTGTGAATGTGAGATGACGAACAGCATTAATGCATTATTCTGCTGTTTATGTAACTGGAGAATGGGGATTTTCATGAATATACAGCGAGGGTTAAAGGCTCTCCAATCCATTACTGTAGTTTTCCTCCGAAACACACACACGACTTTATTACTATACCTTCAACAACTGTATTTATCCCCTTAGCCGCATTCTCTAACGTCAACTTCCTCTTAAACAATCCATTTATTTGCACATACTGCACTTCTGTGTGTTCTACTGCCAGATGCATGTACAGTATGTGTGCTGTGTGGTTGCGGGGGCGACATCCGAGCGCTATGGGACAGCCAGGTGAAACGAGTGTGTGCTGTCCAAACCCTGCAGGGGCAGGCTAATCCCGGCTCCTGATGTTAATCTGAGTATTGAGCTTCTGTGTGGGGGGGCCATGCTGACACCTGATGGTGTGGAGGTCAAAGCCGTGCATGTATGTGTGTGTGTGTGAGTGATGCTCCTTTTGCCCTTTCCAAATGTCACAAAAGGGCCAACTCCTGAGGAGCAGGCTCATAATGTGGGCCCAGATATTATGCATGTGTATGTGTGTGTGTCATGGTAATCTTCACTATTCAGCACTTCAAACGCATCATTTCTACTGATGTGTGTGCGGACAGGAAAGGGTGCGTTCATGTTTGTGCGCCCAGTCTGTTTGTGTGTAACTCTCCCTTTCTGCATCCCATTTTCTATTCTCTCATTGCATCTTTAATAATCGTCGTCCACAGAACAGTGCAGCAGTCCACAAACAAAGTCTTCAAAACAACATCTGCTTACCACAAATTTTCAAAATGGATTTTCATATATTTTTCCCAAGTGTTTTATAATTCAGTATCGATTTATATTCACGAACAACTCTCCTAAAGTTAGCAATAAGAGACCCTCAGTCAGGCTTTCAAGTGTCACTTTATTAAGTGAACAGAGGCCCACTTTTTCTACTGCTGAAATGTTGCACCAGCTGTTTTTTATTTCCAAGGATTTTGTTGGGCAGAAGTGCTGCAAAATAATTAGTTCACACATGTATAAAAACACTGTGAAATGCAACATGATTAATCCACAAGCCAAGCTTAGCTTCATGAATCCCCATTTATGTTTTCATTCAAATGTATTCCTCACCCATGTGACTAGTGTTGGTGAAGACAAAAACGAGTGCTCCACGGTGCTGGATCCAGGCTAGCATTGTCCGCCTACAGTCTGTCACCAGTCGGCCCTAATCTATTCCTTACGGCATAAAAAACAATTAGCAGAGGCACAGTGTTTGCTTCAGAATTGTTGACCATCATTGCCAAAGAGAAACAGAAAACGTATGTGTCAAGCGTTGCTTTATGATGCTAATGTTTGTTTTTTCATGGGCACTTTTCAGCTGCACATCATTTTTGCCAGCTGGGAGTGTGCAAAAACATAAGACAATGAAGCACTGCAAACAGGCAATGTTTGATGTATTCCTTCTCTGCTCTTTTCACTGCTTGTGCCTCATTGTCTGTTTGCTTCTCTTCCCTTATTTGGTCAGCTTCTACATTTGAGAGAGAGTTGTTTGCGTTACAAACATTGATTAAGCGCTCCAGAATTACAGGTATAATACAAGATTGATTTTCCCTTTAGCCACCAAAGTAGAGTACACTTTTCACAAAAATGAGCCAGAATAATGGAATGATTTGAGTTGCACAGCATATCAGACTACAATGTTCATAATGAGAAGCACCTGAGGTGTGTTTATAAGCTTTCATTTGCAAAAACATTATGAAAAACAAATTAAATGGATCAAATGCTTCTATATTCCATTACTGCATCCTGATAAAAATGTGCATTTTTACAGCCTTTAGAGTCAAACTCTGCGGGTGACCGGGATTGGTGTTGGTACTGATGGCAGGGGGCTGCACAAATAATGCCAAAGTGCAGTTTATATAACAGTTTCTATGACAATCATAACTCGACAGGTTGCTTTACTTATATACAGAACACTTAATGATGGTGTTTGAATTCTTACAAAGTGCAAAATACAGCCATTATTAGAGCAACAAAACTTCAAACACAGTGCGACTGCCACATAACTATTAAAGGCAAATCAACTTTTAAATTTACCCCAGGAATTCAGTTTGTTTACAGTGATCATCAAAGAAATAAGATAAGGCACTAATGGTTTATATGAAGATGTTCAAAGCAAAACAACTTGAAAGAAATACTGTATCTCTGTATTTCTTCAAGAAAAGATAAGGTTGATGATATTAAACATGTTTCTTTTCATTTTCAGGTTTATATTTTTTTCTGGGTTACTAATAGATTAGGTTTACATGCACATCAGTTTCCTCATACTGTCCGGTGCTGCAGCACTGTATTCCCCCTCTGTCTGAAACACTCTGTTTTAGCTCCTGTCTCTTTAAGTCTCCTGTCTCTATAATTTAACCAATTACTACAATTACCATCAGTGAAAAGTCAGAAGATAAAAGTGAGTTTTTAGAGGTGATTTAAAGCTGGTATTGGTAATGCTGGAGAGATCAGAAAAAGGTAATCTAGATTTTAAAATCCCACTCCCCCCTTGAGGACTCCCTCCAAAGCCACTCCCGGAGAGTGACTCATGTCTGCTACTAAACTACCTCATGTCTCATTCACATGTAAGAAAACACCTACTTTATCCTGATGAACATAAACAACAAACATGGCTATCGTTAGCATTCACAGCTGTCAAGCTAGCATATTAGTATTGGAAAATCTTGACTGCACTTTATCTATTTATAAATGGTTGGATGGGTCTCTTGCAGGTCACAGCCACAGATATTTGATGCAATGTTGTTGGGATGTTTAAAGATGTTATCCACATATAATAATAAAATCTTCCAAAATAGATTACATACATAACCTGGCTCAACTTTAAAATACTTAGTTTGCCAGAGCTACATGGATGAGGAGCATGGAAAGCAAAGGCTCAGTCACCTTTAGTAACAAGTCCTGACTTTGGAACCGCTAGTTCGGCCCTGCCAGAGCATTCCCAGCAGAGATCAGGCTTATAAGGAGTCAGAAGATATATACAATATAGGCAGGAATCTGACCTTTCAAAGCTTCAAATCACTTCTAAACTAACAGGTTAACAGTGAAGAGCAGTAACGACGTGTGATGTCTTAAAAGCCTGTCTACAGCATTTTGTTTAAATTGCAGTCTTTGAATGTTTCGCCTTCTGATACCAGAATAAAGTGCATTGCAGTAGTCAAGCCTGATGGATTAAAAAGCGTGGATGACCTTTTCTAGACCTGCAGAGGGAAGGAATGACCCGCTCTTGGTCAAATGTCTCAGTTGGACAGAGCAAGATTGCACCACTTTGAGACCACCTGAGAAGACAATTGTGAGAGGGAAAGTATACTTGGATCTCTTTTTTATTGACATTATTAGACGAGGCACCCAGACTAGACGAGAGATTGTTAATGCCACACCAGGGGTAATTATAATTATTTCTTATTAGAGTCATTCAAGTTTCTGGATGAATTCTTCTTCGCTTTATTGGGACATATAGTTGCATATCATCAACGTAGCAATGAAAATCGATATGCATGATTTGTGCAGCATATAGCATATATATATAGTAAACAAGAGGGGACCCAGGACAACCCCCTGCAGGACCCACCAAAAGAGCAGGAGAGGAGGAGTTATCTCCAAGCACAACAGATTTCAAAATAGTTTTTGCAACAGCTAGTTGTATTCTAGTGTGTCAAAGGTAAAGTATAGGCCAGCATCAGCAGTTAGCAAAAAGTCATTGATAACTTTGAACAGAGCAGTCTCAATGCCTTTACAAACCAGGGGAATTTCTTTGTGCGATTAAGTCCCAACTTTCACACATACAAGGAATAATACCCTGCAAAAAAGAAAATGTTTTTTCTTCGGCGCAAGGTCAATTGTTCAGAGCTTTTGAACCAAGGAAGACAGCATCAATCAATCAATCATTTCCTGACAGGGAACTGAAGCTGTTATATCCATCTGTGCTCTCTTCAAATTCACCAGACTACTTTGACAAAAACAGCAATTTTACATGGAACATGAACATGAACATGGGCGATAATACTCTGCCACTGCCTTGATCGGTTAGTTCATTTGTTAATTTGGTGTTTTAACATATTATTACATCTTGGCAGACCAGGCTGGACTAAAGCCTCGAGACAAGCAGCTGAGATACACCTGGTGAATGCGACCTCTCTCTTAACCTGTCAGCAAGTCGGTCAGTGCTGCAGTGCGACCCCAGAGACCCCCGGGGCTCTCTCGGAGCTCTGCAAGCTGGCGCCATTTTTCTGCCAGTCCCTTTCCTGCTTGATCTGCAGTAAATATAATTTTAATGTGATCATATTGCTGTGTCACAATTTTGCATATTGTAGCATACTATTTGCGGCGCTGCAGTGTGAACAGTTTGAATGCAACATATTCGCAGGCACACTCCTTGTTCATTTGTCGCATCCCTGTTGTGTTAAGGCCTTTAGCAAAACCAGATTTACTTTTTACAAAAAACAATAAAAAACATTATTGGTTTTGCTCTTTTCATTGGGTTATTTGACAATAAACAAAAAACGTTAAAAGGCCACCCCTGTGCTTTAAATGAGTCACCAGAAGAATGACTGAGTCATCCGGTATATCATTGCTTTAATCTTAGTATTACTATGTTAGGAGTACTTTTAATCACCTGTTAATAAAATGACAAAAATAGCACCGACTCACTAAAGCCTCTCAAATCCACTCATCTATTGCTGTTTTGGGCCACTCACTCTGTTTTTGTAAATTCCTCTTATGTTCTGTAGATCATTGTGTCATGGGAACCAGAAGGGTTAGTCATTTTTTTCTTTGTGTGTGTGTGATTGTGTGCTTGTGTACTTGTATGCATGTATATTTATGTGTGTGTGTGTGTTTGTGAGCTTAATTTATTCAGGAATTCCCCTGATATCGGCTGGCACATTACTTTCCCAGCCTCTCTCATAATCCTCTTCCCCCTTTATAAGTGTTTCCCAGACCAAAATGGAAAAGCAATTGAATAATGAAGTACAATCTGATACAATACTTCACATATTTCCCCTCTTATCATCCCCAGTAATGAGCCAAGCAGGTCGGCTTAATAGGCTGTTTAGACTGGACATCCCATTGGAAAAACAGATATTTCACAATATTTCTGCTTGTTGGAAGAGTGTAATGTAACATCTCTACTGCACCAACAGCATAAAATGAGATTTGAACATGTATCCACGAAATTCATATACCACCTCATATTCTCATTTGGAATAAAAACCGTCATGTTTATTGTATGATCTGTCTTCAAAATCTAATTTTTTTAAATCACAAAATATTGTCATAGATTGCTTACTGTCCTTTAGAAGCTGTATTAATGGATTTTCCTTGACAACTGGGGTCAGCAGAACAAGCTATAAACACAACATCTGACATTATCACCTTATAAAGTTGTTCAGGCAGGTTAGCAACATTAGCATTCATTTGGAGTCGTGCTTCTGTCCACCTGATGAATGAAAGTCCAATATTTACTCTCCTTTTATCTGTTTCCACCACCAACTGAAAAAAATATCTTTCTCTTTAGCTTGCTGGATGCTCCACCATGATCACCCGCTAGCTGCTAACTCTGTCTGCATGTCATTTGGTGCCTGGCAGGTAGTGTCCGGTGGTTATATCAAAGCTTTTTTGCTGGAGACTGGTGCCTGCCCCTGCTGGTAACATTAGAGGGAAGATTGTTTGTTGGAAACCTAAACGAATAGCTAAAAGAAGGCAAGGCGAGGCAGTGATGTGAGTTTGTCTCTACAAGCAGCACCTGCAACATTTGAGCCTACAGCCATTATGCTCACAATAACAATGCTACAATAACACAGTGATGTCCAGCATAATGTTACCACGTTCACTATCATATTTTAGCATGTAAATATTTGCCAGGCTGACAGAAATGTAAGTTTTGCAGGTATTTGGTCATAAACCAAAGTAATATTAATATATATGGAGTGTCTATTTGCAGCTGGGTGATAAAAGTCAAACGGCAAAAATTTGGCTTTCTACACCATTGATCCAACAAGAGAAGTCTGGATAAAGCCTTGGAGGCGATCATTCCCATGGAGGCTGCTCTGTGGCGCATGTAGCCAAAAAAGCTTGACTGCCTGGGTATAGAATTACCCGGATCTTCAGCATTGTGGGGCCCATAGAGCATACACTACAGACTTCAGTCAGCCAAGACTGCTAAACTTCCGGTTAAGCCCCTGGCTAACTTGAATATGGTTAATAGTTTAATTGTTCAGCTTTTTCTTTCCAAATGTTGTAGAGTGGATCAAATTAAAACAGTAAAATGAGGGGTTGGGGCGCACAAAAAAATGTATTAACTGTTTTACAGCCACATCTTTTACAATGTAAGCATATGGGGCTCTTTTGGGGGGCTTGATCTACACCAGGCTCCCCCAGCCCCACCTCATGGCTTGATAGAAGTGGTGTATGCATGTTTTTTCTCCCCCACTATTGTGTTGTGATGGCAACACATCTTGCCTCAATGCGTCCTCGCAATTAGATCTGAGAGTGAGTTTAAATATTGGCAGTTGGGGGAAGTAAGGTTGTGGTGGATGAAGGAGTCGAATTGGGGTTTGTGTCGTGCCTGAATCCAAAACTCGATGTTGACTTATTACTTTCAATTTTTTAAAGTTATAATTTTTAGTTTTCGTTCACAGCTTGGTAAGGTTCAGGAAGAGATCACACAAATTGTAGTTTCGATATTACCTGCTGGACCAGAGCGTTTTGCCTACCAGCCTACCAACAAACACAATGCCTTCCCTAGAGCCACGCTGCTAGTGTGACTAAAAATATTGATCCAGCGCAGCTTTAAGTAATTAATATGCTGTGAAGGTTTTAATTGCAACACAGGCAAAGTGATGGCTAAACCACACAACATTTAGATAGCCAGTCAAAATGCTAATAGGAACTTAGTGCATGTGGTTGCATAATGAAGACAATCATCCAAAGTTGGTGTTCTGGCCTCGGAGGCTGAATGTGGAGGATCAAGCTCTCTTCCATTTTTGGGTGAGATTTAATAGTCATTATGAGGAGATGATTGCCTCTGTCCAGCGCTCCTCCCTCCTCCCACACTCCCCTTCATCCCTCTTTATTGGAGCTTCGAGCACATGCAGCCGCAGATCCTTCAGAAGACGCTGCTATAACTACTCATTCAGTGCTGTGGATATTTTGTGTGTGTGTGTGTGTGTGTGTGTTCAAGCATGTGAAGCTACGTCCATACACAAACACTTGAAAAAAGATGAACACACACTCGCACACAGACACACACATGCATACGTGGTTATACACAGGGTCTGAAATATCAATTCAGCTAAGTCCCGGCTATCGCCAGGCACTTTGGCGTCGGTGGGTGAGAGTATGGAGGGAACATGAGTGTGGTGTGTTTGTGTGTGTGTGAGAGGGAGAGGCAGGCAGACCAAATAAAGCTAAAAGTTGTGTTAAATTACTTTCTTGAGCATTTCTGTTCCAGTGAATCTCTGCATTCTGTAAGTGTGTATGCGAGTGTTTATGTAACACTAAATGTATATGTAATCTCTCGGCAAATTGGAAAAAAATCAGTTATGTTCTAAAATTGGCTAAATGTGCGTGTTTATCAGGATCTCTCCCACATACCAGATGTAGACTAAAGCCGAAGATGATACTAAAATTAACATCATTCTCGTTGTCTCTCACACTTTTTCTACTTCCTCTCTCCTGTTGCAAAGTTAACACCACAAACGCTATTCTCTCTCGGTCCGTCTTGCTTTTTCCATCTCACTCTCCCCGGCTGAGCCTGGGTGAGTGTGGTGTAGGCAGCAGTGATATTTCAGCGGTGGGTATTATTAGTCTCTCTGGAGAGCTCCACCTGTAAACAAGTCAAGCCACTGTCAGCGATGGAGGTGAAACCGACTGTGAGACATGGGCAGTATAGTCAGATGCAGTGGGAGTAGCACACTAATGAGAAAATAACCGCGGAGAAGACACAGAGATAAATATTGAGGGAATACGTCACCCAAAATTAGCATTTTTTGCTATGAATTACTCCCCCTGTGATGAAATGGATGATGAAAAGGTTTGCAGGAACAGACTCTGAAAAGGTGAAAACAAAGGTGGTGCAAATCTTGTTAAGTTTTAGTTCTGTCAGTGAGTGACTTGATGCGCAATTGATTATGACTGTGCAGGATGCATGGATGTTTGTGCACTGACTAACATTGCCATGTTGCTAACTTTAGCTAGCAAATGTTAGATAACATTGCTAACGCTAGCTGTATGTTTTTTGTCTTTTTTAATGAAAAATCGTATCAATTTGACCTTGAAAATATGGACACAGTGCTTTTATCATGATCACAAACTTTTATTTCATAGCAGTTGGAGCAGGTTAACCATGGTGAAATATTGTAACCCTGGTGTTATGACAGCAGAAAGTCTGTAGAAAATGGTTGGAAGTCCTTTATTAGCTAGTGTGCCCCATTAACTTCACATCTTTGTACTGAAGCATGAGACAAATGAGTCGTTAGGTATTATGTAAACACATTAGTGAATGGAGCTACAAAATGTAAAATTTAAAAGCCTTTTAAAAATCCATCTAAAATTCATTCATTTATTTATGATTTAAAGACAGAATAAAGAAGTGGAATTATTCATTGTTAAGCTATTTTTAAAACTTTTTTTTTATTAATTGTCTTTTAATTGCACGATTTAAATGCATTGAATTAACCACTGAATAACTGAATGTATCAATTAATTAATCAATTATAATTAAGCACTGAAAAAGTCCATAATGATTTCAGTGGCACCCTTAAGCCTCGGTACAAATTGCCCCCAAAGGACATAAAAGATATATTCAATTTGCACTGAGAGGAATTAACCTAGACAATTTGAAACACTTATGTCTTCAGAGTCCACTTTAACACTGGGAGGCTATCTTACGTAGTCACTGGCCCAACACATGGCAGTTGTTACCAGACACAAAGATGGTACTGAATAGGAGTTGATACATTTTTGGGTCACTGAGAGAACAAAGAACTGAAACAAACTGTGTGTCCCTGATTCATATATTTACTGCAAATCTGCCTCAGCAGTTTGTTTCTGTACAACAGTGCAGCGAGAGCAAAAGGATCTCACTTATTTAGTCCTTTGCAAAAGGAGACTTTAAAATCTATGTAATGTGTCTGTAGCTACTAATCAATTAGAGCAACACTTTCCCCCTTAAAATAGCTTCAAAATCATATTGATGGTACAGTGTCTTGTAATAGGGTGAATGGTGTCTCTGCCACAGCTGTCACTTGTTTCTGCACTATGTAACTTCAGTGAGAGGGAAGGATCACAGCGTTACATACATGTTTACTTCAACATACACGTTTCAACACATAGCATTGTCATGACGTAATGAGCTTTGTTTGTAGTCAGCACCCACATTACATCTGACAAATTGTTAAAGACCTGCGATTTGTACTCAGAAACTGTGGGGGGCGCCAAATAGCTGCCAAATTCTACATAATGTTGCTTTAAATGATTAAACAATTTGTATTTGTATATATACGTATCTTTTTGCCTTTCACAAACTAGTAAACAGTAAAACTTTTCTGTCACACAAAGCTCCTGCATGGAGATGTTAAGGTCATGGCTTGTATATTATTTTGAAGTGGTATATGTTATGCAAATTATGTCATTCATGTTGGACTCCACAATATGTTCGTTTCTCTGTAAGAGACAAAAATAAATCAATCAGTGATCAATTGATTGTATCATCCTCAGTCTGTGAAAGGTATTTAAACTGATTCAGGCTCATAAATGCAGTCTGGCAAAACACATTTACTCATTGTGTCTCTTGTGTTTCTTAATCAGACATAACAAAAGGAAAAATGCATCATTTACCCTAACGTCTGCGTTATTTAGGACATTTTGTAATTGTCTATGTATATACATTACCATCATATACTTATTTGCCATTGTGTGCATATTGTGAAGTAAGACGTTTTTTTAAAAATGACATTAATTATTGTTATAATTACAGTAACTCAGTTAGAACTGCTTGGATAAAACCAAAACAATGTGCATTTTTCAGCAAGGCAAGCCAGCAACAGATCCATGTGGGAGACGTTCAGAAGCTATGACTTTAATTTTTCTGTGACTGCGTGCATCGCTAAAGCAATTTCTGCACCCAGCTGAGCTGAACACAGCCTCCGTACTTCAGACATGTCAAATTCACAACTTCTGGCACCCAACCTCCACTAGCTCACTCCTTTTAACTCCTGCTTTTTTAATATCACTTTCACTTTTGCTATCTTCGCGAATCTTTTAACGCAACCATCACTCTCACTGTCTCGCACACACACCTCCGCCACACACACACACACACACATACACACACACTCACGGTCTCATTTCCTCACACACCCAGCAATCTTTTCAAAATCACTTCCTTGATTCACATCTTTGCCCTCCCATTTATGAGCACTTTATTGAGAAGCAGAGAGGTGGCAGAAAAACAGACATAATTGCCTAGGGTGGTAAGTTATTGGAAAATGGATGAATTGCTTTCTTCAGGGAAGAGCTGTGAGAGTGTCAGGAATAAAGAAGGCTCCTTAATAACGCTGAAGGTCAGGTGCAGGGGTGTCAGGGAGAGATTTCTTTATGCTGCAGCAGTATGGAGGATGAATATACACATATAGCATTTTTCTCCCTCCCTTTCTGCATATGCAATTTATCAGTGTGTGTTTTTTGAGGGCATGTGTGTGGGGCACGAGGGTTTGGGTGTGTCTAAGAGCAGGGCATCGAGACCGCTGATATTGTTATTCTTTGCCAGCTGGGCCTGGCTGACTAAGGTTAGGGCTCTCTTTGAAAGGGTCGTTCAAGTTCATCTCCATGGTTACACTCAGATACCCACAAGGTGGTTCAGTTACATTTAGTGAGGATGGATACGGATAACAAAAGGATATGGCTGAGAGCGGCACATATAGTCAGCCTAATAACAGCATGAGTCTATTGAGTTATCGCGTGTGTGTGTGTATTTGTCTCACTTCGTCTCTTTTCTAACTATTTCAGCTACTCCAACTATTTCAGAGTTTGGGAAAGTACATCACATAGTAAAGGTGCGAGAAGCTCTTTATGGAGGAGTTAGGATGTTTACAAAGTTTCAGGTATTTGGTTAGTTTTAATGAAGGATCTCCTTCTGCAGTCCTCACCACTTCAACATGTTGGTGGAGCCCGCAGCTGAAGATGAAGTGGCCTTTTTTTGCTTCCGCTTCTAGTGGATTCCACTTCAGGTTTCTTTATGAACAACTGGTAACAGTCAGAAAAACAAAGTCCTCTGTGTGCTTTTGTGACATGTATTAATTTATATAACATGTTATTATTAGTCATACATTACAAGTCACAACCAAGGCTATTATAGTTAACTAAAACTAATCTAAAAACTAAAGGTAGGTGTGAAAAAACATTATAGTTTACTGAAATAAAAAAGACTTTATTCATGAAATTAACTGAAACAAACGTACAAAATTAACTTAAATAAACCAAGTAAAAGTGGTGTTACCAGTATAGTCTTTAACTAATGATGTATGTAATATGAACAGAAAATAGCATCTAGCAACTTGGCCCTAAATCAGTCAATGCAGACAGAAGGACACTTGATGAAAATAGATGTGAAGGCATCTGTCTGTACGTGCAGACAGAGTATCCAGCAGCCCGGGGACAGGCAGCACGTTGCAGCCATTCTGTGGGTGGACTCCCTGTGACCAATCGGTAAGCACAGCCTGGGAGTGCCAGGAGTAAGAACTGCCGGAAGAGACTTTAGGTGTTTGTTGAAGTTTTTGAAGGCAACAGGGGTATACAATTTAACCAGAAGATATCACTATGAATTAATGCAGCATTGTGTAAAATATGGCCAGAATTAAAACATTTAAACATTCAAAAATAAACTAATGTTATCAACAGAGTGTGAAGAAATAGTGTTGATGTTATGTCAAGGACGTCTATGTATTGTTTTGTGGAGATGTCTACTGAAGTTAGCATGCTAACCAGCTAGCCCTGGACTGCCCTGTCTCGTTACACCACTTCGTACCAACAATAAGCGAGTAGTAGTTTAAGCTGAGATATATGCCAGCTGTTAGCATAATAAATGAAGAAATTAAACTCACAAAATGTCAAGAAATTAAATGTTCTTACCTCAATTTTCACCTTCAGAATTCAAATCTCTGAACTGAACTAAGACTAGTTTAATTGCATTGTTAACTCATCGTAAAACACCCTTTATTCAACCTCAACTAAAAAAAACTCACCAACACAGTCTTGGTTTGTTGGTTTTTCCACCAACACCTCTGGTTTGGTTGAAGTAAGTCCTCAATTCACAAAGTAAGACGTGAGAATATTCCAGCTCTACACGCCGTTTTCAACTGCTGCTGATGTCTGACTCTCCCCTGCCGTTTCTGTCATCCCCGAAGTCATAGTCATGGTCAGAGTTGCTGTAAATGATCTCCCATTGTCAAACTGACGTATGGCAGTCTTGGAGGCTGTGTTCAGTCCCAGTTTGTTCATCAGCTGTGTTCACCGAGCCCAATCGCTTGAAGGAACCCTCCCTGTGGTCCGAGATCCTGGTCCAGGCAACCATACCAACTGACTCCAAGGCTAACTAAGCCTAAGTAGCTAACGGTAGGTAGCAACAGCCATAGATAGCTAGCAAAGAGCAGCAGTTGTCCGTTACTCTGATGAAATACTGCTCCCTATGTTTTTTGAGCTATCTAGCTTTTTTTTTTATCACTCCATAAATCAGAAAATACTGTCAACATCCACAACTGAAACAAAAATCCATTCTCTGTGTAGAATAAAAGTGGAAGGTTTGGTGTATGTAAGTGCTACTGAAGTGTATATTTCTGACTCACAGTATGAGAAAAAACTCATTTTGAGAAAACAGCCTTTGAACACATGTATTGTAAAATTCCATTTTAGACAGAAGATTTTAAATAGGGGAGAAAAGAAGATATAATAAAATAAAATAAAGTGCCAACTTCCCCAATTAATTACTTACATTAAGACAGTTGTTTTGTGTATTGCAAGTTTTATTTTTTCTGTTTTTATGATTAAATAATGGCTAATTAAATAGGCTTGAGGGCAATTTTGCATAAATTAACAGAAATCTAAATTCAAATAAACACCGTATTCTTTCTACTCAGCCGAAGTAAGACTTGTCATGAAAGAAAAGCAGGTGTCAGACGACAGACGCTGTGTGTCAGAAAAATTACTTATTACTTTCTTAAAAAATGCAGTAAGATTATTCCATAAAATACATACAGGCTCCCAATACTCTTAATTTCTGCATTGCTCTCCCTCATCGTACCTAAATCTCTCACCTCCGAAAGTCATCTATCACCTGTCAGTGGTATCTTGTTCAGAATTTGACAGACAATGTAGACATGGGGAGCATATCCTACACTACACAGCCTGACATGAGGCATCATTTCTCTCTCCGCTGCTCTACCTGTCGAAAACTGATATTAGCCTGCTTGGTAGGGGTAGAGGAGTTCTCGCTGTTATCCGTAACCGGAGCAGGCGCTCTGACATGGACCTGTTTTCTGATGAGGTGCTTCAACAGATTACTCGCTGAGTTTGCCTCAGTGGTTAGAAGATTCTCAACATGGACGGACATTTTGGCATTTATTTTGATACTGACAGAGCAGAGGGGAGAGGTTTGAAGCATGATGTTAGCTCATGATCAGCATCTTAAACACCAATGCCACCAGAATGCCTCCGACTGGGTTCAGCTTGTGTTCAGTGGTGACATTCTTTTCTTCACCTGGCATGAATTCAAATAATGACCAGACCTCCGCTTTTCTCCTGGCAGGAAGAATAATGAGACGAGCCAAACTGATTTTCTTTGATAGATAATAAAAACAGGTTTTTATTAAATGGAAATAACTCACTGGAAATAAAACAACAGTGCCTAAAACTGCCGTGTTACTGAGGAGAAGACGAAGTAGTGTGATTACAATACATGTCCAGTACTAGTTGGAGGTGTTCGCCATTGCAATCCTGTCTGGCTGACGTAACATTAAATCAGACCTGTAATGAGTTAAGCTTGGGGCAAGATGGGAATACAGCAACATGATAAAGTGAGAAAGTGTGTGTGTGTGTGTGCCTGTGTGTGCCTGTGTGTGTGAGTGTGTGTGCAAGCGTGTGTGTGTGAGATAGAGAGATGGAGCGTCAGAGGATGGGATTTGTATGGACTGCAGCCTATCATAATTACAAGCCTTGCAGACAGCCCTGGAACTGCAGATGCCAAGAAGCGCTTATATTGTGTGGTTCTGAGAGTTTGGCTTTTTTATCTACCGGCAAGCGACGCCTCCCGCCGTCTCCATCTGATCCCCTGGGGACACGAGACCTGACATCATTCACACAGAGAGAAATACAGCAACACCTCAGTGTACATCCATCTACAAATAAACAGACATTCAAATGCCTGTACATGCCCCCACACACGAGCATACATTTCCCAACAAAAAAGAGTTTCTCAGTGGGAAACTGGGACAAACTGTTCTGGCAGGGGAAAACGTCTGTGCTCAGAGAGCAAATCTAACTGTTTGGCAGCCAACGAAGCGAACGGGCAGGCTAGCATGTGCACTGGAGTGACCGCGCGCACGTATTATAAAGTAGCAGGCCACAGTGGCAGATGTAAAATGGATGACATCTGGCGGGAGCGAGTTTCTCTCTCTGGGCTCATATTTGTCCTGTTATCGTGAGAAATGGAGGGAGAAGTGGCTAAATTCGGTGTGTCTTCTCAAGATCCACAGGTAAAAAAGAAAAAAAAACAAAGTGTCATGGAGGAATGAGTTAATATTAGCTGAAGACAAATATTAACTCGACATATGGGAGAGGAGTGAGAGGAGGGTGTGCTGAAAAGGCAATGAGAATAGCTGAAAATAGGATGTCGAGGAATAAAGAAGACAAGATGTGAGAGCAGAAAGAAATAAAGGTAGATGGGAGCAGGGAGCAGGGAAAGCAAGCGAAAAAGGGAAGAAGCAGAAAAAACACAGCAAAGGAGTTGTTTTTTTTTTGCTCTTGTTTTTTTCCCCCACTTTCATTCAATCTCTCTATTTCTCTCCCCCACCGCTGCTCTCATGGGAACTAAGTTTTGAGTTGCTCGAGCTGTTTGGAGGTGCTGTGAGTGTTTACCAGTTTGTGTGTGCGTTGGTGCGTGCATGTGTGTGGGAGGTGGTAAATTGAGCAGGTGTATCGGGAACAAAAGAGCAGGGAAGATCAGTGAGTCAACCGTCGCCATGCCGTGTGTGTTTGCGAGCGCGCGCATGCATGTGACTGTGCTCGCGTGCGTGCGACAGAGAGAGAGAGCGAGGGTAATAAAACTGTCGACCTGGGGGATTTGTCGGGGGAAACAACACACGGTGTATCCCACTTAATGTGCAAGCGAATGCACGCACTCGTGCAGGTAGAGTCAAACATGCAAACACACACAAACGCACAAACACAGCACTGGATTATGTTGATTTTTGCAAATTCCAGCAGGCACTCAGCTACAAATGTGCTTCTGATTATGTCTCAGTTTGAGGTGAAGAAGTGGCTCTTGACAAACAGAAAATCTTCCAAAGCTTATTTTTTATTTTCTGAACGTCAGCTTTTATAAACTGTCACCGTTGTTCCCCTTGAACACACACAGGACATCTACTGTTCAAGTATTGTACTGGGGCAGAAAATTACATAACGTTATGACAGCTCCGAGTTCATTTATTGTACAGGGCACAATGTGTGTCTTACAATATGCTAATCCTATTCAAATGCAATAACCTGAACATGAGTGAGTCAACAGCATTATTCAGCACCGCTGTCATGGAAAAGACTTGAGCTTCAGGTAATAGCGGGAAAGATGCTCATCTACTTGGGAAACAAAGAAGACATTTTAACCACCTATAGACACTTAGGTAGATACACAATAGGAAAAAAAAACAAACAAGCTGTTTTATTTTGTTTTCTTTTTTCTCGCTTTTGATCCCTCTCTTTCAGAACTTTAATGAGGTGCAGCGTGGGAGCTGCTTCTCTTTCTCTCTCCATTGCTTTCTGCCTCCCTCTACTCCCACTATTCCTATGTTTTTTTTTATAATCAAATACACCCCAGTCCAGTTAAACTGCCTCCACTTTCCACAGGGGGTAATCACAGAGGCAGCCTTCTGAAAAATGTTGTCTTACTGAGTTGTAATGAAAAGGTCCAAGATGAAACATTTGTGACATCAAACTTATATATAAACAGTTCCACCCTGCCTCCGAGAAATTATGTTTGTATATTATTAAACTGCTATTATAATTTTGTTGTGCTGAAAGATAATTGCTGCCTGGATTATACTCAGAGACAACATATTTTTGAGATAATGATACACTATGTAGCGCAAAGTGCAGGACTGTAATGTCAGAATCCAGGGTTCACATCCAGACTCCCGTCTGCCGTTAAGTTTAGGCAACAAAAGCACTTTAAATGGGCTCTGCAGAACTTCTGTGTGGTGCTGGAAGCCTGTCGTTAGTTTATGTTCGCGGACTCCGTTTCTAAACTTGCGTTAGCTACTGTTGCTCTCTGTTAGTGGAGCAGAGACAGGCACAGAGACGAGGCATTTCAAAAAAAGTCACAAAAAATCCGACCTGAGTCCTTCACAAAGAAATCCAGCAGCATTAAAGAACTTCAACCAATCGTCCACAGGCTTGTAGACAAGAGAGACGGGGAAGGTCTCATTTTTCACATCACGTTGGGCTACAATCCGCTCACATATGGCCAATAAAAAAGCCATTAATTTGCATTAGTAAAAAAATGTTACACAGCCCCTTTAAGGTTAGAGAAAGATGGGGTTAATTTGATTTTGGTTAAATGTTAATAAGGAATCTTATTTCTCAAGTCACCGCTGACTTTTCCTGTATTAAAACAGACTGTAATCAAGTGCTGCCTGTCTGTGACGTAGTGTATTTAACTTACGTAAAAGGTAGCATATTTAGCCCAATCCATTATCTTTTCCTAAACCAAACCGAGTAGTTCCATTGCCCATAAATTGTGGCCGTTTCACAGTATTACCCACATTGATTTTTGTTACCATGATGACAAAGGTCACCTCACTATGGATCTTCTCTCCACAGAAGTTGAAGGGAAGGATTGGCATATCACCTGGATGTAAATTAGGACTTTGTATGCACTGCGCGCAATTTGAAAAATGTAAATTCATGTTATTTGTCTGCAGGTTGATGAGACATCGTATCCTTATTATGCTAATAGAAAACGTAATTAGGTCGGCATTATGGTTTCCTCAACTGTATTTTCTGTTGCATATTAATCTAAACAGAATTTCTCAAGGCTGACAGAGCTGAGATAGACAGGGTACATGCATGGTCAGTATAATTATCTATGATGGGAGCACATTGTTGTTGTACAGTGGGGTGGTCTGTAGCTACTCAGAAAAAACAATATAGATAGCTGCAAGGAGATATAAACATACTTTTTTGTAACAATGCAGATGGCCTTTTATTACCATCTGCTTTGTCATTACAAATGCAATCTTGTCGACGCCCACTTTTTTGATTTAAAAAAGAGCCATTTAATTTGCACAAACTTCCAAAGTCATTGAAAACAGCAATAATCTTGAAAATAACATTTTCAGCAGGTTAGTGGTGTCATACACATTTGTTTTGGTTAGGTTAGGATCTGTTTTTTTGAGGTAATGGTGTGTGTGTGTTTCATTGTTGTTTAGTTTAAGTGTCACTGAGTGTTACTTATATTAGTAATATTATTGCTAGACTCTAAATGACATTTCTATTTGATTTTTTTTAGACTGAATAGCACATTTTTAGAAGGCTCTTCAGTCTTATTGGTTGCTCGGCAAAGACGCATTCGGTTGCTGGCATTTTATTTGTCGCCTACCTGTTTTTATTTATTTATTTATTTATTTTTAGTCACTTCACCTTGTGTGCTTACTGCTTTTAACTCCACTGGGAGTCGATCCATGTTCACCATGTTCTTCTGTGATTCTGGAGGCGGTGTACTTCACCGCAAGATTATCTTCAGCATTGATGAACACATAAAACCAGAGAGAGAAAAAAAAAGGAGCAGGCTGATGGAGGTCTCTGCAGAAAATGTACCCTAAGGGTAATGAATTTACACACATCGTAACTCCTTGAGTAACACTTTTCTCATTCTTGCAGGCCAGCTCCGTGACCATGATTTTGTGGTGCATGTCCTTGTCACCTCGGTTATTAAGCAGCTTCTGGCGGAAGATTCAGACCAGGTCAACTTACAGTGTTGGTCAGCACAGATACGAGTCAGAGCATTGGATTTAAGTATTATGCTTCAAGCTCTTGAACCGAAATATAACAATTCTGATTGTGTTAATGATATTTTTATTATCATATTTTAAAGTTGTAGAAATACAAGCATTCTGCCTCCTGTTTATTTAGATTACTGACCAAATGCAAAATCTTGAGTGCCTTAATGAACCGAATAGAAACAGAAATTTCTTCCTTAGCATTTCTATTTTTCACATCTGTAGGCTTTGTTTTCTCTTTGTGTGTAGCATTTGTGTACACTAACAGTGTAAGAAAAACTTTCCCAACAAAGGATGATGGAAGTGTCATATCAATAGAAAAATGTCATTATCGGTGTAAGGTCCCCATGTGACAGATGGGATGTGGGTGTCAATATCTCAGCCTGTGCCGGTGCCTTTATGTATGCATGTGCTGTAGGCGTTCGGTCCTTCTTACCTGCATTCTCACTCTCTCTGCCTCTTTACCTCTCTGTATGTTCTATCATCTGTCCTTCTCTCTTTAACTGTGCAGTAAATGTATGTGGTGTAGTACAGATAAGTCAGGGTAGGATGGAGAGTACAACGTAGGAGTTTAAGAGGGATGGAGAGAAAAGATGGAGCAAGAGAAAAGGAGAGGTAAAAGGGAGAGAGAGAGAGAGAGAGAGAGATTTGTTCGTAGCCATGCATGTGTGTGTGTGCACATAGTGTGTCGTCTTTAGAGTGTTACATAGTGTGTGCTGCATTAAATACCATTACATTCAGATATTAACACAATGATGAGGGGCAAATCAAGTCTTTTTAATCAACACTAATTCTAACGAGGCTTTAGTGTAGCACTCCTCTATCTTTAACATATAAAGGTCCCAAAAATGTCATCACTCCAAACTGGTTTTCACATTATCATGTCATTTTGAGTGAGGCATTTTTGTATTCCTGGTAAAAAAGGTGGTGCTAAAGCGTGTTTTCATAGTGGCTCCGTGCAGGACTACAGTTAGTTGAGCCTTCAGTAACAGCATGGGGATTTTGGCATGGAGGCCACACTCCATATTGCAGGATCATGTGATGCACACCAGCCCATATGGATATTTCCCCATACACATCATTACAAAAGTACATTATGGTGAATACATTTTTCTGAGTTACATAAACACCCCAAAGTTACTCTTGGTATTATCGGAATTTGATCATTTAGGTCAGGTATCATTTGGAAAATGTAGACAACGTTAAAGTGTGGGAAGCCAGCAGGAGGTCAGCCAGCAGGAAGTCTCTCGGGTGCATGCCCTAAACTAGCTCGGCAAAGAAAGAAGTCCTAGAGGTCGATTATTTAACACAGCTAAAAAATCAATGTTAGCTTCCTTTATTTTGACCTCCCAGCTATTCTTCTTGGACTCTCGGGCTCTTGTTGTAGGTAAACAAATTAAAGATATTAAATGCGGCTGGGTGACTGGGCCTTTAAACACAGTACACAGCTCGGTCACATTGGTCATTTAATGTAGGAAAAGCAAGATGCAATCTACCTGTAACAACACCCATAATCAAAAGCTGGGGAATGATCACAGGTACAACAGGTCACACCTGATACATCACTGCTGTACAGGGAGCAGACAGAGCATTCAGTCACCACTAGTTTGCAGCACAAGTAAGAGTATGCCTGTGTGCAGTCTTTAGAACGAAATTATATATTGCTAACCTTTTCAATGACTTTAAACTATCAGGTAAATATCAAAATATCAGTCCAAAAAAACTCTGGTTTCCCTTTTGGCATACAACAAAAATACTATTAAGTTTTGAGAGTGTTCGGATGTAGTTGCAAAAACACAGATCTGATGCAGAAACACAGTGGGTGGTGCCTGCTCTGACCTGTTGCTGCTGACCTATCAGAGTAGACTGGGCTTTTTGGGAGGAGGACCTTAAAGAAACAGGTACAAAAGCCGAGCATTTAGTCAGAGGTTGAATAGATGTGCTGCAGCAATGGACATTGTTAGAAAAATCATGTTTTTTTTTTACCTTGAACCACGTGAACACCTTCTCGTAGACTCCCTTAATAGAAGTACACATAATGTGAACCATTTAATTGAACATAATATGGGGCCTTGAACCATGACCAAAAATCATTTCCTGACCCTAAACAGATGGTTATTCAAGTTGTAGTCTCTTCATGCAACACAATGAAGAGAAAATTATATCTTTATGGTGGAGATGAGTCCCATAGCTTGAGAAAAGAAACTGCTTCGTAGTCTTATAACAGATACCACTATTACTATTGCTGTTACCATGACAACAAAAGTCTCCTAACCTTAGCAAAATAGTTTTTTATAACATAAAATAACCATTATGATCTTTTCCTAAACCTAACCAAGTTGATTTTGTGCCATGATTTGAAAGAGACGGATAAATTACGTCATCCTGCCAATGGGGCTGTGAGAACCGAAAACACTCCTATGTGTTGTGAGGTCATGAAAGCTGGAGAACCTGTTTTTTATTATGTTTTTTTTTAGTGGCAGACATGCAGAATGTCATAAATGTGTAACAATGTTCAATAAACTTGGATGAAGACAGCAGGGGGCAGTGGTGAATCTCTGCTGTTCCTTTCCTTTCTCTACGTATAGAAGTTAAATGTTAAGTTTTTTTAAATGCATGTGTGTCTGCTGCGATCCTTGGTGTCTGTAGGCGTGACTCTTTCTGGCCTGAGGAGTTGTTTTATGTGTGTTGGTGGACTCCAACTTAAAGTGTGACATGGAATGAATATGTGGGCAGGCAACAGTGTCTGGTGTTGGCAAAGGTCTGAATTTAAATGCCTCATGCATTCTACTGACCACCTGGACTGTTAGCCTACTTATTCTACATGTGACAAAACAGAAATGAGATAAAAGCTTGCTTTGATTGTGGTGGGCTCACAGCAGCAGCTTGGGTTTACAGGGTGTGCATGTATATATTGATATAACATCATTATCTACAAGAATAGCAAGGTAGTTTGTATGCATGTTTACCAGGATATAAAGAATATACTGTACACTAGATATTGTCCAAAATGTATGTAATGACCTTAACTGTCCATGATACATTATTAAAGTTTTTGACAGACATTTGAATTTCATATGAGAGCTGATTAAGTGGTCAAACCAGAAAAATATCACTTCAGGCATGTGGTAAAAGCGACAAACTCAGCTTGCCAGTTTTAACTTGGCATGTCTCTGGCAGGAGGCTCCGCCATCCAAGGTCACATCATTTAAGAGGAACATTTCAATATAGTGGGTGGAAGCCATTGGATGCAATTTAAAGATCAGGGGAAAACAATTCAAGTAAAAATGAGACATTACTTTTATCACAAAAAAACATGTTCTAAATGTGCAGGGGTTGATTAAGTTATTTTTAAGAAAGACTCAGCCAGCTGAGTGATGGCCAGATGGACACTTGAATATCAGCTTGGATTGACACTTGCTTTGGCTAAAAGCTACAGCCAAACTCACTGCGGTATCCAAACAGTGAATGGTTTTTCAAATGACTTTCTAAAAATGTTAAGTTAATGCTGTGGGAATCTTACATTTATAGTTACATTGGTGCCCTGACCATCAACGATAAGTATCATGAACAACTCCCTTGCACTTTCCTCCCTCCCCCTTTTTGCTCCCATTGTTTGCTGTATTTACTTTCCACATTAGGAAGTGCATTTGGCACAAACCACTTGTAATTGTCTATTGTGTCTGCCAGACAGTGAGTGCGAAAGGTGGAAATGCAAAGCGGGGGATGGATCACTTACAATCTGAAGAGTTTTGTTATTTACATATTTCTCACCTAATAGCCAAACCTCAGGCTTCTGTACAGTGTCGCTGCTGGTATTTACAGATCTAAGCAGTGTTCTTTATCTCTGACATCGAAGCTTACAAACCATAAATTTAATTCTTTCAATCAGTTTCATATACAACATTTCTACAGAATCTTTGTGTTTCCCATAGTAACATTACTTTAAATACTGCTACTTGGCAGCAAAAGCCCTTTGAATGTACAGTACACTCTTGGAAATCTTTTTAATATTCATAGAGAATTTAGAGCCATTAAAGCAAATCCAAGCCTTCTTATTACGTCAATTTGTTAGGTCACCTGCTCTCTGTAATTCTTGAAGCAGTTTTGCCTTGGATTCATTAGAAATAATATGTCTCTGCACAGTTTTGGAGCTCATGGGATAAAGAAGAGAAGAGAGAACACGAGGGACAGTGTTTGATAAAGTGAGGAAGACGATATCTGGGATTAAAAGAGTTGGGATTTTTTAAAAAAAGGAGGTGCCACGATGTAAGTGGATGGAAGATGAGAGAAGTGGGCTGAAGGTTTTTCCGTACGTCTCCCTCCAGCAGTGAGCAGATGTTGGACCCGCAGGCCTCCACCAGCATGGAGCCCCCAAAGCTGGCACTGTGGCAAGCTCGCCAAATACACATTTACAGTCCATTCTCATAATCTTTCATGTAGTTATACGTGTGTGAGCACTGAACCATCTCTTTTCCACCATATTGTATAACGAGGTCATGCAGCTGGGTGAACGCGCAGTGAGGTGATGACAGCAACGCTTTCATTCAGTCGGTTGTGGGTCGAAGGTGCAGTGGTCATTATTTTGTCTGTGAAAAATGCCTCCATCTTGAGGAGTTTGTGTCTTGTCCCCTAGCTTTGATAGATGTGAATATGAATTTGGATTATGACAAAACAACGAGGCCCATCTTGGCAGTCTGCATTAATTGCAAAACAAAAAGAGTTTTCCCAATGCAATCCATGACATACTGTAAAACAATCGAGCCAGTTTCCTATAAAGTCCAATACTGTGAGACACAATGAGATTCTCATCCCTCCTGCTGATGATCTTGTTTATTTATATCAGGTCTCAGAATCAATAATTTATTGACAATGAAATGCTACATGAAGCTTTATTAAAAAAGTATTTCAATAAAAGATTGCAAACAGAATCTCTTACATACTTACATGTCCCTTTGGGGAAAATGAGAGCCAACCACACCCATAACCACTACACACTGCCGAACCCTCCAAAAATCAGCTTTGGCTTTTGTCCTCAATTGCACTAGCTGTCCCCAATTAACTGGTTTTGAGTCTGAAATATTTCACATACTCACACACACACACACACACACACACACACACATACACACACACACACACACACACACACACACACACACACACACACACACACACACACACACACGTGACAGACAGCAGGGGCACTGGGTCGATGAACATGTGGCAAGAGATGAGAGACCACAAGAGTGTATGATAAATATTTGAAGCTTAGCGCAGCAGATCTTTAAGCCATCAATCAATCTGTGGATTCCATGGTGACTCTGGCTCTTTGTGTGTGTGTGTGTGTGTGTGTGTGTGTGTGTGTGTGTGTGTGTGTGTGTCTGTGCGTGTGTGTGTGTGTGTTGGTGTTGGTGTTGACGGTGCATGTCAATGTTTGTAGGTGTGAGATGCAGAGACAGTTAGCAAATGTGTGTCTCTATGTCTTTGTACAGGATATTACTGTACTGCATGTGTGAGAGCTGATAGTTGTTCACCGACAGCAAATTGAGGCTGAATTTTCAATATGTAAAATGAAGTCTGCACTTCTTTAACTGACTTTGCAACTGTGCCTTTGTAAGAAACACATCTGAAAGGTCAATCTGTGTTCTTTTGCAATCCAAGTGACCCTTATGTGAAAAGTGGAAAAAAGCGAGGTCAATGATGCCATGAGTTCAACGGGTCACTCAGCTCGATCACTGCGCTCTGTTGGTTGCTTTTTATCAGCACTTCCCTTAGGGCTATTGTCCACCTACACTAGCTAATTACACAGGCTGAAAAGGTGGGAACGATGGCAGCACTGCTTTAGTGTGGCTGGTTTATACTTCTAATCATGTATTAATAACACCTTGAAGTCCAATCAGGTTAATTTGTATAACCTAATATGATACACAATACCCCAATGGGCTTGATAAATCAATTGCAGTTGAATAAACAACAAATGGAAGAAAACCTTCAGGAAGGCAATTCAAAGAGAGATCCTCTCCAAGGACAGCAATATGAGCACCTGAGTGTTAAAAGTAATTCAGAAAAAGCGCTAGTTTTGCAGGAATTTGGAAAGAAATTAATTACATTGTCAACATTCAATCTTTTGCCTGGTGACGCAGGGCTCCAGACTAATGTTTTATACTGGTTGCACTGTGAACAGAAATATAGGTGTATTCTTCATTTTAGACCGCAACTTTTTAAAAAATAGTTACAAAGTGCTGCTCAACCTAAAACATTATGGGGTATTATAAGATCCATTTGGTGAAACGAAAGTTTAAACTTTGAGTTCAAACGATGAAAATATGGAGGTTTGAGAATTCAGTTATTAAGAGAGAGAGAAAGAGGGAGCGTGCTGAATATGGACAGAAAGTAGACATGATACAAAAACTTTCTAAGCCCTGTGTTACTCTACAATACTCTGGTTTATCAGTGTTTGAACCACACTGCAGGCTGGATTCTCTCCAAATAGACAAAAAGACAGCTGACTCACATGAACGGGTCCAATGTGGGTTGGTTCTCATTAGCCTATACGTCTCATGTATGAAATGGGTCGCTTCTCCTGCCCGTGTCCAGGCGTTTTCTCACTCACCAGTTCAGTTGTCGTCTCACTCGCTGTCTCAGAGGAAACAATGTGGATTAGGCATCCTAGGACAGAGGGCGGGTATACCCAGTGATACTGGGTATGGGCTGGGCCATTAAGGCACAAGGACAAGTGGAACGGGCAACACAATAGTGCAAATGAAAATGAAACTGAAGAGAACTGTTTAAAGGGCTGTGATATTTATAGTCCAGTTGCCTACGATACAGCACTGAGAAAGCTGTTGGTATTTGTTAAAAAAACATTTTTATAGATTTTTCTAATCTGGCCTGCTGAACATCAGGAGCACACAAGTGTTTCGTCTCACTCGCCAGAGTTTTGGGTGCATGTGCGACCAAAATCGTCACACCCCCGAGCCCTGTGATGGTGCTAGGTGAACAGTGAGGAGGTTCATTTCATCCTGAGTGGTAAGAATGTGTGCACCAGAATTCATGGCAACCCATCCAGTAATGTCAAAATATTTCAGTCTGAACCAAAACTGTCAACCTGCCGGCGGAGCTGCAGGAAAAGATGGGAGATTTGTCATTCAGGCACATTGGATATCTCGACACATGTTTATGGCAATATGTCGTTGTAGTTGTTGGGACATTTAACAACAAAAATAAATAAAATGTCAACTTCATGATAGCACCGCAGGATAATTCAAGGGATCTGGGCTTCACCTTCTGGGGGCCATTAGTGTCTATGCAGTATTTCATGAAGATCTATCAAATATTTGTTAAGATACATCATTCTGGACTAAATTTGTGGACCAACTAACAGACTGGCAGATTGAAAGACTGAATTTTCCCTCCCTTGAGCCACGTTGCTATGGTGTGACTAAAAAAAAGTACAAAACCTCGGGGGGAGCATTTAAAAGGAATAGGGAAATGAAGAAAATTATTTACAGAGTTGTAACAGTACAAAAAGGACAAGGAAAGGTACAGACAAAGGAAAGCTTAAAGACATTTGTGAAGAAGAACCCAGATGTGTTTTACATTGGGTGAGTTTATACTGCAGTTACATTTACTCTTACATCAACATCTAATGGACCTGGGAAGAGGTCACAACTATGTAACAATGATCTGTTTCCTTGTCATTGTTGTCCAACAGCCCAATCTATTTACACAGATGTAACAGGATGTCTAAATTGGTATTCAGCCCAGCAGCCTGAACTTTGTGTATCAGTACTCGGCCCAGCAGTCTGCTGCCCCTGACCTGATGGGCTGAGACGGCCCTCTGTCCAGATGAGAGCTGGGATCCTTTGGGCTGGATTTGTTCTGATGATGGTGCAATCCCCAGATTGTCATCCTTTGCCAGGCCCTATGATTGGATCAGCAGGCATGGATGAAAGACTGTGTGTGTGTAGTTGTGTGTCTCCTTCTGTGTGTTTGTGTGACCTAAAAAGTAAAAACTTTGACCCTCATGTTTCCCCTGCTGTTTCTTCTTCCTTTTTGGTGTTTTACCGTTTTCTTTCATCCACGAATTTTCCAAGAGATAGAGTTGACATGTAGTAAGGAATAGAAGAGAATAGAAAAGAAGAGAATAGAATGGCAGCTTGAGTTAACCCAATACGAGCAGTTAGGCCAAGATGTTGCTGTACATATGCTGTACAAAGACACTAACAAAGCAACACAGTACATTAAATAAGTACAGTAGAAGTGTCGGACAGATCGGACTATTGTGGGGTTTTGTTTTACCTTAAAAGAACAGCTTCAAAATCATGTTGATGGTACAGTGTCTTGTAATAGGGTGAATGGTGTCTCTGTCTCAGTTGTTTCTGCACTACATAACTTCAGTGAGAGGGTAGGATCACAGCGTTACATACATACGTGATGTGATGAGATTTGTTTGTAGTTAGCATCTACTGGTGTCTGACAAATTGTTCCCTTTGTATTTATGACAAAAAAAGCATAATTCTAGATGATGTTGCTTTAAACATTACAGCTATGCCTGAAAATTACAACAGAAATAAACAAGTTTGCAGAATTGACATATCTCCACAACGCAAATCAAGTGCCAGACTCTATAAATTAATCTAGATCGACGTCACAGTGATTCGGTCTATAGAATAGAATTGAATAGAACAAACTCATTCAAAACACAATTCTATGCTCAGCCTACAAATATTGATTTGATTCTGATTTTGACTTTAATCAGGAAATTGAGCTTGTAGACAGGTTAACACACCATGCACACAAAGACACTGTGGGGATAATTTGTGCAAAACTTTGATACAACTGCTACATGCTTCAATATCAAATATAGAGATTAAGCAAGTTAATCAAAAAGGAATCATTTGATTCCTCATTATTTTTGTAGCTTAGCTCATGTTAGATAAATGACAAAATGTTTTTTTATTATCTAACTATGTACAAATTCAAATCCAGTTAATGTAGTGCATCTCTCAGTTGTTGTATACTCACTGACTCTAAGCTTCTTTAAGCCTTAAATAATAAAGATAAAATCTTGGATCTTAGCTGGCAAAGGCACAGCAGCAAGCTGACAAACCAATCTGCATACCTTGATGCCTGCTGCCGGAAGCAATGTATTTTTTTTTGCCATAAATTGTTTTTCCAGCTGTATTTCATGTACTTGCCACTGACAAAGAGGTTTGGAGCTGGAGTTGGACTTCAGGTAAACCAGTGTTGGTTTGTCAAGAACATTTGGAGTTCAAGTTAAGTTCCAGTCTCCATTGCTAAGACTCTAAACAAGAATCAAGTCTTATCAACGCGTGACGTTTGCTGTTTGTTTTGGATGCGGAGCACTTGTCCTTTCTCAATATCTCAATCAATTCTCATTATTTTCCATTAAATCAGCCATTGTCATCCGTCCTTGACAGTCTCTTCTCAGTCATACAACCAAGAGATCAAACCTCCCTCGTATTGTCCCTCGACATACAGAGGTACCATTTGTACAAAGTGATCCTCAATCAAAGGTTTAGATACCCTTGCAGATCTGAGGGTTAAGAGTGCGTGTGCGCGCATATGTGTGTGCGTGCATGAGAGCGAGGGGTAATTGAGGCGCTTCATCCCTGGGTTTTGATAAGGGGACTAATAGTGTGTGTGGTTACTATGGTAACCTTTGTTTGAACATAACAGCACAAGGATCTTCATTCCTCCACACGACACACACATATGCTGCCTCTCTCACTCCTGTCCTCTCTCTCTCTCTCTCTGTCATATGAGAGCGTACTTCTTGCATCAGTGATTTGAAAAGAGGCAGCAGATACATAATGAAGAGTCCTTGGATGCTACAGCAAACAGCCAGCTTTTTTAATCCTTTCCCTGCCTATGAGGGTTGGGTATCCACCACCGAATAGTAGTGTCAGGTTTTGAGTTCGGCCAGATCTCAGGAGGATGTTGAGCAAGTACAATAAAAAGGCTGCAGCTCATCAAAAACACACACAAATACGGATGTAGAGACAAACACAATAATAACCCACATACGCACACTCATCTTCCCAGGTGACTGGCATTCATGCTGCGACCGTGTTGGTAAATTGTTAATATTGTGAGGTGCATCGCGGCTTATACATTTGAATGGTTCTTAAATTACATTTTAAATTTAGATGAGCTGTTTCAGTTAGCTGACAAATGTGTTGTCCTGTTCGCCGAGGGAGGGTTCGGGGCATCCAGTTCCTACAGAGGCAGTTCAAGAGGGACCAAGCAGCCAATCAAAATGCACGACACTTCATTTTTGCACACCACACCCATGGCAGGGTTTAATAATCACAGCACCCATTGTGTTTTTGGGTGTGTGTATGTTTGTGTGTTCGTGGGTGTGTGTCTACGAGTGCTTCCTACATACTGAGGACCAGAAGTTTCAAACCAACAAAGTGAGGACATTTTTGGAAAATGAGGACATTTTAGATGCTCTCCCTCTTTTCTGTTCGTCTCCTGTGTCGCTAGGTCATGCAAAACTTACTTGTTTTGCTGCTCTCTAGCTTTGTTTTTACCTTTCTTTACATTACTTTTTTGCATTTGAAGGGCTGTTTGAAGGTTTAGACTTTGTTTGAAGGGTTAGGTTATGATTAGGGGTCTGCTGTCTGGCCAAAAAGTAATTTCACAATCTATTTAATCACGATCACAGTACATGATCTAACAATCTTGTTTTGTTTTTCTGTTTTTTTTTTTTTTTTTCAAATTTGAAATATAGCCAGACTTAAAGGAGACATATCATGCTCATTTTCAGGTTAATTCTTTTATTTTGGTACTACTAGAGCAGGTTTACATGCTTTAATGTTCAAACCATCTTTTTGAGATTCTACTACGGTAGAATCAGTCATTATTTCAGCAACAGCTTAAATTTAGTTACTTTCAGCACATAATTAAGTTATTTGTCAAAAAATATTTAGCAAACTGTGAAATACCATAAAAGCACCAAAACACACTGGAGAAGACTCTAAGTTATCTAGTTCTATTTCAGTTGTTTATAATATGTCACCCAAGGAAAGAGTCATGAAAAGCAATTCGTTCAGTCAGGCATCCAGCTGTCTAGTACATCGCTCTATTGGTTTCCTTTAGAAGTATAGATCTGCTAGTCAATAAGGTTATGTGATGTTTGGAAAGCGAGGCAAGACAACATTAAATACCGTGAGCTCTACGATTGGCCTGGGAAGTACATCTAAAATCTAAAATCGTCAGGCCACCCAGCCCTAGAAGGTTTAGGTTAGTGTAAGGGACTGGGGAATGCATTATGTCAATGAGGGTCCTCACAAGTGTAGAGGTAAAAATCGTGTGTGTGTGTGTCTATGTGTGTGTGTGTGTGTGTGTGTGCGTGTGTGTCTATTTGTGTGTGTTCCTGTGTCATGTTAAGTTTTTGGGCTGTGGAAATTAATTAACAGGCTTTCAATCAGGCACATCCATTACAGCAGGTAATCATGCTAGCAGAAATTTAATCAAATTGAATGTTTGATGATGCTTCTGCAATTTCTTCTGTAAACTCCAACATTTACACAGCGCCTTCTCACACAAAATACCTATTGGTTATTGTCAATAGTCTACTGTACCAAACCCACTCACCCACTGACTCCATGCAAATATCTAGAATCTATGCAAATAATGCAGGTACATGCAGGGTGGAGATACGAGCCTGTAAATGTTTGCACCCAATATTCAACCCACATACTTCACCAGCAGTGCGCCCAGAGCCAGACACTTTGTTTTCAGGAGTTTTGTGTAGATGCTCAGTATGCTTGCATTCACTGATTTATGTGAGCTAACTATAGCTCACATAAATCTCCTGAAACCTGACTTGACTTGAGATTCAGAGCCATGGTGCAGCATATATAAAAAAAGGAGCTTTCTTCACAGTCAATATTAAAAACAAATACCACTGCCTTGCTCTGTCTCAACAGATTGTTTTCAATCTTTTCTGAGATGTTGTATTATCTAACTTCCAACTATTAGCTGTTTTCTTACAACCTTCAACCGTAAAATAAAAAATAAAATAAGAAAAAGAAAACCTTGAAAGTTTAACCTACACCTCCTTGCTCTTGAACCTCCAATCCTCACGACACAACACGGGGTTTATTCACAAGGCGCTGAAGAGTGAAAGAGGCTATGGGCCAACTAGAACAGCTTTGGTGAAAGAGAGAAAGGCGGACAAAAGAAATAAGTCTCACTGGTCAAATTTATCTCACAAGGTGTCTCTCTGAGCCGCGATGTACCGTAGCCATAGCAACTGGCACCCAGCATCTCCTGAAGGGAATGCGAAAAGGATTCATGATTCATATCCAAACAACAACAGCCTGGGAATCCAAATATACTGAGGTAAACTGCCACCCCCAGACAGTCAGGCTGACAGCTGTGAGGAGGAGGGGCCAAACAGAAAACAAATAAACAAAAACAATCACATTCATCCTCCGTTTGCTTAACCGCATCACTTGTGGTCATTGTTTTCTGTTTGCCTCTTGTGATCTCAGCCACGTTGACTTGTACTGACAAACTGCATGATGGTAAAAAGTAATAACTCATGCCAGCAGGACGGAATAAAGTAAAACTGGCAGCTCTGCTAGTGAGTCAGTTCCTGTGGATACACACTAATGCTGGGTTCAGACTGCATTATATTTTTGTCTGTTACGATGGTCACCGTGTCAGATAAGGTGATTGCAGTGACGTGGCTGAGAGACATGACGGACTATGCGTTGGCCTCCGTCTAGTCATAGCTTGTCATCTTTCATGACCTGCGTGATGTCACAGGAACAAAAATGTAAACAAACACATTTTTAGGCTAGTTTGCCGTTATAGATAGGTGCTACACAATGATTTAGTGCATGGTTACGTGACTTGCTCACATGATCACACAAGGATTTGTGGGGTAGACCACCATCAATGTTTTACAAATTAATCTTTGCTAATAATATGTTGGATTCATGTTAATGTGAAATATCAAAAAGATTTCGATTTTCTAAAAAGAAAACCTTTCAAAGTATTATCAAACTATGACTTGGCTGCCCCCCTCAAGTAACTCTGAGAACCCTCGAAGGGTCGTGGACCCCCTATCGGCAAGCTAGTCATTTTTGCCTGATGCACTGTCTGTTGCTTTCCGCTATGACGCTCTACACGGTAAACAGAAATTAATTGTCGCTTCCGGCTTCAATTTTCCTTTCTGGTGCCCTATGGTGAGCTATTATCAAGCTGATATTGTGTAGTCTGAACCCGGCATTAGACTCAGATGATTTTCGAATTCTCCAGTTGAGGAAATGGATACATTAAAAGGCTATGAATAGAAATCCCACGTAAATCAGAGATACAGTACAGGCAGGTGACAAATTAAATGAAAAAGCAACATGAAGTATCTTAGTAAGGTGTTGAGAACAGAAGTCTCTGGAACTCTACCAGAGGGATGGAACGCCATTCTTCCAAAAGAGAGTCCCTCGTTTGTTGTTTTGATGATAGCAGTGGAGAGTGCAGTCACATAAGTCCAAAATCTCCCATATGTCTTCAATTGGGTTAAGATCGGTTGACTGTGAAGGCCATAGCACATGATTTACATTATTTCAACACTGATCAAAGCATTCGGTGAGCCCTCATGCCCTATGGATGGGGGCCCTGTCATCTTGGAAGAGAACGCTTCTATCAGAACACCAATACTCATTATAGGATAGGGAAAAAAATGATTTGCTGTGAACTTTCCCTCTAAGGGGACAAATGGACCTAAACCATGCCAGCAAAATGCCCCCTACAGCACAACAGAGCCACCATTTGTTATACTTCTCAACTCATAGGTTTTTCTTTTAATTTGTCACTCGCCCGTATGTACACCATCCAAAAAAAGCATTGCTGGCAGCAGAATTGTGATCCATAGTTTAGTGTTCTTGTACAAAAATCTGCAAATCCAATACGCAATTACAGCTGTTTCACACCCACACTCTAAGGCTTGTATCAGCGCAACTTTCTATATTTGTTCCAAAGCCATTATCCCGGAAGATCAGCCACGTTAACAGCCTTCACAAAAAACATCACATTCACTGCCAATGAAAACATAACAAGCAAGCCAGAACTACTTGTGAATCGTGTTTAGTCGAGCTGAGAATACCGTTCTGAATCATAATAACCAAGATTGGGATCTCTTCATTACCAAAAGTCCCCCGTTCTTGCACTCGCATTGCAATCCAGTCGGCTTTGCCACATTTTGCCTGCTCAAGTAAGCGGCAGCAATCAAGGCCCTGCCTGCTGGGCCCACTATAAGGCAGCTGTGCCTCATTACCAATCAGAAGAAAAAGAGAGACATGGCCCCTGGGAGACATCAGTTTGGACTGCAGTGATATGTGGAGATTAAGCATAGAGGATGCTCTCTCTCTTTCCTGTTTGTCTCGTGTTCTCTTCATCTGCATGTCATGCAAAACTTACTTCATGTCTGTAGCTTTGTTTCCGCTCTTTCTTAGCTTTCTTTGTTTCTACCTTTCTTCACATTACTCTTTTTTATTCATGGCGACAGATTTTGGAGGATAACACCAGCATGATTTTGGAGGATAACACCAGCATAATAGCAATTTTCTTTTCCCATCACATATTGTTGCCAAAATGTATCACATCACAGTCAGAAGCTACTTCTGTCTGCTCTACTGCAGATACGCCCTACACCCAATGGTGGAAGAAGTATTCAGATCTTTTACTCACGTAGAAGTAGCAATACCTCAGGGAAATATTACTTCATACAAGTAAAGGTCTTGTGCTAAAAAGCTTATTTAAGTAGAAAAGTATGCGCAGCGAAATGTAGCCTATTTAAAGCATCAAAAGTACAAGTACACATTGGCACCAGAATGACCAGTGTCAGTGTGACATTATATTAATAGATTATTATTACGTAGAGGCCTACATTTTGTGTAAGCAGCATTATAATTTCTAGCTTGTGAAAAATTAGGTAGTTTAATCTATAACATCAAATCTTTCATAGTCTACATGCATTGTATTTGATAAACTGAGCTTATGGTTTGTATGTAAAACCTTGATATTCAAAGTTACTAGCAACTTAAGTTATCAGATAAGTGTAGTGCAGTAACAAATGCAATATTTACCTCTGAACTGAACTGTATTGGAGTAGAAGTCTAAAGTAGCATGAAATGTTAATACAAGTACCTCAAAATTATACTTGAGTGTGGTACATGCATTAGTGTATTTGCTTTCCACCATTGCCTACATTGCAGTTATTTTCAAAAAAGACATTGAAAACAAGGTGCAGCGCAGTGGCGGGCTCAGGATGTTTGAGGGGCAGGGGCGGAAAAAAAAGGACACCAGCTGTATGTGGTGGGGCACCAGTGTGTAGAAAGAACTGATACATTTATGATGAACTGGAAGGGAACCCAAGAGGGCACTTTATCATGTTTGATCTGCCATAGGGGCATCCAAGTGCAGAGTCAGCCCTGAGGGCACTTTTGTGGCGTTTGAAAAAAACTCACAAAAGTACCCTCAGGGGTGACTCTGCTATTTACCAGTGGTAAATAGTCGATTGCTGCTTTATCTAATGTAATACATCATAGTGAACATATAGGGAGCAGGGCCTGTGGTTCACATCCAGATTCATATTGGTTATTTCAAAACCTAGTAAATAAAGAATAATAGGCAGGATAATTCTCCATCACATTTCACTCACTTTCTGAAGGTTATTATTATGACCATTTAATTACCTTTTGTCAAATGCTTCTAACACCCCTTTCATTGTTTATCTTTGTTTCTTTCCTTCCTTATTTCTCTCTATTTATTTTTACTGAGCTTTGCAACAGTCCTTTGAAAGGAGCTATTTGAGATAGATGGAGCAGCCTACGTGCATCGGATATTTATTTGGTAAGTCCACTTTTCAGTCTTATGCAGTGAACCAAACAAACTAACAGCTTATTTGACAAACGGTTTGTTTGTGTGTTTTACTGATAATTGGGGTCAGAATTCATGCACATGGGCTACAACGATAGCAACAAACAAGCCAAATATAAGTTCAAATAAAGTTAAAGGTGGAATTCTGTACAGACGTAAGTCAACTATCAAACACTGAAGACAGAGCAAGTTAAGTTTCAAACATTTCCAAATTAAGACTGTGGAAGATCAAGAAAAGCGAGCATAGAAGATAAAAGTTCAGGTTATCTTGGTAAAAACATGAGGTGCCTGTGCATGCTATTTCTCGGCATATAAGAGAGAATAGGTGCACATATTACGAGACAAATAGCCTTTCAATTTTTTTCTTTTGCACACAGCCAGCCCTATTATGCTTTCATGTAAGACCAGAGCTGTCACCTGGGAAGTGTCACTGGACTTTTAATGAATTAACTATATACCAGACCCAACACTTATATCATCAGCTACCATCCTTATTACAGCTTAATAACATGTGCACTTACCCATTACGTGTGTTAAAGTTACACATATTAGGTGAGTAGGTAGGTAATTTTTATTATGAGTGGTGTAAGAGATCATGAGCAAAGGTGGAAAAGCTACACTGGTTCCATTTAGCACCCAGGACAGATTATTAAACTGGGAAAGGACACACTTCTATGGCTTCTTTTGTCTTTGTATGACAAAGAGACAGGGTAGACTTTGGTCTTTAAATTGAGATGAAAATCCGCTGAAACAGCCAAATGACTTTTTACTTCACTGTTTGTATTAGGTGAGATAGAATATACTGAAAACACATCATGGTCACAAGTCACAATACTCCTTCATTGTAAAGTCAATATGCTTAAAAAGGACTTAATTATATAATATGTAGGGATTCTGTGTTAAAATGTCTAAAAACAATTAGACCTTTGTTATGTATTGCATTGAGTTATGCACTGACATTATCCCAGGTGTTTCCAACAATGTCCAAACCCAGAGAAATTCACAAGTTTACTCAGGCTAACGCCTTAGTGCGTTTCATGTGGTCGGCGCCACTACTTCAGGGCTAGGGAAGTCGCCAAACTTTGGCTTTAAAACATTACATCATCTGTGAAGATTTGTCAACAGTTAAGCGAGTTTGATGGCAGGAACATTTTTGTGTTAGCCTGCTCATGCAGTGTTTATCTGCCCCAAAGTTTAATTTACTGTAAACTTGGTCACTGCTGTAGTCAGGTTGATAAACAGGAGTGAAGATAAATCCACTTTTTATCCTCAAAGTTTAGAAGTAATCTCTGAGCTTTCTCTGTGTTAATGAAATTGGTTCTAAAGCTATACATGCTCAACAAGAGCTTATTTTATATTAATCATTTATCTATTGCACTGATATGATGCAGTACCTCTGCAGTATGTGAGAAACTACTACCATAGTACCTGTCATTCAACTCCAAGACGAACAGGGACAGTGAAGTCGGGTGAATCTGCAAGGCACCAAAGCTAACATGCTGTAAGTTTTTGGGACCCATTAGTTCCACCTTTGAACAAACTATCACAGTGGCCAGATATAGTTTGGTAACGAGATCCTACTTTGGGAAGGTAGTGTGTCATCACAAAGTCAGAAACTGCACAGGTTTAAAATGCACTCCAATACTCCTGGAGCACTCCTTGCCACAGGAAAATGTTCATGAGTGTCATGAGGGTTGACAGTACATCTCTTCATTTGCACTGGCTTTCCTCCTGTGTGACCACGATCAATTATTAATTGAAAGTGTTTCTCTTTTTTTCAACCTTTGCTCCATTATGTAGTTGGAATTATGCGCGAGTTGCACATTTGGGATGATCTAATCAGTTTTTTCTTGCTAGAGAAACTCGATCAATTTAAAAGAAGAAAATGAATCCATTTCAGAAAGTAATTTGACATGGGTCTGGCCTACTGTACTTGCTCTCCACAAAAGCGCACTGGCAGTAACCCAGCGTCTATCAGTCATATACACCAGTGGCTAGCCCTCTCTCTCTCTCCCTCTCTCTCTCAGCCATCCCGGCGATAGTCTAAATGTCAGTGTTTTCTGGGCTCCTAATGTGTTCCTAAAATAGTATCTCCATTGCTGAGCCTCTGTGAAAAGGCACGCTCCAGAAAAGGCATAGTGAATCTGACTCACAGCAGAGGCAGCAGAAACACCATGCCATCCCAAAGCCAATTAAACATGCATGGGGGTGTATGTGACCTCAAAAAAAAAAAAAGAAAAAGCCAATGGATGCTGGATGGCCACTCTCTCCCCCATCTTTTCCACTCTGTAGCTCACCCTCTGTCACTCTTTTGCTTAAAGCCTTTCTTTTCTCCCTTTTTGCCAATTAGAGTGAATAATTCAGGGTGGCCTGTATGTACCTGTTAAGTGTTTTTCTTCCAATGAGCACACTCACGGAAAATTGAGGTGAGGAGACGACGAGTAAGAGGCTGGGCAGCGCAAGCAGATGAGCTGGCATGGAAAATGGATGGGCATTCACACACTAGCAAACACACATACACACACACACACATAGGTCCGCGGAGGGACCCCCAGTGCATTTTGATGTGTTTCCAGAGGTCAGTGTAAGGCTAGCCATTCAGACGCTAACATGATGTGGCTCAGAGAAAGACTAATTAGCTCTCTCTCTCCCAGCGAGGTTCTAATCAAAGAAGGAATGGCCACATAATGATAGATGGAATCCCCGGACAATGCAATTAAAATTGAGTAATTTAATACAATAATTTAATTCCAATGACAGCACAGGAATTCTAGAATGTGAGGTCATGTGTTCCATTCCATTCCATTCCATTCCATCAGAAGCTAAACTGGATACCAGAATGGCGGGGAAATGTGCCTCTTGTGCTTCATAATGCTCAACAGTGCAGAAGGAGGAAATGGGATGGAAATCTTGAAATGTCATACTGTATATGGATGGGCTGATTTGCCACATTTAATCAAATTCAAACTCGGCTTTAAATGTCATAGTTGCCTTAATTAACAGAGACCACAATGTAATATCGGTTTCACAATGAGGGGGCTGCTTGTTACCGTGCCATTCATTCGCATTCATCGCTAACGCCGGATTCCGCTCGCATACCAGGTTGCATCCATCACGAAGCATTTAGGGACTGACTCACTGGGAGAAAAGAGCACACTGATGAGCTTTAAATCTAAGTCAATCAATCAAGCTTTGTTTCTAGATAAACATTGTTAAAACACCTGTATGGTATGAGCAAATGGCATCCGATGTTGAAGACTGTGAGATGCTGTGGTTGATAGCTTGGAGGGAAAGCCAAGTAAGTGGACTTTGAGTTATTTGTCAAAATCTCCTGATTTAATTCTATGACATCCTGACTTGCTTGAATTTTCATCTTTTCTGTCTCTCAATATCGCCTGAAGATTTACTGAAGTATTTCTGCACATGTACTTTTTCAACGACTCAGAACTATTTTGAGCTATGAGCGGCTTTCCAGGAAGTTATTCTGCACGTCTTGCTCTGTTTAGCTTTTTGTAGTCCCCTGCATTACAGTTGCCACATTTAGATTCCCTCGGCTTGCCACCGTCATTAATTAATCATATACAATAAACAGATTGATTCCTTTAATTTATACTCCTACTCATGCTCGCAGTCTTCTGCCTTTGGTGTGTGAGCTGAGTCTGAGAGACGTGTCACCTTGTAAGACATACTGAATGCCTTCCCTTGAAGGAGGGAAACAGAGAGAGCGGGGAAGATAACACAGCCAGGCAGCACTAACCGATCAGAGCACTCCAGCAGAGATATGACCCACATAGACCAACGCTCGTTTAATCAGCCTGCTACTAGCAGCATGGCGGGGAAGGAGAGAGAGAGGGAGGGACAGGGGGAGTGTGAGTGTTAGGTGGCTCCAGTTAATTTGAAAGAAAGCTAAAATACGTTTATAAAAAATGCAATTTCTTTCCACATTTTTTTTCTGTCTCCTTTCCTCACACCACTGTTCCATCTTGCTCGCTCCTTCATTATTTTCCGTCTCTCCTGACTCTATTATTTTCTTTACTTTCCCTTCCATAAACCGAATCTATGATCAAAGCAGATAAGAAATGGTGAGAGGCCTCAATAACACACAGATACACTGAAAAGATTTGTGGTGGCACTGCAACAAATAAAAGACAATTTCATCAAGCTTTTGATATTCATCTGGAGCCAAATACTTATTTTTCCATTTCTCTTTTTACAAATATATTGGAAATTCATTGTAGGTCAAGCACTGATATTAACATCTGGGATGTGTTATGACCAGAGATTATGACCATAAATTGTCTCTTTTCATATTGATAAAAAAAAATCTACAGCTACAACAAATAATACCCAAACCAACATCAGTCTGAGAGATATTTTAGGGAGTAAGTTGCAGTGTTAGTTGTTACCAGTAACAAATAACCAACGGGTGTCAACATTGTCAACGTCTCGCCGAATGTATTTAGAAATATTGAGCTCTGAAAACCTAAAGTAGCAAGATATTAGTGAATGGAAAGAAGTATGAACATCATTAGTGCCCTGCTTAAATGCACAGTATGTAATATTGAAATACATCAAAACTGTCATGCAGAAATCAGCAATAACAATGTAACATAGCTAGTTAGCTACAGAGACATCAGCAAACTGGTCGCCATTGTTTTATGCTTGATAAAAAGAAAAGGAAATGACAGAGAGTTCTCATAACCCTTGGTTTGAAGTGTGCCAATGAAAAATCTCAGTTTGGACGGCCATGTAGCCCTAACACTTTACCCGACCCCTCAATCCCAACAGGAATCGGTGCACCCTACCCCTAGACGGGACCGTGCAAAACAAAGGGCTAGAGCTAAGTGGTAGGGGTGTATTGGGATTGGGCATTTCTCAGAATGGCCTCAAGTTGAAGAAACTGTTTCTCTACTTGGAGAACAGTGGTCATATGTAACCCAAAGTTTTTTAAAGGCCAGCACACACCTGGTCAACACATATCCAAATTTACCAGGATGTGCAACTATGTTATGTTCCACTGTCATCTCTCCAGAAAAGCAGGAGTAGGGTAAGGGTAATAAAACCTTACCTTGACTAAGGGTGTCAATTTAAGTGTGTCAAATGAGGCAATACACTGCCAGGAAAACGAGCGATGCTGGCTTCCGAAAAATCATGCTGCGAGGCCCAGTTTCAGAATGAGGTGGCGTATCAAAAAAAGTGAAACCTGCAAACATGCATGCTCATTGGAATCAAGATATTAACAAATCTACACTTCATACACACCCTTTGGCCCGCAGGTACCGCCACAAACAAGAACTGCTGCTTAACAGTCCAATTTGTAAGATAGTTGCTTTTGAGTCTCATTCCCAACTTGTCAGATACGGACACTTTGGCTTACCCAGGTGATCAACTGACACTTTGGGTTGGTAGGTGGGACCGTCCACCATCCGAAAGCATCACTAGTTGACGAGTTAGGAATGAGACTCAACAATCAACTGTTTTTTAAATTTGTGAGATGCTATCAAAGTCTTGACAGTCTTGCAACATCACTATGGCCGAATGGGAGGAGCGTAGGGGCTCCTTGGTCGTGCCCTACAGAAGCAAAAGTGACTGAAAAAGGTGCCCTAACAAGTTATATTAATTGAGTAGAAATGGGACTTCCTAGAGTCTAGAACACTTGGAAAAATGCAGGACCTCAAGGGCTGAGCCAGTGAAAGGATGTGCTGGATGGGAGTGGATGAACTGTCTCAGAAATATCCCACCTACTTGTGTGCAATGTCTCCCACACCTCCTAATGTTAGTCAGTACCTTGGCTGGCAGCTACATTCACTCAGAGGCCAAGCTCAAAATTCGAGTCCAACTTTCTCTGTGTCTGTAATGAAAAGTCGTGCCAAGTAAGGGGGTCCCAGGTGGCCTAATCTTACTTCTGCAAGATTTCTGAGAACGACAGCATGTGCAGTCAATACAGAGCTCACATCCTCTCTCTGCACTGTTTGCAGGGGTGGTTGGAGGGAGGAAAGAAAGAAAGGAAAGGCATACAACCAAGGCCATCAATGGGTTTTGGTTGTATTTTCCAAGGTGAGGGCAGTTGTTCCCCGGGGAGAAGAACAGCAGGCTGCAGTCTGTCTTTCCACTCTCTATGGGATTGTCCCTGCATGTGGACCATCCTCAACGACACAAACGATCTTTGGGCCATTTTAGAGAAGCACCCGCAAACCTAAACTGTAGGGTATGGCAGAGGGCTTGCTGTATTGTTCTCATTTGCAGCATATTGATATCCGACATGCCAAACCATGAGCACAGGTGCTGGGGATTTGACTCATTTCTTCAGTAATGGATGCTTGTTTTTTTCCCCCATGCACTAACATGTATGCTTTACCTGTACTGACTTTCATAACTTTAAGGTGGCTGGAAAAGTAGATGGAGGTCATACCTGTTCCAAGTGATCTTTAGACAACCATGATGTACAGCCAAACAAAGTGAATCTTGCAGCGTAATACCCATTGCCTCTGTCTGACTTTCTAGTATCCTACTGTTGTGGCATTCGGCTCTACACTCTGCATTTAACCTAAGTCTTAAAGGCTGTCCTCTTACACAAACATCTACTTCAAAGACCAACCTACTCTCAACCTAGCCCTCAAGTGACTATTCAAGGGCAGGTGCAAAGGTGCTTTTATGTAGTGCGTAGCCACTTCAAAGGTGGTTTGTGTGAACGTATCCTCATCCCCTGACCCTTGAGGGTCTGTACTTCACATGTATGCGATGTGTAAATAGATGAAGAGTTAGTCTCAATACAATTAAGAGCTATGGCATGCATGTACTTCCTTTTAGACAGTCAACATTTCCCCCAGTAATTTCCTGATATTATTCTGTAAACGTTTACCTTCATATACATAAAGCTTTTTTATGTATATGAGCATTAGTTGTTTTTACAGATTTCCAAAGAAAGGTAGAATTTCCCAGACTAAAACAAAAGCATGTAGCAAAGAACTACAAAACCTAAAGTATGTCATCACTAAATGGCTAGAAATGCATATTTGAAGTGCAATCACTTAACTCTGTGTTTGCATTTCATTTCGCTGTAAAAACTGGTAACACTCAAGAGGCGGAAAACCGCAAAGCTATGTCAGTAATTTATTTGTTGGCAAACAACTTTCACTGTTACAACAAATATTAGTTATGAGATCATTCAACTTGGAACCCATACAAAAAGAATAAATAATTAGCAATAATATTGTAATAATAATCATGATCATAATAATTTAAAAAAAGAACCATAAAACAAACCCAGTGCCACTTTATTTACTCCTGCCTAAAGCCAGCTTTCTTTCCTCTAAGCTCGTTTTTTGCTGTCTTTAAACCAATAAACAGATAAATAAATAATTTCTCTCTTGGGGACATGGAGGGGGCTTGTGGGATACATGTGCAAGCTACACTTCATACACTTATGAAATCTTCTCCTAAATAAGTAAACATTGGCTTTCCACATTGGACAGTGCCGCTGTGTGCAGAGCTTTCACATCTTCAGTACACAAACATGGTGTAATCATGGCATTTCACAGGTGAGACCCACTCTTTTTCAAATAGTGGAAATTCTCTTTTTTTTTTAAGTTTAGAGAATGACATTTATTATTCTCAGTATTCTTTTTTTCTGTACAATAAGTTCTAAACCAGCACAGCAAGGAAACGTCAATTAGTAAAATATTTGGCAATAGAGAGGATATGCTTCACAAACCATTCTCGTGTAACTCCAGATATCCATCTGCCTTAAGGAATGAAATGCTTTATTCAAGGAACAAATGAGATGAGTCCCACCTTCAGCAAAGACTAAAACGTAGCATTTCCATTTCATAACTGTGCCACTTCATTGTCCCTTTAGTTTTAAATCTACACAGTGGTAAAGTATATAGTAACAATTGATTTGCAAAATGTTAAGTGACAGTGGTGCTGCTATAAAAAGGACCAGAATGAAGTGTGCGCAGGGTATATGCGTATCGATTAAGGAGTGCTTAACTGTCTCTGTATGTACGAAAGAGTGACATGAAAGATTGTTCCTTGCTCGTTCTGCAGTCTACACATGACCAGAACATGTCATGACATTTCAGAACAGTTCCACACACAGAAGGTTTGCAACGTAAAAATCAAAAAATAAAAGACTTGGTCATATGCAACATTTGTATCTGTATCTGTATTCTGTACAATACATAGAAACAGTTTGTGATTTCTTTATAATCCTTTGATAACTGAAAACTTTTACAGAAGAAAGGAGAAGAAACGGAACCCATTCTTGTTTTTTTTTTCTTTTTTTCTTTTTAAATTCAGTCTGTTGTAATATGATCTTCCTTCTTTGTTTTCAGTGAAATACACAGTAGCCGCAGTCACTACAACTTGCAGGAATGTTACACCAGCCCAGACAAAACTTCAGTTTAGCAGATACGAACAGGAAGAGAATTCAGAACATCAGCGTGATATGGGTACAGTTCGGTTGCCCAGTAAAATAGTTTTCAGGGTGATCCGTAGTGAGGGCATATATCATACATCCTCCACTTGATTGGCAGGTAGTGGGGCGGAGCCTCTTTAAGGCCAGTTTATGTTGTGAACACCAGAGTTTAATATCCTGCTCTACCCTTTGGAGAGGTGGAAACGTTATCCCAGTACGTGTCTTTAAGAGTGAGACAGAGAGACAGACATACAAACAAACAGACAGGCAGCTCCACGCCCCTGTAGTGGTGGTATTGGAGACTATATGCTATGATCTGCTAGAGGTCCATATTGGGGAACTTGTAGGGCTTCAGTCAATTCAAGATTCAAAATTAAAGTAACAGGTAGGGTAAAATTACAGAATCCCTCCCCATTCCTCTCCTTTCCAGGTTGAATGTCCCATTTCTGTTCGATGTTCACAAAAAGTCTCTCAGAAACCGCCCTTTCAGTCTGCACCATTTATGACAATACATTCAGTCCCTGCTTCCATTTGACTGGCGATATCTCAACCATATTGTCATGAGCCATAGTTAATGTCACACACAGCACATCAGTCCAGGGTGGCGGGGCCAGCTCAGTCGACAACACAGAATGTTTTCATTGGAGGGTTGGAAGTGTGAGAGTAGGCTGGGGAGGGATAGAAGTCTCTTGATTGGCTCTATAGACTGGTGACCAGGTGAGAAGGGTCTATGGGCGGCTCCTCAGGCGACGAATCAGACTCCTCCTTGCTTCCGGACACCATGTACCCATCACTGCCACCACGGCCCATGTGGTAGTAGCTCTGGAGCTCGTGAAGGTGATTCCTGGAGCCTAAGTTTGGCATGCTCTTATAATAGACGTCATCCAGCTCTGGAGCAGTGGCACTCTTACAGGGCTGCAGTTCCCCGGAGCTGTCTTCCTCTCCGTCTGTTAAACCATTCATCTGCCCATCTGGAAGGTCCGTCAACACTGGCATGCTGGTGTAAAGTGAGTCTCTGTGGTTGGGCGAATGCGTGTGCTCGTCAGTGTGCTCGTTGGTCAGCAGGGGGAAGAAGCTCTCGCTGGTCTCCTGGGGAATGCGCCGTGGCCGAGCGAAGCTGTGGGGAGGTGGCGGAGGTGGGGGGTGGCTGTCTGGCGGAGGAGGCCGTGGCGGCAGGAGCGGCGCGTTGGACTCCTCTCTGATAATCTCCAAACCCAGGTTCTCCTCATGGGGGAAGGCTGCAGGGTTGTCCAGCACCATGGGGCAATTGTCCTCTTTACTGCTGCCCACACAGCCACCAACTCCACTGCTGCTGCTGCTGCTGCTGCCTCCTGCCATGCTCCCTGAAAGACCCAGGCAGGAATAATAGTTACAGCACTGCTCTGCTCATTTTAGAAAGGAGCAGTGTTTTTGCTCGTATGGTGACATGTGGTGGTGATTTTAACGTTCCACGGAAGAGATTCCAGCTTTAACTACTCAGTGTTTTCAATTAACATAATTTATCCATAAATAACAAATGTATTATAATTTTATGGTGAATCTCAGACACAGAAGACAGCTAAGAGGAGAGTGAGTATTGGACTTACATATGCCAGGTGGCCAGAAACACGACTCTTAGACAATGTTTCTCAGCATCTGCTGGACTGAAAATTATGGGACTGTACACTAGCAAGTTTGCCATTGATTTTGAAAGGTGACAATATTCCAGTGTTTTGTTCACAGGTGGTTTCAGCTGCCTCCAAGTGGCCAAAAAGTCAAGTATTGCAGGTTTAACATATTCATTTACAGCATCTGTGCATGTCAAAAAAACAACGCACGTAACAAAGCGCTAAACACTGTTCCTAGCGTTAGTAGTGAGTAGTGTGTCTATTGAGACAAAACCGTGTGTCTATCTAAATGTGTATTTTGAAAATCAAACCAGTCACCTCCATTGGCCATGCTGCTGTTGACCAGCTTGTTCATCAGGTTGTGATTGCGCTCAGTGGTGGCTCTCTCGTGGTTGTTGAGGTAGGACGGGATGTAATTGGAGGTCAGCTCCTTGAGGATCTTCTTCTCCAGGGTCGTCTCCTTGTGGTTGCTGTGGGTGCCGTAGCCGCCGGTACGGTCTAGAATCTGGACGCAGTCGCTCAAGTACTCACTGCTGGCCATGCTGTAGTTGTTGGCATGGTTACCATTCAGCGGGAGTGTATCCATAACACTGGAGTCTCTTGCGTTGTTCAGGATGCCCTCTGAGGAACAAAATTAATACAAAAAGTAATAATTATTAGGATTCTTAAATAAACTAAGTGGATTTCTCAGAAGAGAGATTTTAATTATTGTTTGATACCATCGTGTGTGCTGTGAATTGAGGATTAAAAAGTAGCACTGATATTTTTTGGAAAGAAAAATGCTTCAAGCATCCATAATTCATTTAAGAGAAACCTCAGAAGTACTTTCTTTTCTCAATTACTGCCAGCACTAGAGCAATACAAAGAGCAGTGTTAAGAGCTTCGCTACAAAATATGATAAATGTTTTGAAGTGATACTTAAAGTTATTACATTACAAGTGATTTTAAGGGCAAACCTATTGCAGCTCAATTCTAACTCAAATGTCAGTTTGCACATTTGATCCACAATAATTCAGATTCAATGTTTTTTTTATATTGTACATAAGTATATATTGTGTTCAAGGAAGGATTTTTTTAACAGCATTTTCTAGAAAAACCAAATAAATCCACTGTATTACATGGACTGACTGACTTATGATTTGAGTAAAAAAAGACTTTGGCGTGGCTGACAGCCAAACAACACTGCTGTTTGGATGTAGATTGGCCTGAAAAATGTTAGGCACAGTGCTTTGGAGGCAAGAAAAGAGAGAAGAAATTAATGTTATGGCAGAGTATTAATTTAGCCCATACTTGTGTCTCGGTAAGGTGCTAATGGACAGCATGAGGGAGAAGGGAGAAAAGAGACAGTCGTGAGTTCAAACTGCGAGAGAAGCAACTTTCGCCATCTACAAAATCAACAGTTGCACAGTAATTGGAGGGATGATAAAAAGGGGTTTAACAAAGAAACCCTGCCTCTCAAAATCAAAGTCAGTTGACTGACTGCTTTTCAAGGCCTTATCGTTAACTGGCAGCTATCATGTGGTTTATTATTCATTTAACATAGTGAAAACATAAAAAAACACCTCACAAATTACATTTAAAACATAGTTAACAGCATACGTGCACTAAGACAAGCGATACACAAGTCCCAACTGACACACACAAAATGACATTCAAAATGAAGCACACACTGTGTAAAATAGGACATTAACACAAAATAGTGCAAATATTTCATGGCTCCCAAGTAGCTTATAAAAGATACAGTAAAACTGCAGCCAGTAACGTATAGCATGCATCTATAGCATACAATAAATCAGCATGTGATCTTGTTATACTGTTTCGATAAATCATCAACAGAATTTCCTCTCTACATTTATGTGCTGCGAGAACTGCCCAGTGGGTGTCCTTTGTGTGAGATTATTGCAGTGTGATTGATCGCCTCACTTGGGAGCCATAATAAGGCGAGATCAGATATGCAGCCAAAAAGTTTACCACGGTAGCAAACATTTTTAAATGAAATAACCATGCAAAATAAATTCAATTTAAACTCTACGCTAACTTTCCAAATGCTGTACGTTTATAATAGGAACATCAGGCACACCTTGGGTGTTGTACATGCCCACAGCTGGGTTGTTATAGACTGCCGAGTCCCCCAGGAGAGTGTTATAAGGATTGTTAGTACCATGGGGACGAAGGAGAGCATTAGTTATAAGATGATTAGCCATGGCTCCTGGTACAGACAGATAGAGAAAGAGAGAGGAAGAGCAAACAGCCAAGTCGAGAGAAGGAAGAGAGAGGAAAAGCAACAGCCAAGTCAAGAGAGAAAAAGAAGAGAGAAGCACTCAAGGGGAAAAAAAAGGGCAGAGATAGAAGGGGTGAAGGAGAGAGCATGTAGACGTCGCAGAGTGGAAGTAAGCGAGAAGGAGAGAGGAGAAGGGAGAGTGAGATGGAAAGTGAGTGTGTGGAAGAAAGAGGGAGAGAAGAGGACAAGTAAATCAAACAAGCAAACATAGTTCGAGGTGAAAGCCAAGAAAAAGCTTGACAAGTCATTCTTGCAGCCGCTGCGTTCAGGCCAAGGGAGGGGACGAGACAGAGAGAGAGAGAGAGAGAGAGGGAGACAGCGAGAGAGAGAGACAAAGAGAGAGTAGCATAGCTTGGAGAAGATTGTGCTGCAGTTCAATACGCTTGAGCAGAGTAGCATGACTACAGGATAGTTAATGAGGGCCACACAAAAAGGTGTTCTCAGTGCATTTTCATCCCTAGGTGGGAGACAGATCTTGTGCACATAAAGACACTGCAGAAAAAACAGAAGACGAATGAACATGACAGCTCCTATGCATTCATCCTTGTGTTGTACTCTCCACTGTGTCAAACACACTAACTCCAGCACTATGCCTATAGTACTAAGTATTTCATGTAGCTTAAAAACACAAGTTACATGGATATCTGTGGTGCCATGTTTTTTTTTGCTAAGAGGAACAGGTGTTCAGCTAAAAGAATATACCACATTTTACTCATCTACCTCCTCAACCTAAGGTTTGAAGATATCACAGTTCAGTTCATATTATTAAACTTTTCACTTGTACTATTTCAGAACAGGATGTTGGCCAGCAGCCTGAACTTGGCAGACAGAATATAGTTCCAGGTAGAATAAATAAGAAATAATGGAGACAGTGGGATGTGGCCGAATAATGAATCATTTTCTGGGCATCAGCGTAGATTCTCTATTAAAAAAAAAAAAAAAAAAAAAGGATTTTATGCATCATAATGGATCTTTGCTGATACTGAATATGCTGAATTTTTTTCCCCCAACTCATTTTGGCCAGTTTCCAATGCTGATACGTATACATGCACTTTTCCCCCTCAATTTTATTCCCCCACTTAATTGCAGAGAACATCAAGTCTCTCTTGGAGTGCAATTAACATAATTATGCTTTTTTTGTGATGGCCCATTGGCAGATGCAGAAATACAAGGCTTTTCAAATGTTTATTTTAAAACTCAGGTAGGCACAAAACAATGCTTTAGATTCAGACCACTAAATTATTTTTTTTAGTTGGTGAAAGAAACAATATAAAATAAATATGTTAGTGTGACCAAGCAGCTGATTTGCACCCATAGTCCCAACTTGACAAAAAACAGACAAAATAAATAATAATTATTAGACATATTAATGTCTTAAAATGCACTTAAAATTAAAATGACCACATTCACGTCTCCAATTCTCTCTCCTCAAATTTCAACAAGTCCATCTCCTATCAGAACATCCAATTTATTCCACCCCATCCTTATTCTCTAAGCCACAGTATGTAGTCATTTGAAATCTACTGGCTAAGTAGCTCTCTGCAGCACACTTTAAAGTGTGAGGGAGGAAGGCAGGGAGGAGGTGGGGGTGTCTTAAGCCCTGCCTCACTAAGTGTGTGATAATTCAGGCGCTGACACACACCGTGTCTGCTTTAGCATCAATCTGTCATGCTAACAGCTTATTAGTGGCCTGAAGGAAGTGAGGGCCACACCTCGACTTAGGGACTAACAAATGGCAGTATATGTGTATGTGCGCGTTCGAGTGCATTCCGCCGCATGTGTGTGTGTGTGACAAAATGTCCGGCCGTTTGGGTGTCTATGTCCTCATTACCCTCGCCTTCAGACAGCTATGCTCATGGAGTCCATTCTTGCAGTGGCTTACTCTGAAGGGACAGCTCAGAATACAGTGGGAATACAGTGACCTGAGCCTAATGTTCCTTTAAAAGCATCGGGAACTACAGTAGCCTTCATGTAATGAATCAGAACGTATAGATTCTCTGGTGAAAAACGCTGCAAAACACACATTTCTAGTGCTGTTTTAGAAGCAGTAACTTTACCTGAAGTGACACACAACTCCATTCAGCTAATAATAAAGCATTTATCTAGAGCAACTCTGCATATGTTATAGTTTAATAATCAAGGGACCACGGGTGCTCAGCTCAAGACTTGCACACATACTTTAACTTAAAGGATTTATCCCCCTCACATGCTTCAAAAGATGACTATTGTCTAAAGCGGTATAGAAACCCTGTTACACAGTCGGCTCTACACTCTGTAGATTTATAATGGGACCACAAACCGGTTGATGCTTCAGTTTTGACAAGAGTCCGCTCATAACTCTCCCTCCTGTAATGCCATCCTTTGAAGCAGCGCGCAAGTAGTAAGTGATATTTACACTCTACTCTGCTAATCTTCCTCTCTACGAGAACACGGCACCATTATCAGAAGTTTGGACTCCTACCACTTTACTAAATGACAGCGTATGCTGTCTGAGCCTCCCGCTATTAATAAAGTAGATATGGTGACAGTGATGAGGATGCAAATGGTAGGTATCCCGTGGTTACCTCTGTTGAGCGTGGCAGAGCTGTTGATGTCTCCAGTGATGAAGGAAGATTCCTGTTTCCTCACAGTGTCATTCCACATCCGCCTGATACGACTCTATACACAGGAGAGGAGAAGCGAGAGAGAAAGAGAAAGAGAGGGAAAATGAGGGAGAGATGGTGTGGACAGAGACAGAGGAGTGGCAGTAATGAAGGGGAAAAGAAATAAAGGGAAGGAACAGGGAGAAGTCGAGGGAGGGGACGACAAATTAGGGAAATAATTATGGTAAGAAACATAATATATGGTGGTATGATGTGCAAAAGAAGGGCAAATTAGTGCAGGAGAGGCAGTAAAGGAAAAGGCAAAGCAACGACCAGTGAGGGAGAAGCAGGTGGGGAAAAATAATCACCCGTCAATGCCATTTATGCTCCATCTACCTGTGTGTCAGCATCAATATCTGAAGGTGTAAGTCAGGGTTTGGGCTATCTCACTTTCAACACAAAATCCGCATTTTAAGTCTGCACAGACTATATAAAACATTCTACCTTTCACATTAAAGGTCCCATATTATGCTTATGTTCAGGTTCATGCTTTTATTTGTGGGTTGTTACTAGACAATGTTTATATGATTTGATGTTCAAAAAACATAAAATTTTTCTCATACCGTCCATTGCTGCAACACCACTGTTCACCCTCTGTCTGAACGCTCTCTTTTAGTTCCTGTCTCTTTAAGGCCCCCCTCCCTAAAAGTCTGCTCTGATTGGTCAGCTCTAAAAAAAAGACATGGATATCTACACTATGGGACCTTTAAACGTTGTTTTTGTTTTGTTACATCTGCCTTAAATTAAATTAAAAACTCTAAATTTAAGTTGAAAGTGATCAGCGATAACCCAAAACCCTCATGGCGTGCTCCGGCCTCACCTGCGAGTCTGCTGTGCTGTAGCGTCCAGGTGTGCAGGCAGGTAAGCTCACCTGTGAGCCTGTGGAGTAGCGGCCGGGGGTCCGTGACGTTGTGGTCTTACTGGAGGAGGAGATGGACGTCTCCACGCTCTTGCCGCTGCAGCAGTGAGTACGCAGACATTTGCCGTACTCTTTACGCACCTGGGCGGGTGGGAGACGGAGAGGGTTACGCACACGCACACTATGCACATATATAACACACATGAAGGAGGGGGAATTGACTGATGTTCCACTTTAACAAGCACATATTGAGGCATATTTTTAGGATGACATACCCGGAAAGGAACAGACTGGAAGGGCTTAACTTGATAGAGTGTCCCTGCTAACTTCTTCTTCTACTCAGATTCCTTGTGCAAACACTAACTCCATAAAAATTTAGACATTAAAGGATTAACTTCATAAACTTTCCCCCCCATCAGCATCCACCCCGATGTTATTGCTGCCACATATCCATCTGAAACGGACATACTCCTCCGGGAGACATATGATGCACTTGTACACACAGAACATCTGCATTTAGATCCCAATCAAGTTAGAACAAATAGGACTGTAATTGCTTTTTAACAAGCTTGTTGGACTTGCAGACGTGTATTGCCACATGCTCTGTTTGAACAGCTGTGTGGTGAGTTGCTTCATGCATCTTGGGAGAAACCATGTTGGGCCGCAGCCAAGGAAAACCTCAGCGCTGTTCTGAGGACACATCTCTCAGGATACCCGATCCCGTGGCCTAACACATACCTAAGAACACTGCACACACACATACACACACAGAGCACTTGTTTACTGGTCGAACACTTAAAACTAAAAACTCTCCGCGGGACTGCAGCCAGATGAGTGTATTAAGCATTTGATGAATTTTCTTTCCAGATCCTACTCCTCTTCTGCACTCCCAGGCACTGACAGCGTGTGGGAGACTTTGTAAAAATATCCTTGGATGTGTAGGCTCTTCCTGGAAGCCATTCATGTAATGCAAATATGAAAAGTGGAACATATGTGCTCACAAAATGCCTCTAATCCTTCAGGCCAACCAAACCCAAAACACATCTAAAGGGGTTGCAAATGGAACTGTGTTCACAGAGACATCACAGCGATCATCACAACCTCGGTCACTTAGACTGCAAAACAGACGTGTATTCTCTCTGCATGTGTTCAAGATATAAAACAATTCGAGCAAAATATTATCACAATTTTGAACAAGCTATTTCAGGCCTGATGACCCAGCCCGATGATGAAAAACTATCTTTCCTGTCGGGGTAAGACAGAAACCTTGTAAGACTAGCAGCTTGGTTTGCTACCTGCTGAGGGAGGTAGTGGGAATAAAAAAGTGAGCGAGTTGAGCAGCCAGTAGGGTTATTGAATGACCAATCAAACCTGTGACAGCTCGGCAGATATTTTTGGTGTCCCTGCTGATCAATGCTAGCGTGCGTGTGTGTGTGTGTGTCTGTGTGAGATTGTGTTTGTCTGCCCGTCACGCTGTCTGTCTATTTCTGTCCGGCTTTGTCTCGGTTCGTCTCCCTCACCTTCTTCTGCAGTATGCAGTGGAAGATGAAGATGAACATGCCCTGCAGGGAGTTGAAGATAGTGAAAAGGTAGGCCATGATGACGGTGCTCTCGTTGATGTACATCAGGCCGAAAGCCCAAGTCAGGCCCAGCAGACACAGCAGGGCTATGGCCCCGATCACCCAAGACCTACAGAGAAGGGAATAATGCTTAATTAATTACTGCACAAAATAAAATCTGACAAAGGAACTTTGAGGAAACAGATTACCTCAAAATTAACTGAAGTAATATAAAAATTTTAAAACATTTTAGCTCGTACTACTTAAATTTAATAGTCTACTTTACTTGGTAATTATGAGGCAATTGTTTTCCTGACTTTTGAATGTAAACAAAACTAAGTAATGAAAAAAATGAAATAAGACTAAAACTAAATAAGAAAGATAATCTGTAATAGAACCTAAAACTGAAGTGAAACAATATTGGTCTGTATACAAAGTAAAAGAGTATGAAAAACTCTTGTTCGTTGTACGAGCTAGAAAGTTGTAACAACTTAAAATAAGTAAACTTTACTTTATTAATTTTGAGGTTATCAGTTTGTTTGATTGTTTTTTAAGTAAAGTCACTTTGTCAGATTTTACAGTGTGTGAAATGCACTCTGAAAACGAACTGAAAGTAAACTAATTTGACATCTAAAAGCAAAAACTAAAAGAAAAGAAAAACTAATTGAAAATCCAAACTTTCATAACCTTGGCTATGTCACAAAAAATGTACAGTCTATAATATTGGTTTCATTGTAAGCAGGATAAGACTCTTGTCTCATTCCCTAGATCAGAAAAAGCTATTCAGGCAAGTTTGGTGCACGTGGGACCGAGAGGAGGGAAAAAAGGGTTAGAGAGGGTTCATTCCGAATCCCAACGCTGTGGGAGTGGGATGGAGAAAACAGTGGGAGGTTTTTGCCTAAAAGAGTTATACTCTTACGGAAAGGGCGAGAGAATAGAGAGAGAGTGGATTTGCTCGCTTAGATATCATCTCAAGAGAGGGAGTGGAGGTTATAAGCCAGCTGACGTCAGCCACTTGTCTCGAGAAAGTCGAGCAGTCGAGACTTTTTTTCTCCCAAAGTTACAACCAAACGCTCGCTCTGCCCATGCACTTGGGCACAGTGTAAAAGACGTTTTCACAGGCAAAAGTGGACACTGAAGTCTGTTAGTGCAATTGTGACTATAAGAATTTAATGGAATTAAATCTAATAAAAGTTTCCGAGGCTGTGAACCTCCATCTCAAATAAAGCCCATGCAGAAGAGCGTCATAAAGGCCAAATGTCAGAGGAAGTTGGTCGTGTCGAGGCATGTGTGTGCATTGTAAGTCCTCCCCTGAGCGCGTGCGTGTGATTTGCACGTGGCTCCGCTGGGCAGTAAGTAGAGGGACATTACTGCCATTATAAATGACATTTCCCACTAAAGGTCACAGTTTCGGGGTCTGCCACAGCCGCGAAGATGGCTGTTAATTTGATTGGCTGACTGGGCAGTGATCACCTCTCATGTGAGGGATGGAGATGAAGAAATGAGGTAAGGTAGGAAAGGGGAGAGAGAAAAACAGAGAGGGGGAGATATTAGGAGAGTCAGGAGGAAGGAAGAGAGAAAGAGGAGGAGAGTAAGTGAGTGAGACTGAGGTGATTGATTCGATGTTGCCCTCTGTGGCACCATTCAGGCGAGACAGAACCTCCAATAAAGCTCGTCTGACGACCCTCTTCAATAAAGGGTACACTCATCCCTCTTTTTTCCATCCCTTCATTCCACCTCTTCCTCCAGTGCTCCCTTGAGTCATGGTTTCTCTCTCAGCTCTGTTTCCCCTCATTCACATCTCACCATTCTAATATTTCAACAGCACATTAAGTCTGTAGGTCACAGGGGCTCACAAATCACACATCAACAAGTAATCCATTTTACAAGGCAGGTTAATGGTTAATTGAGGGATATGCACAGACTCTCAGCAGATTTCTACGGACAAACAGGACAACAAGCAAACCAATCAAAATGTCTCAGCGGACAAAAGGCATCATGATTGGAGAGCGGCCTTACCAGAGCCAATCCACAACAAAGACAACTTGTGATGGCAAAGAAAACAAAAGGAAGAAAAATAATAAGACAAAAAGGGCATGATGATGATTAACAAGTAAATGAACCACTTTAAGACATGACTAATGAAGTGAAATAGATTTAAATCTATTCAGCCCTCAGTATGCTCAGAAACAAGAAGGAAAGTGATTAAAAAGGGGGGAAAACATCCAAAAGCATCACATTTCTAAACCGTTTTTTGATTTTTTCATCTTTCCTCAGACTTTTTGATTACGTTCCCATGAACGGCACTGAAGCAAAGATCAGCTGGTTTTCGTATTCATGTCTGAAACGCTCCCCACTCGAAATCCGACTTAAAACTGCTGTCATCAAAGATACATTGGCAGTAATATTTAAATGATAAATCACACGAGTTAGCCGTTTTGTGTTTTACATTATGAATTCTGAGCCGCACCTCAGTAAGGCGCTGAGCTCCGAGCCATGGCATATTGTTTGAATTAGACTGAGCCTTTTGTCTTTGGCTGCATTAGAATGACACCATAACACAATCCTGACTAGTTAGCCTAGTAGACAGCATTTCAATGCTCAGTGGAAATGAAGTCATATTTCAGTGACATTCTCTGAGGGTGATATGAGTAATAATGACACGACTGGGAATAACATAAATTCAATGAGATGGGTCTTAAAATGATGTAAGACGAAGGTCAAACGCTTCATGTGAACTGCTAACTCACCAAAAGAGGCTGATGGACATGGTGCGACATTTGGGGAATAAACTTTACCCACTCTCAAGTCTGTAAGGTAAATGTGAAGTTGAAGCATGCAGCTCATTATCTTAGCTTAGCATGAGGACTGGAATCAGCTAGCCTGGCTAATCTAAAGCTCACAGTTAACACATATTATCTTGTTCTTTATTCATTCGTCCACCTTAAAAAGTTTTTCTCTTCTTAATGTCAGAATTCTGACTTTAAACTCAAAATTCTGTGTTACTTGGTGAGCTTTCGAGTTTTTTTGCTAAGCTAAGCTAACAGGCTGTTGGCTCCAGCTGCATAGTGAACTGACAGTCATGAGAGTGCCATCAATCTTCTGATTTATGTTTTATGTTTTGATTGGTGGGTTTCCCATAATTATTCCATAAACTTACTCCGCACACACAGGCATGCGTAATCACACTCGCTTTCCAAACCATGCCGGTGTGATGGCAGCGACTGTATGCACACATGTACTCACTTGATGTTGTCCAGACATCCAGAGTCTGGTTTGAGAATGGCCGTATGATGGAACATCTTATAAAGAGCGATACCGAGGAAGATTACATTCAGCTGAAATACACACACACACAGACACACACACACACATATACAAGTTAATATTCTGCAGCAACAAGCCTAATTAAAGACACAATGTCACCACAACAATTCACTCGCACACAGTGCATATCATTTCATTTTCCCTTCCAGCAGTAATTGGCTTGGGGACACAGTATCAGCCCACAATCAACCGCCCTTTATGTGCTTAAAATACAGCAGCTTGAGCAACGGGGAAAATACAGCAGTCATTACACCCATTGAGGATCACTGTTACAATAGAAATCCAATTCTCACGGATGCTGTCTGTTCTATTGGCCTGGTAATGCATAGATAGGGTGGTATAATGATGACTGTCTGGACTGTTGTGCTGGGTTTCCGAGGCTGTGTATGTTACCAGTGGGCATAGAGTCATAACAGAGCAGTCCCACCTGCACCACTCCCACTCACTGCCCCAGTTAGATCCCTGATAGCCTGCCTGACATTTCTTAAATGAGTGCAGAGCATCAGTGTTCATGCTGACATTCACCTAATTAAGAACACCATTCTCTCCTTCCCAAACACTTCTCTTTATGTTTTTTTTTTCCCAGTGTGTCTGCCTAGTTGTCTAACTCTATTCCTGCCTCTGTTGTTCAAGGTATGCTCCTCGCAACAGTTTCATTCATTGACGTTGTTCATTGACTGTGTTTCCCTTTATACCGTGTAATTGGGCTGCATTGTGATGAATTAGCAAGCCCGGGAGGGAGTACAGTGCCTGGATCATCAAATAACTTAAGAGCCAACATAACTTTGTTGAGTTGTTATCTGCGGTCTGTGCTCTATAGCCCTGTGTCCACCACAACTTCCCCTTGAGACTGGTAACCACTGGAATATCGGCTGGGACCAGGGTCTAAATTAAGTTCTGGGAACATTATTTTACCCCACCTAAAAGTCCCTGCTGGGGGGTGGGGGGGTAGTATTTTCCAAAAGTACGGGAACTTTGGCTTATAGGCTGAACATTTGTGATCGGTTGAGTAATCGCAGCATTTCCATTTCAGCCACCACTTCTAAAAATCTGCAGCTGCCAGTCATTTCACGCTCCATCTCAGCTTTAGCTTGTAAAATCTTTTTGCTGACTTTTTCCATACGTCAGCGGATTTACTTGTCTGATCTTCATGGGTGTTTAGACCGTCATGGAAACACGGTTTGATTTATACAGTATATACATGTTTTGTTATATTTAACATATTTAACATATTTGTCCATGGATTAATTCAAAGTTTAAACATGCAACATTTTAAAATGTTAGTTTAAACATTCAAAAATTAACCACAATGGGCTATGTATTGTGTATATACTAAAAATAATAATAATAATAATGTTTTCCCTTTTGCTGATATAAAAAGGACTGTGGATATTGTACGCCTCGACTGTTATGGCAATTTTTAATTAATGAGTTGCTGTACTTGATCATGAACACACCTCCAACACAGCTGTGGACTATCATGCTATTACGGGCAGATGCAGATGTGCCAATGCAGATGTGAACAATGTGTGGGATTGACTATATTCCGCAGTGTAAACTCAGGCAACAACAGGCTCAGGAAACCTTTTGTTTTTTCCTTTTGGACTAAAAGTTCCAAGTGGAAATGTCACTTATGTCCTAAAATGTCCAGTTTGTTGGAATATTTGCCCACATGAGAGTTAATCCATGAGCGGGAAATTTGCCACATAAAATTCCATCTTCCTTCCACTTCCACTGTTGAGGAGCTCAGGCAAACATTGTAAAAGATTAACGAACACCTTAACGCAACCCGTCGTTCCTGCACAAACACGTGACAGCCAGTCGACCCTGTAACATGTAATGGTATGTCAAGTGTGTGGGAGCATGCATGTATGTGTATCTTACCATAATGATGAGTGTGGCAGGGCCTATGAAGCTCCAGATGAAGTAGGTGTCCAATCGCAGCCAGCACCTAAAGAGACAAAGAGAAAGCAAGAGAGAAAAGAGAGAGAGTGAGGACGAGGGAGAAAGACATCACGCATGAGAAACAGAGTGAAGAAGAACAGGAGAGGAGAGATGCATAGGGATTAAAAACATGCCTCAGTCTCAGATGGATGTAGGGTAGCAAGGATATACCATCAGAGGACAGGGCATGCATCATAGTTACACACACACACACACACACACACATATATACACGTACAAATGACATAAGGAGGAAAAAAAGCAGCACATTACATGACATACAGTACATCAAATGCATCCTGACAGAGGGAGGACAAAAGGAATTGGGTAGGGTGAAAATGTGAAAGAGATGAAGAACAGTAAGGAAGGTGTGGCAGGGTGAAGGAAACAGACTTTACGCAGACCTCAAACATACATCACACACAGAGGGGAGACGGCGAGGGATGAGCACCTGTGATAAATAAACCTTTACTTCCCCCTTAGGGCACAGATATATGACGTGGCCACATCCAACTCACAAAAATATGACATGACTGTGTTCATTTGAATACTGACTTATCGATGCAGCCTTCATACCGCGCTATTTATGGAGTCTGGGAATGGCTGTGGTGAGGTTAAAGGAGAGAGAGCAGGGACAGACACACACACACACACACACACACACACACACACACACACACACACACACACACACACACACACACACACACACGCATACACACAAACATGCACCTACACACACACATTCATTTCTGACCACAACTATAGCATCGGTAGTAAAAGATCTACTGCTGTATGCTACATTATATTAGCCCAACCATCTTCACTCATCAATTGCAGCAAGCAGGAGAGTAAAAAAAAAAAAAACCCCCGGATGCCCTCCACTGAGGTCAGACCCGACGGGTTGCAGCAAAAAAGGTGCCAGAGAAAAACCGCTGGAGCAAAATGGCCGACTGATTCATGACCAGCTGCTTTTGAATTATTAATCTTTCAATTTCCACCACATTAGAGAGCCCTCCATTATGGGTCCCCGCCTGTGTCACTGTATCCACCATTAGGGTCCTTTGCTAAGTCATAGCAACCTTCATTACGGGAGGTGAATGAGAGTCAGTGCCACTGGCTAATATGGGGAGAGAATGGGGAGCATTATGTGACAAGGTGACACAGCAGGGATGGCAGATGATATTTCCAGAGGTTTCGTCTCAATGTGTTATGTCAAACATGATAAGCGGTGCCATTTTCAAGGCTGGACTGATGAATGAGTCATGTAACTTATTTTCAGCTTTTAATGAAATGTACTTTGCCGGTAAAAATACATAACGACATTAAAAGCAGACGCATCGAATGTTTGGGTGAAATATTTTTTTAAATTACGAGAAAATATTTTCCACACTCTCAATGATTTAAAGGGTAACTCCACCAGTTTTACAGTGTGTACAAGTGTGTTTTTTCAGGTCTTGGGGGAGTACTATATAATTATACTATATTATATATACTATACTACTATATATACTTTTATATACTATATATGACAAAAAAAAAGATAAGTCTTTTGAGGCTCCAGTGATGTCATTCTGTCACTAAGTTGCATTGTGGGTAATGTAGGAACCAGGTTTTGAATGCATGGAATAAAAAAGGCGACATCTCTAAGTCCAACAGTGTTACTAAATTACCGACAATGCAACTTAGCCACTGAGTGACATCACTGGTGGGGCAATTTATCGGATTATATGCAGCTTCCTCTGAAGCCACAAAAGGCTTTATGCTACCTTTTTCACACACGCACACACAGTAGTACTCCCCGAGCCCTGTAAACACACTATAATGTGTAGAATTGTCGGAGGTACAGTTTGTGTTATAGGCTCTATGTTATTCTCCCAAAACGTATTACTTTATTTTGCATTTATCTTCAAACCATCGCTATTGTCTCCTCCTCTGTTCTCTAATGGCATGCGGTCTGATAATTCATCCAGAGCTCGGCATTCAGACTCTCATGTTTTAATGATCATCTCACGATGAAATATTGATCTAAGTGGCATAGGATTGGTGTGGCTTGACGGTTAAACAGTGCTAAATTCAACCCTTTTCCCTGTCTTCAGGCCTCTACCAGCTGATGTGTCGCTAGTGGAAAGCTGTGAGCTCTGAACTACAAAAGGCCCCAAGAGCAGCGGAGACCATGAACGTTTGAGCGCGTGAATCATTTAACAGCCCTATAGCTTCCTGTCATTTCTCGCTTACTATATAGAGCAGCTCATTTATAAGCAATTGAGGGAAGAAAGATATTTCTAATACCATTTTTTAAATGCAACGTCCACATTGTTAATGCCTTCTATAGTCCTTATGATTTCATACAGGCACAGAATAGAGGTCACGGGCATGTATAGGTCACCATATACAATTTATGCTCATTATGCACATAATATGCATTACGCACTCCATGAATAAAACGTGGGTTCTTTTCAGGGTCCCTGCATGAATGGAGTGGACGGGTCAGGCGTGTGTAAGTGTTACTATTATGCCGACTCTGATGTATTTGTAGGTGGTCTACTATACAAATACTGCATATGATTGATATGCTGGCTGCCGCTTCTTGGATTCGCCCTGTGTCTCGGGTTGCACAAGTCAAGCATGCATTAATACATTACCATGTGCTCTTAATGTATGTCCTCATCCCACTCACTGCTCTGCACTTCCTTCAGGGAGGCCAGCTTTTTCTTAGCACGCGCAAGTGCAAGCCAGCATGGACGTGCGCATACCCTGACAGACTACTCCATCCCTCACACTCTCACACTTAAAACCACTCCTTTTCTCCCTCAATCTGCTCCACTGTGCACCCCCTCCTTCTATCCCGCCTGTTAAATCCTTCCATATTCACACATTGTCGCTGCTGTGCTCACGCAGGCACTCTGTGGTGCATCCCCCCCTGCTTGTCCCCATACTTCCCCCCTCTTCCTTCTTCTCTGCCTCTCTAAACCTCTCTGTATTGACGCCTCAGAAGTGCCACAGCTTGTAGAGGCCACTGTGGCAGACGCAGCCAAAATGACAGCAGGCACTCCAGCCTCCCACCCTTCCTCCCTCACCCCATCATCCATCCTTCCTTCGCGCTACGCTCCCCTCTACCAGCCCTCTGTCCTTACACTCGGTCGGTGCCGTAGCTCCTGTAGTCCACTGCGGCGGAAACGGCCACTATGACAGCAGGCACTCCATATCCTGCCAGGTAGAAGTACTTAGTCCTAGAGTGCTCGCTCTCGAACACCTCAACCAGCATGATGTAGAGCTGCACTCCTTCCAGGAACATCCAGGTGAAGGCTGCCAAGAAGAAGAAATGGAGCAAGGCCGCGAAGACTGCACAGGCAATCTGGTGTGGGAAAGAAAAGATGGAGAGGATTTGAAAATACAGTAACACTGCAGATAGTAATGCTCAGGAAATATTTAATCGGCTGGACAGTTGCACTGATGAGTTAGAGAGTGGAAGAAAGACACAAACACTGCAGGCAATAAGGGTATGAGTCAGAGTTAGAAGTAATCATTTATCATATTCACATAAGGAAGGAAATGTGAGGGATTAAAAATTGTTCTGCCAATACTGGAATAGACTGGAGAGGCAGAGGATACAGCAAATATAAATAGAGAGAACTCACAATCATAGTATACTAAAGCAGCAATTACAGCCGATGAAACGCCTCAAAATCACTTCAAGATAGCAATATTAGTCGAGCCTCCTTCACACTTTCACCCCACGTCTACATTCTACAAGTCATCGGAGAAGATAAACGAGAAAATATAAGTGACAAGCTGGTGCGGCAGCCTACGCTGATTGACCACATTTCAAACAGAAGTAGCAAAGCACTTTCAAATAGGAGCCGAGAGAAAAGGGGGGGATGGGGGAGTTGGGGAGGAGGGCGAATGACTTGGCAACACTTGAAAATACAATATGATTTCTGTCAATGCCAAGGATGAACAAAAATGAGTGGAAGCGCCGCAAAAATGACTCAGCAGATTGGTACGAAAGAGACAAAGCGAACATAAAATTTGACACATTTAAAAGCTCAGAAAAAGCCGGCAGCAGCATCGGTTTAGATACTGAATAGTTTGGGAAGAATTACAGCTTTTTGTGCCATTACTAGAGCTGAGCTGCATGTTTGAAGCAAAACTATATCAGCAAAATATTGTACAAGCTCTTCACTGGGTTTCTTGTGAAATGGCAGCTATCAAACACTCTTTGAAGACCACATCTACAGTGCGATATGGGGAAATTCAAATGCATTCACAATGCTTCACGGTTAGACTCGTAAACAGACTAAATGCTTTCTGATGTGTTATATAAACAGTCAAAACATAACAAATGTGAGTTTTATGAATCTTACTGATGCTCTTGAGAAGTCATAAACTCGAGGCTCACTGATGAGTCTTATAATTCATTATCACTCACCTATACTCACCTCAGCAATTAACTGTAGTGAAACTCAGTATGCTACAATAGTCCATGCAGTATGATAAGTTATCATTGTATGTGTTAAACGGCCAATAGACAACTTTTTTTGCTTCTACTTGTCATTAGGTAGTAAATACAGATTGCACAGTGTCATGCCTGAAGAAAAAAAGACACCATCTGCTTCTAGATTAGTTCCCTCTAAACCTAAATCTACACTGCAAAAGAAAGAGAGCCCCCCTGATGGAGGAAGGTCGGGCATTCACTCGATGGAGAGCGCAGTTGTTGTGTCAAAGTCATTGATATGTGTTTCCTCTAGTAACTCTAGACGGTTCAAAACCAGCATCGTTGGACCAGATCAGTAAGTAACAAAACCTGCCTGCTTATTAATACAACTGGGTTTTGGATCTGCCTTTTCATAGCACTTGGATCAGGGTTTCGAGGTCAAATTGTCATGGTATGGATTTTTTATGTTAGGTTTTTATAGGTTATATCCTTGTATGTCACATTTTACTTCACACTTCCTGCCTTTGTCTTTTTCCTGCCCTTTTTTTTTTGTTCACCAGTGTTTCATTAGTTAACTAGTCCTTGTGTCTTTTCCCTCACTTGTTGTCAGTTTGTCCCGCTTTGTTCCTGCTGTCTCTGTGTTTGCTCCTCTTGTTTTCTGCCCTCGTTCCCCAAGCCTCATCCTGGTTTGTACTTCATTTGGTTTTGTATTTCTTCTGTTTTTGTCAGTTTTGTTGCCTGCCTTAGATTTTTTGTGGATTCAGCGTTAGGTTGGTAGCTCACCTTTTGTCACATCTTCCTGCTTGCCTTGGTGTCTTGTGTTTGTATTCTTTTTTGATAACCATAACACAAATTGGGATTCTAACAGTTGTGTTGTTGCTGTGAACAGTAGCCAGACTGCTGTGTTCGCAACAGTGGCACCATCAGTAATACCAACTGGGAATGACAGGAGGGGGGAAAGTTGAACAGTTGCTACTGCTATATGATGATAACTTTAGATACTATTATAACTATCATTACTATCATTAACTATTATACCATACTATGAGTCCTTATTACACAACATTGTTGAGGTGTGTATAGGTGTGTATGGGTAGTCATAAGCCCCATAAGTCGACACTAGTTTATAACTAGTCAAGAGCAGAGGACAACTTATAATTCATTAAAAGTTGCACTTGTAGTGTTTTATGACTGTTGATATAGTGGATCAAAAACCATTATGTATGTTTATGAGTGTATTCATTAACTGTTAAATGCCTTATAATACACTATAAATGCCCCATAACGTACAATGGATGTGGTCTTAATGGAAAGTGTCAAACAAAAATTATAACATAGATACCCACCCGTGGTTATGCATTTATACCGCCAGTGAGTGAACACATTTGAAATCACACTGTTAGTAGCCAGTGAACAGTGACGGATGAAAGGGATGTAAAAAAGTTAGATGAAAAAATACTCTTAAAAAAAAACCCTGAGAAGGAAAGAGTCCCCTGGATGTCAAAAAAAGAGAAAAAACAGAGCACCAAAGGATGAGTGGTAGGAAAATGAAAGTGGGGTATCAAACCTAAAAACCGCATTAACAATTTAGGCAATGGGATGGGAAGAAAAGAGTCGTGCTTAAGTAAAGAAGACGAGGAAGGAATGAGCGGTGCGATCTGGCTCGTCACGTTCACGGCAATATTCTAATCTAAAGAGTCACTCCTAAATCACTGAATGGGAGAGCGAACAGGCAGACTTTTATAACGGAGGGGTTTGCAGCGAGAAGACAATTACCTAATGTCTGAGAGACAATGAGTTTAGGGGGCGAGGGAGTCACTCATTTCCATTTCTAATGATCGCACAGTGTAGGTTACACACACAAAGACACACACATGCATGCACGCACACAGGTAAGAGAGAAAAAAAAAGTGGCTGCTTATGCAAAGTCATTTAGTTCTCCTGCTGGAATTACTGGCTTAACCGGCTGCAAGCTAAGTGACGGCAAGGATGTTAATGGAGGTCACAAATAGTCACCGGTAATTAACAGGAGGACGGCACGCACAAATACGGCGGCGCACATACATACAAAGAAACATGATCCCTCCCACACAAACACACAGGGACAAAAGGAAATACACAATCCTCAATGTCAAAACGCATCCTATCAAATTTGTTTTGTCACTTCATTTGCAATAAGAATGTTTTCTCATTCAACGCTCAGCGGGATGCAAAGGCCCGAGGCTGCTGCACTGAGGCTTCTTGAATACTATGGCGGAGATGAAGGATGCAGCCCTGAGCACTTCCTCCCCCACAGACATACGCTTCGTAATGATTCAGCTCACAGACAAAGAAAGCATAGGCTACCTCGCACTAAGATGTCTACGATGTCCAAAATTGTGTTCTGTGCAAACATTGTACAGTAACACTGTGACAGTACTCGCACACATCATTGTTTCCTACAGTAGATGCTGATTATACTTGGGTGACCTTGCCCAGAGGAATTAAAAGAGAATGTCTCATCTCAGAAACTGACGCATACGATTTTTTGTGTAAGTGCTCGCATCCAAGTGAGGTTTAAAGTCCTAATCCATGATTGGCATATTGAATGCAGACCATATGGATTATACAGCATGGGCTGTGATTGGGATGCAGACCATGTGGACACTGATGGTTGAGCCAAAACTGCACTGTGCATCATTAGGGACAGAGCTTGATAAGGGTTAGCTTGCTGATATGTAGAAATTGCTCCACAAAATGTAATGTGCAAGGGCATCAATTTGTGTTTAAAAGTGGTGGGGACATAAGGGCTAAGATAACGTCACTGACAACCGAAAGAAGGTACCGAAAACATGTTATGTTTTACTTTTAAACTTTTTAAAATAATACAATCCAAGGACTTTTTTTGAACACTTTTCAAGGGCAAATTATTTCAAATTTAAGGGCCAATTATCCATAGATGTCCACATATACCAGTCCAACCCAGCACCACACTCAAGGGTGTCACTGTGTCGAAAAGTTGTTGGGCTCAGATGAAAAAAAAACCAATTTTTAAGTGTTCTTCAACATCTGTGATTTCAGCCAACGTAATGAGGTGAGAGTAGATAATTACAGCAGGAAAAACAATGTGCATCAACATTTATTTTTATCTAATTTGTTAGTTAGCATTTTGTGGTGCTAACTGAATAAGCTTTTAAAAAATGATGGGGACAAAATTGCTCACATGTGGACATATCCCGAGCATCCTCAGTGGAAATGACAACTATGATAATGTGATCATTTTGACTCTCCGCTTGGGGCAGGACTATTTTTCATGGGTGTCACCAGGACCACTGCAGTTAAGAGTTGTAGTGAAAATGCACATCTCTATTATACATGTTAAAAACACAATAGTAGATAAACAACAAATGAGATGACATTTTTGAAAAATGTACTCTCTAATTGTCATAACTGTATACAGAAAGTCACAATTTTGTAAGGTTTGTGTAGAGAGAGTAAACAACAGAAAAAGACCAATTAGTCTATAGGGAAGTTGCTGCGGCCCTGTTTGGTTGGGTGGGTAATTCAAAGGACTTTCTCTTCACAGATCAGGGTTCGCCTCTTGGTTGTGACCAAGTGTCAAGACGTTATGTGATGTGAGTTACGTCACTTAAGTAACTTATGTAACGAGACTGCATGTAGTTATTTTAAGCCAAAGAATGAACTTTTCCTAAACCTAACCAAATAGTTTTTGTGCCTGAACCTAACAAAATCATGACGGTTTGACAGCATTAATAACATTCAAAAAGTCATGACATGTTATACTATGAGTGTTCATCAGCACGCTTTAGTCTGGAAGTCTAACCGAACATTGTATATTGCCTGTTGTTGCTAAATTGACTGCGGGAGCCTTCTTTGGAAGTCTTAAGGGCACTGACCAAGCTGCCAAATTTGACAAGTAATACTTCACCCAAACCAATGGGGTGTTTTGGTGTTACGTTAATGTTCATAACAACCCTTCTATGGATGGATTTTCTATTCATTGTTGCTGGGTAACATTGACCCAGTATTTTTTATTGTGCACGTTCATCAATAAGGTAATCACCTGCCACACTGAAGAAGGCATCACTGATATTAGCAGAGGGCCTTGAGAGATTTGACCATCAGTAATAACTGATGTAGCGCATGTTGCTTTCATGAATAATTTTCTCCTAAAGGTTCAGTGTGTAGGATTTAGTGGCACTAAGTGGTTTGGTTGCAGATTGTAAGCAATGAAATATTCTTTCCTCACCCTTCACTGCTATGGTCGCTAAACATGCCAGAACCAGTTTTGGTTTGTCTGTTCTGGGCGAATATAGAAACATGGCGGACTCCGTGGAAGAGAAGCTGCTCAATCTGTCAATGTACCAGGCTCATTCTGAAATAACCACAACGCAGCAATTCTTAGTTTCAGGTGATTATACACTAATGGAAACATGCCAATATATCCACCTAAAATCCTACACACTGGACCTTTAAATGTACAGCTGACTGAAGAATAAGGATAATTGTACAGTATGTCACTTGACATGTTGAAGCATACAGTGACATAACGCCAATTCAGACTGACACGGTGATCCAGCATAAACCCTCAGGTTCGTCTGAATGTCAACATGTATTATCTGACCCTGTCTGGACCCTGCTTATGAGCCATTTATATCAGAGCTCTGTATAAAGTAATTCTCAGGTTTACTGGATGGAAAAGAGTTTCTACACTAACAATTGAATTAACATGAAATTCCTATAAACTATTATGTATTGTGTATTGGCAGCATCTACGTCACTAACGTAAATTCTGCTCTCCTGCATCTCAGAGATCATTGGTTGCAAAATAACTTTTGTTTTCTTTAATATAAGAAAACCAAAATCAACTAATTAAGTGAAATCACTTTGCCATTTCATAACCAATATCCAGAGTTAGTATTGCAACATCACAAGCAACAAGAATCTGTTAACCACACATCCTGGATTTATACGAGGTTATTCTTTACTCGGGCCTTGTGTGAAACTACCTGACAGCGCTCTAATAGGATTGTCCAAATGCAGGTTGAGCCCATATTTAGAAGACTGCCTCAAATGGGCTTTGTTTATTGTCTAAGTTTTATTGTTTAACAAACATCCTCCTCACAACCAACAGGATTCCCTGGCAAGGGAAGAGAAAGACTGCAGCTACTAAAGCCTGGGGGGGGGGGGGGGGGGGGGGGGGGGGGTGACTAACAAAAGCAACAGAAGACTGAAGGATAGCGCAAACATCAGCTAAGCTAAAACAAAGCTAATACATAAGCTTTACTGCATTATCTAATCAGCCAAGGCTGCATAGTGTGCACTTTGTGCATTGTTAATCATTTATGTTGCGACCGGGAACAGACCAAAGAACAGGCAATTAGGTTTTTTGTGCTTGACATATTTATTATATTTAGGTTAATTTGCCATTCAAGAAAATATAACAACCTAACTATGCTGGTGGCTTAATGTTATAGTAATGTTTTTGTCTCCTTTTTTGTCTCGGTTGGCAATCCTCTCTAAATTAGCCGCAGACTGTGATACAATTAATCCGAGGACGGTTGTAGTGCTCAGTATAGCAATGATGTCATGGGAAAATGAGCATTTGCAGTACAAACAATGCCAGTAAAACTCTGTTTTTGCTGGGGTTTTTTTTCCCCTTCCACAATTCATGAGAAAAAAAGTTAAGTAATCCAGGCTGGTTTGAATACACAGATATGATTTGTTTAGCAGAGAAACTTCTGTTTTCCATTTATTCTGGGAACTCTGCATGGACTAAATCTGCTGTTTCTTATTCATGTGGCAGCAATGTGGTCAACCACTGACAGCAAGTTAGTAAACATTTCACAATTTACTCTGCCAACAATGCAGCATGATCAGTGGTATTGGTCAGTGACCAGTTATGCCGAGCCTCTGCCAACGCAGCATGCATAAAAAGCCACATTTCGAAATGTCGCCTGTCTTCAAAATATTATTATTTAGCACACATGCTGTATGTTGTACACACACTCACACACACAGAAAAATCCCACCCCTTCTTACCGGCTGATCGGCCCTGTTGATCCCGACCAGGAACAGTGACTCAGCGATGAAGAGGCTGATGCAGAGGTTCTTATGGATGGTGTTGCGGTCGCTCTGCAGCCCGCGGAAGAAGCAAAAGGTGAAGATGCAGATGAGTAGGCAAACCAGTGACAACAGGATGCCCACCCATGTGATGACGTCCAGGAGCAGGTCGTGCATGCTGTCTGCCTTCTGTGGGAAGAGAGAGACAAGCTTGAGTGGATCATTTAATAGTCATTTCCAGTTACTAAATGTAGCTATGTTTAGCCTCGGTTTGCTAAAAACATACATGAGTCATGTTGTTGCAACATGAACCTCACTGAAACAGACTCACATCCCCCCTCCCCTGACTAATGTGAGCCTGGCTGTGTGTCGCTGAGCGTTCAGGGCCGCGGCGTTACGCTGCGTTGCACAGGTGTGCTGGCTCTATCCATCAGTGTCCTGCAACCTGGCAGCCGGAGCAATGTTCAACATAGCACTGCTGTGATGGATCTACTGCTCAAACCCTCACACTGTGTTCACAAAGGGCTGCCAAGCTAGCTCTGACCATGACCCCTTTAGAAGTAACACACGTCCTCTGGCCCAGAGGGAGAGACTGGGTGTCACACAATATCCGGACTTACAAGAGCCGATTTGTGAGGAGGAACTTGGTCTTAACGTAACAAAAGAGGGAGACAAAGAGTACTTATCCCACACACAGTGGGACAATGAGGTTTTTATCCGCCGCCCACAGTGGCTCATGGATATCAAAATAAATGAGCCACTTACACTGTCTGATCAGTCAAATATCATTTTTACCGGCAGCTTTTGTCTCTGATTTAAGCCCCTATAGTACATTAATATGTATCTGTTTTGATCATTCAGAACGCCATAGACTGAAAGTCTGTGGTGCATATTTTTTTTGTCAACTCAAAGTCATCATCTGGCTTGACAAATCAATTGTAAAAATGTTCTTGCCAAGTGTGATTTCTCAGAACTGGAGAGCCATGAGAGTTATAATCTGTTTTCCAGATGTTGAGGTCTCCTTCCCTCCCTTCCTTCCACCTTTTTTTTTTTTTTTTTTTTTTTTTGGAAATCTGTTGACCAGCCTTGCCAGCCACTGCTAATCAAATGATGAACAACTGACCCTTTGATCTTGCCCATCCCCCTCCTGGCAGGCATGGCAGAATAAACGCCTACCTTGACCTCCACGTGGGCCATGAGCACTGCAAAGCTGGTGAGGTGTGTGCAGGAGCAGCTGGTGTGTGTGCGATTGGTGGCCAGCAGACGACAGTCCTGTGTAGACCAGAATCCCGTCATGGTGCGCTTGGAGTAGCTCCAGAATGAACAGTTGGGATTGAAGTTCTCTTCCGAATGCTGGGGGCATGGGAGGGAGAGAGAGAGAGTGAGAGGAAGAAATTGAAAGAGAGGGACAAAAAGGAGGAGGGGTGGTGGGGGAAGCAGGAAGATGGAGAACAGATACTTAGTCATGGGGAGGTGGGAGGCAGAAACATGGAGTGGTGGGAGAGCCAAAAAAAAGTGAGAAAAATGGTGGGAGGAATTGGTGGAGAAATGGACGGAGAGGAAGAAACACGGAGAGGGAGTCAAGTACACACAACAAAACAACAAACAGAAGGGACAGAATGCGAGAGTGCAGCAACAAATAAACACAGAACCATGGCAGGAGGTGACTGTGCTGCGTCCGCACTTGTTGTGTGAGCTTGCGGAGTGTAGGAGCTGCTCGTGTTGTGTAAACTGATAAAGCTGTGTGTGTTGGGTTTGTAAAAAAGTTACTCTCAAAATGAGCAAGTGAGACCGGGAGGATCTCTCTGCTGCCAACAAGCTGGATCACCAACTGGATCAGCATTTGCTTGTTCAATGAGCAACACAAGATAATAGTGTTGCATGGAGCATCTCAATTCATACAGTGTGAAGCACTGTGGAGTTATATCCTAATTCAGTGTGTAATTATCGTTAATGCCGGAGCTGTTCTCATGTTATTTGGAGCAAGTTGACGTCAGTCGAGTCACGTTTTGTGAGAGCAAGTCATCGCAGCAATGAACATAAATGATACAGTATTTTAACACTTTTTCAAAATATATATTTATTATATATTTAAATATACATATTTTCAAAGCTGTGCTAATTAACTTTCTTATTCATGACGGTGACCAAGAACTTGCCACGCTTATGCATAATAATTAATATTCAGGCTGTATGACTATGCCTATTCCTGTCTTATTATTTTCCAGGTCAAAACACCAGATTTGACTTTTTTTATTTAGTTCAGTCTGACAGTCTGCGGCTCTGATGATTGCCATTTACATTGTCATTAAAGGACAGGGCTTCCGTTATTCAATATTTTCTTAATTTCGACAAATCCCATGAAAAGACCAAAACCAACATTGCGTTAGTCCATTTATCAACGCTTTCCAACTTCTCCCGCCTGTCTGTGGCCCAAGCCCATTCGTTAGACAAAAAACAGTCCCAAATACTGGTTTCAGTCATTTTTAAAGCTGCTACAAGGAATTGACATTTTGTGTTGATTCTGGCGACCCCTGTGGACAAAAGTGGTCATGTTCCGACTGCCTCGTGTCCAAACGAGTGAAAGAAAGACATTTTTTAAAGCTGTTTTCCTTTTTCAAACATAGTTGTTTGCAGGATGCATAGCGATGATGCATCTGTTTGTGGCTATGTACGATCAATAAACAACAAAGTAAACTTTGTTTAAGTGCTGTACAGTATCGCCAGACTACACAGCAGCATCTTTCCTCAGGCTGTGAGACCTCACAATTCATCCTCAGCACTCTGGTATAAAAAAATAGTTTTAATTTTATGACTTATTCACCCCAGATAAGTCTGTATCTGACCCTGTGACAGGCCCTAAGAATAGCTACAATAAATATGAAGAAATAGCTATTCTTTTTGCTGTAGGTCATAAAGAGGAATCAAACTGAAGCTGTTTCATAACTAGTTGAAAACTCCTTCTAGTATGTTTAATATGTGATATATTATTTCCTTAAACAGCTGGGCCCTGTAGATTTTAGTAAACATCACTCGGACAGGAGTAAATAGCATATTTGCTTTGAAAAGCTGCAGATGAACACACAGTTGGTGCTCTGGTAAGTATAGCACCAGAGTGGTTTATGTGAAATTGAATCACAATACAATACAGTGCCTAAGAAAGGAACCCACTGCAACAGTGTGGCTCATTTTTGTGATTTTCTAAAGTGTTTGGACAACAATGGAGGTCTGTGTTGAAACTTCAATGGTAGTTGTTAGTAATTGTAAGAATTGTTGACATAAGAAACAGATGGAGTAGCATCAGCCTATAACTTCTACTTCTGTCCAATTTTCCCAGCAAGTTATTTTTAATTGTATTTGGGAAAAAAAATAAATATATATATATATATACTTTTTGGGGGGCTTTTCATGGCTTTATTTGATAGGACAGCTTAGAGTGATAACAGGAAATGGGATGAGAGAGAGGTGGATGACATGCAGCAAAGGGCCACTGGTTGGATTTGAACCCTGGGCTGCTGAGCGAGGACACGACTTCTGTACACGGGGCACACATTTTACCAACTGAGCTATTTTACCAACGTATTATTTTTTTTTTCATTGTTTAGACAAAGTAAGTCGACACCTTGCACCTCCCTTACCTGCAGGTGTTTGACGGTGAAGACCACGGGCTCAGATAGGTAAACCTTATTGCTCTCTTTGTTAATGGACGCCGTGATGACCGGGGAGTTGACGATGACGGAGTAATTAGGGTAGACGGCCTCGCTGCTCAGTCTCACGCTTGCATTCTCTGTGGACAGGTAGGAGCCCAAGTTTCTGTACAGGACAAAGGCCATCCTGATCTCACCTGTAAGAGGACACACACAGGAACATGGAAGAAGTGCACTTGATAATTGTTGGCTCAGAAATAGACTGTGGATGTGTGAAAGAGTGAGAGGGAAAAAAACGGGCTGGGGGGGGGGGGGGGGGGGGGGACAACTCATGGTGCGAGGAAGAGAGAGAATATGAGATTTCTCTTCTACCGTTTCTGCCGTGCTGTTTGAGAGTGCTGGCTGACAGCTGGATGGAGTTTCCATGTAGCTCTGACTGAGGGAATGTCAGGTCTGCCAGGTTCCCATCCGTGCTCAGCCTGGCCACTTCCAGCTCTGCAACACACACACACACACATGCGCTAATGTCAAATCATTGCATGGCACGTTACATCAGGTTTGTTTTGCAGCCTCTTGTAATAACCATGTTTCCTCACTAAGTGCTTCACAGCAGAGCACAGGCATGAATCCTGAAGCTGTTCTGGCTTCTTCTAAACAAAGAAAATGAAAAAAAAAATAAAGAAATAAATAAAGGAGCTGACATGCATCAAAGTGAAATAATGTGGATTTTTATACTAAAAAAGGCAACAATGTCTCCAGGCAACTGGTCCGACACATCCATCGAGGTAGATAATCCAGCCTCTCTCTTGTATTGTGGGAATCTAATTTCACCATCCAGGTTCGTTAGCACATTCCCGATTACGGCCGTGTAATGTATTAGATAAAGTTTCTAATTAAGGGCTAATTATACCTTTGGTGTATCGCTATCTTGTGCTTCTGAGTGATTTGGTGATTTAGACGTTGCTTTCATGGTGAAAACAGCTCCCTGATCAAATAAACAACGCAAGGACATGCTAAGATGGAAATGAGACTGGAGGAGGAGGAGGAGGAGGAGGAGGAGGCGGGAGAAGAGGGTGAGAGAAAAGGAAGTTGAGGAGGTCAGGAAGATAGTGGTGGAAAGAGGTGGAGAAGAGAAAATAAAGCGGGTAGTCAAAGGAGCAGAATGGATGAGAGATGGGAAACGAGCAGATAGAGTTGAGAGGAGAGGAGTGGAGTGGCGATAGGTGGGGAGAAGACTATGTTCTCTCGCAGAGTACAAAAGACAGGGCACAAAGGCGAGAGATACCGAGGTCTGGGAGAGAGGAAATGGAGGAAGGCAGACATAAACACAGACACTGATATGCAAATGCTGGCAGAAAGAGAGAGAAACACCGGTTAAGTGTTCCTCACTTGCCAAAACTAAACATCCCAGCTCTGCAAACACACACGTATGTACACACATGTACACACACATCCACACCCACACGCGGCGGCGGGGTATCAAAACACGCTGAGTCTAATCTAATTAAAGCATCCTTGTCATGACAATCCTCCTCCTAAGAAACACACTTGTTCATTATCGTTATCACACACGCACGCTGTTACCGCTGTGCTATCCCTTCAAATCACTGTTTTGGTTCTAATAATAACACTATTTATTCATCTGCCTAATGCTGCACACACTATTCACAGCCACAGACACAATCCAACACAATAATATCACCTTCGGTAGCTGCAGTGGCTTCTTTATAATGCGTCATTCAAATAATTTATTCCTGTCGCTCACTCTCCTCTGAAAGACTTGTTAAAAAAAAAGGGGGATGGATGGAGGGAGGGAGGGAGGTGGGGGCTTAAAAAGTGCAGCGAGGAGAGCAGAGAGGGAGGAGACGGGGAGAGAGAGAGAGAGAAGTGAGGATGGAAGAAGAAGAGAAAGAGAGATGAGAGGCGGTATCGGGCCGGTTATGAATAAAGGGAAGAGATAATCACGGTGGATCTGCCCACTGGATTAGCTGGGAGGGAAGATTAACAGCACAAAAAGGAGAGGGATGCGGAGACAAAATTTTTCCACTGAAAAGATGACTTCCTGTTTTAAGTTCTTCGGGAGATGCGGTAGCCTACATCTCGATGACTGTTTATGTAACCATATTTATGTGGTGCGTTCAGGGGGAATGAGGAGATACGAGTCTGGAATTATGTAAGGTAGAACTGCGTAGGACGGCAGTTGTCGCGAATGAACTGTTGTCCTTAAACTAATGCGAGAGGAAGACAAAGTCACGTTGGCAGGACTGACTTTGTGGAATCTGCTTCCACTATCCGTCTGCCATGAGAAAAAAATGCGGCATCGCCGCGTCATGTGACTTAAATAGCCGTGATTTCATCGCTTACCGATGTGGAAGTGAACAAAAAAAACCCTCAGAGCATCATTTGACATTCCACCACAACCATCACCCTCAAGCATGCACTCATCCAGTATTCTTTACTCATCATCCTCAGTTTTCTCTCTTCTACTCCTCCTCCTCCTCCTCCACGACTTTTCATCTCTGACTGAGCAAAATACAAGCCCAGTGAATCTTGGTAATGGGGAGATGATGTGGAGGAAATTTTGAAACATCAAATCAAAAGGAGGAGTAAACAGGGGGATAATCAAGGGGAACATAAGAGAGTGCAACTTGCTGGTCTGGGCGCAGATGAAACGATGGCTTGCGGATATATCATCGTCTAAAGGCATGAAAAGCAAAGAGGGTTTTTCGCTCTCCAGTATCTCTGCCTTATTCCATGGCCCAATGATGAGAGGATCAGTGAGGGAAGATGAGAGGAGATGATGGAAGGAGAAGAAAGAGAGAGGAGAGTGATGTGCACAACGCCATAATAACCAGCTTTGTTCTGCTTTGTCAATTCCGCCTACAAGTGGAGGGAAAATACGGGAAAAATAAATAAAAATTATTGTCTCTGGCTAACAATTCATCCCTGCCTCACAAACATCGAGGGCAGTTTTGTGTGTGTGTGTGTTTTTTTTATTCCTGCATTTTGTTAGATGAGGATTTGACCCTTCAAACCTGGACCTCTTCATTTTGACCTCTTTCTGACAGCTATACAAGCCCGCTCTGCATAATAACTGTGAATACATGTAGTCTCTTGTACATTGTGTTGGGTGAATGTAACCAAATTATAAAGTTTTGAAGCAGCTCTATGGAGCCAGACAGGGTATAAAGGTTATCATTTGTTTGGGTTCATAATTTGTTCAATCACATTAGTATCAATGGAGTTTCCCAATTCATTTCCGCATCACCTTATATTATCTTGAATAGGTAAACCAGTCATTTCAAAGAGATAGTTTGATATTATTCATTGAAAACATATGTACATGTAAAATCCTTTATAAAAGAGATCAAATAAATGCATTTAGGCAGAGTTGGCTGGCTCTTTTGATCTCCGCTCAGTAAAACAATACACAATTCAAATACTTCTTCTACTTTCTTCTTTTATTTCCCATTGCAGTTACTCGTAAATTGCTTGTTTGCCTATTTTGGATGCAGTTTGAATCTGATTTTTTTTAAAAAGAAAGAAAGCGGGAGAGAGTGCGCTCAGGGCAAAGGTCAACCTGTGAGTTTTCTGCATGTCACATGAGCTACGCCTGCATGTGGTTTAATACTCTTTGCTGTCTTAATATGTTTGCATATGATCATTGTGCTCATGTGCATGGTTACAGGCAAGTATATCATTCTTTATTATAAAATTGTAATCCTGTGAGTTATCCACTTTTTTACTGAATGTATCTGTAATCTAATTATATCTTTTTTCTGTAATCTTACTGGAATATAGTTACCCTCTTTTTGTATCCTGTTTGTGAAATGGCGACTTGAGTGTGGTGGAATTAGGGCTTAAGTGGTAAGATGCCACGCTGTCCTTATACTGAAATGCAGCGCAGGAGATCGATCGACAGTCAGACAGACAGACAGACAGACAGACAGACAGACAGAGAACATGAAACTTATTTCTGTTTCACAGCCTGCTTTCATTACGTGGTTTTAAATAAAACTTTCGGCCCTAGTTTCATTTCTCCCCGCCATTATAACAATCCACAGACAGAAGGGAAACAACAGGAAAGTGACAGCACAGTCAAAAAGAGAGAGAGAGAGAGCTTCAAACCATAAACAGCTGTTTCTACACGCCTCTCCCTGATGATTTTGAGTGATTATTGTGAATGCCCTGATTAATAATTGCAAATACATAACGCTCTGTTTGACAGTTTTGTTTCTGTTTGACAGTTCTGACAGTATTTGTTTAGCTTTGACAGCTGCGGTAGCACCCAGGCGTTGACCACTGTGCTCCAGGCAATGTGGATTTTTGTTGCTTTCTGTGACTTTTTCTCTCCCCCTGACCTGCTGGAGCAGCACCCCGTCTGTGTTTTGAGACCTCCTGAGTTACAAATTAAACACCGGATATACCAACAAGCTCTTCACATGTAGCTCAAGTACTGTAGAGGAACAAACTATTGCACTGCAGATTTAAATCTTAAATAAAGGACTATGGAAGAAATTCTGCAAATTTTGTTTCAGTGCTTCTTTTGTACTCCTGCTGGCCATCTTCGGCTACTAGCTGCACTCATGCTGCTGTGCAAAATGAACTGTTTCAAAAATTGTCAGCTCATGTGTAATGAAAAAGAGCCACTGGGGTTTTATACTGTTTTGTTTTGATTTTAGACTGAGATACATGAAAATAACATGGTTATCTCTAATAACCCTGTTATTTCGGTTCATCAAGTAGCACACACAAAAATTGTTTAAAGGAGATACTCATTTTCTGTTTCATAAATGTATATTGGGTCACTACTAGAATTGTTTTAGAAATGTTTGAGTGCTCAAAAAACACATCAGTATTCTCATACTGTCCAGTTTGTCCTCTTTAAGACCCCCCCCTCCTGAATACCCAGTCTCCTCTGATTGATCAGCTCGCACATGCCTGAGCCAGCACTTCTAACAACAATAACAACGAAATTGACTCCTACATGCCAAACTAGCCGCTGTGTGACATGGTGACATAGTGTGATGTCACAAAGTCACAGAGCAGTGTTTTCTGTGGGAGAGAGGAGCTTCTGTAGGTATGGACTTTGGCCTTTTTAACTTTCAAGACCTTTGACATGCAGAAGAACCTCTATTAAATACTGAGGGAAAGGAAAGGAAAAAATAGGTCTGCTTCAATATTTTAAACTTGTTAGTCGGTATGAACTTGAAATCCTGTTGGAAAAAAAAGTCATACATAAAATAGTTACGATATGCTTTTTTAACCAAGGTATGGTCGTCCACCAAGTTCATTGTCAACTCTGCTTCAGCATTTCAGAGTTAATATTCTGGTAAAATCGCCCTTCTTTCATCCGTGTATACTCGTGTCCATTCACATGTACAAAGTGTGTGTTTGTGTGTGATTGGACACATGATGATCATGTTATTTTTGCGAACGTTGAAGTTAGATAGTATACTTTGTTTCTTGTTTGTATTATGAAACTTAGATCAGAGGCAGTAACGCCTGCGGTCAGCTTTGCCTCTTACCAGGATATTACATCATATTCTTAGATCTTTAGCAGACTGAGTTGGTTTACGTTGTTTTAAGATCTGTTAGGGAAAAAAACATGAAATCTAAGAACCACATTTCTGCTAAAGTAAGTGCATGTTCTAGAAAGTTTTCCCTCTATTACATTACATTACGTTGCAGTGGATTCAACAAAACGTAAAAAATGCTTTTGTTACAGACTTCGCACTCCTACTATCCAACACCTAAGACAAAAAGCAGTGCAGCCACATCCGTCAACAATTGGCCACTGTGCAGCTTCACCGGAGCAAATGGAGGTTAAGTGCCTTGCTCGAGGGCATCTCAACAGGATCCTTGACAGCTTGCAGGGTCCAACTGAGTTGGATGGCAAGGAACCAAAAAAAAGATGTACTCACGGATGTTGTCAGTAGTCTCCTGCACAGTGTCAGTCTTGAGGAGGTTGTCAGCTAACATAAAAGCCCCGGTCTCAACGGTGTCCAGGAGCAGAGTGGCCGAGTGCAGCTGCTCGCTGGTGGGCAGCTCCCTCCACGCCGCTTGGGCTCGTGGCTGCAGCAAATTATTCACAGTCTCCACCATAGCCTGGGGCAGCATCAGAAACACAGAGGTCACATGGAGGAAGCCAATACTAACTCCTCAGTCAACAATGCTAATGTGAAAATTAATGCAAATCCATTCAGCGTACAAATAACATTGCAACACCCTGACTGCTGAAGACAGCGGTCGGTGGGATGCAACAGTGACAAAGCGGCGGCTTTTCGTTTATCGTGTCGATAAATCATGGCAACAAAACATGTTAGCGATGCAAATGTAGCATTCCCATGCAGACATAACAAAATGCAGAAGCTGTTAAATATAAAGTAAATATCCAAACTTCTTCTTTAAAAAAAAAAAGCTCTATATAAAAGGATGTTGTGCTAGAAAATCTCCATCACAGATGTTCTGAAAATCAAGCTAAGCTAATTAGCTGATTGCAATCACCATGTGTCTACACCCCCAAACCTGGTTCATTTTTCCTTTTTTTTTTTAAAGCAACAGTCTTATCTTAGAGTTGGAAAACTTGTGCTTAAGGGATTGAGAAGAAATTAGAGTTTTATCAGATCATGTCTGCTGGGTCACATCCAGCCATGCAGAACAGTTCTGACTCCAAAAATATTACCACTTGGCTCGCGCAGATGAAATGTTCTCGCCGAAACAATACTTATTTTGTCTCCAGCTCACATTCCTTTATACTCTTAAGAATTCACCTCCTCATTTTCAGACGTGAACACCCACACATAGGCAGACACACACATCTTTAAAAGACCCTGGGAGAGATAAAGAAGCAGAGAGAAAAAGAGAGCTGACGGAGGGGGGGGGGGGAGAGAAGGGGAGAGCCATGGGAGAGCGATAAAACAGTCCAGTGAGTCCATGGTGACAGGCGTCCGCTGGGAACAAGGGAGGCGGAAAAGCGAATACAGGTGCTATCAAACACACACATCTCACACTCCCGTCTGTCTCTTTATTTTCTCTTTCTTTCGCACCGACTGTAAACCACCCTTCTCTGCAAACCCATCCCCGGTACCTCTCGCTCTTTCAGTTCGGCTCCCTCTTGAGGAAGGTTGATGCGAAAGTGGAAAAGGGAACGCAGGTGCCATTATACAAGCAAAGAGGGTCTCCAGTGGGGAATTGAAAGGGCAGGGGGGAAGAGTGAGAGACATCAGTTTATTGGCATTCACACATCAACCATTTGACTTCCTCCACGGCCCTTTCACTCAGGGTTAGGGAGAAGCGAAAGACCAAGAGGGAGGAGGGGAGAGAGCAAAAGAGATTGTCAAGAAGTAGTGTGTTTTTGTGTGTGACTGTGCAGAGTGTCCTAGATAGAGAAACACAGTAGACGATGACTCATACGAGTGTTGATGGCATGTGCTCGGAAACGTGCGGTCGGCCTCTGGAAATTGGAGCTAATCCTACCTGTTTATTTTGGGGGGTGCGATATCCACATGTAGATACAGTACATCACACACACGCAATGGGTGCTTAGCCAACAAGCTAATATGATAATATTATGTCCTCTTTTAGCGCTAGCAGCTAATTAGCTGGGATGCATATCGGATGAGTTTGGGAGGGCTACATGTAAACAAAAACTAATTAATCCACTGCTTCAGCAAACAACTAGAATAAGCAGGAGTGGGTATGAAGCACACACATGCAAACACACACACACACACACCAAGCAAACCTGTTTCTATTTACAACCTTTCATTGACTGAGAAAAGAGACTACAGGCTTTAAAAGTCAACTTGGGCTGTGTGTTTTTTTGTAATTTCGCCAATCCTTTCTATCACTTAGGATAACACGGTGCTGTAGACAGTGAAGTGATGAAATTTGAGGCACAACAAATCTGACCGTCAATCAGATCGGTTGCAAGCAAGCAATTGATTAGCAAAAAGTAATCAGCACCACTATTTCCGATAATAAATTAGTCTTTTGAGCCATTTTTCAAGCAAAAAATGCCAATGCCAAACTCTAGTTCTGGTTTCACAAATGTGAGGATCCCCTGCTTATCTTTGCCTCGTATAAAAGAAAACAAAGTATCTTGGTGTTTTTGAACCATTGGTCAGACAAAACAAACATTTTTGACTATTCTCCGGCATTTTATAGACAAAATAATTGACATAATCAGTAGTTGTTGCCCTTCAGTTGACAGATTTCTGATCATTTATCAAGGAAAAATTTCAAACATTTGCTGGTTCTATCAGCTGTTTTGTATCATTGTACATTGTGTGTTTTGGGGTTAATTTATCGCTGTTCAGATTCTAAAAACAAGCAAACAAAAAACACATTCTGCTAATCCAAAAAATGCTTAATATTTATATACATATATGTTTTATTTACTTTTACTTGTACTTTTGATACTGAAGTACATTTAAGCCCTTCACAAGATGGAATTAAATACGGTGCAAGTATCCAAAGAGCACTCGTATGTAATCACCGCAAAGACCCTGCAGCACTTCCTCCATCGTCTACACGTCTCCCTGTTTGGCATGAAAATTCTGAAGGGCATTTTTTACAGTATTTTCTGACATTTTATTGGCAAAAACATAATGTCCATCATACAAGTTATGAACAGTAAAATCAATAATTAAGGAGGTTAGACTGAAAGCGAGCACACCGAAAACTTTAGTAACAACCCCAAATTGGGCAGAAAAACTATGTACATGCACTGTTAGTGCTGTCAGTCAAAAGTTGAACCAGGAATTGAGTTTGTGAAGTGTGATGGTTGGCTGCAACCAAGCAGACAACAATAACTCTACAATTCGCCTTTGTTATCTCCTCCGAATGGCTCTGTCTAATCTGGGGATTTGTTTAAAACCTGCACGATGTTCTGGCCGCTTCTGTTTCTTGCTCCGCTGGACAAATATCTGCTATTAACTTGCTGAGCACAACTATTACAGATAGGAATAATGGCCTGAATGACGGCTGTATTGGG